>NC_141151.1:58520811-58827402 GCF_053477565.2 Lygodium microphyllum | reverse complement strand
GATTCCTTTTGTTAACATTTTGTAACCTTCTGTAGAGCCTTTGTTCCTGCTCTATTCATGTTCTATTCTATTTTGTATGGTTCTATAAGTGTTCTGTGGAATGTGTGTGTGACTTTGGGAAAGTTCTCTAGCCTTGGAAAGAGGCGAATAGAGGTTCAAAAGAGCTCAAGGAAGTGGAAGAAGTAGCTCTACTGAAGACTCAAGAGAAGACTGGAGTGAAGTGATAGTGGTGAGCTATGAAGAGACAATGTAGTGGCTCTGGTGACCTTTCATATCAGACACACATTTTGGAAGGGTCATCCACGACCAAAGAAGGATTATTATGAATGCTTATAAAGAATTTTAGTGAGGAGATGATGTACTATTGATTGAGAGAGAAAGAGAGAGTCAGAGATAGCCAATTCTGTGCCAAACAATGTATCTTTCTATGAGAGATTGAGAGAGAGAACTATGAAGACAATGAAGATGAATACTATGTGATATTTTTCCATTCAAAGTGGTGTTTCTTTTGTGTTCTCTTTGTTGTTGATGAATTCTATGAAGAATATGAAGAGAATGATCAATTTTGTTGAAGATAAAGTCGTGGGAGAATTGTTTCTATGATGCCGCGTAAAGATTTCTTGCTAGTGGTGTTCTTTTCCTTGTTGTGGTTCTCTAAAGAATGAAACAAAAGCTTGTTTATGTTACAAGGTAGATTTTCTGTTGAGATATCGAGCTCCACTCGTGATACGCCAGGGTGACCGTTGTATATTTATGTCACCGACTTGTCAGTTGCAGACGCGGTTGGTACACCGCCCATGAATAATAGCTACATGATAGCTATCCTTATCTACTCTAGTTCGTGGCTCAGTTAGTATGCCACCTTAGTTAGTTGAGTTTGGTTTGAGACCCATATATAGGGTTCTTCTATTTCTTTGTACTAGAGTTCTTTTGGCTTACACAACTAAGAAGAGGAAAACTGTTTTCAGCCTCCACCCTTGTGTGTCTTCCCCCATTGTGCAAGCAAGAAAGCTTCAAGCGAGACTCCTTCCTTCTCTCCCACAATCTTGACATGGTATCAGAGCCTTGTTCGTGGTAAGGAGCTCAAGAAAGCAAGCCAAGCTCACGGTGGTCTGGTAAGAGGAGCAGTGTTGCTTTCATTTCCTGTTTTGGGAGCAGATCTCTGCAGGTAGCACAGCCGGAAATTGCAGGAGTGCATTGTCTCAGGTTGAGACGCCCTTCGCGGTGAAGCAAGAGGGCAGTATATGCTGCGGGCAAGGGCTTTAGCCCTTGGCGACCTTGTTTTTTTGATTTGAGGCCATTTCGGGGCCTGTTTTGCAGACGGAAGTTTTCTGCACGCACTCAAGAAAAGGCTTAGTTTTATGCTATGCGACCACTGTTCTACAGGTCGGTGAAAAGTTACTGTAGAAATTGCATCGTATGCTTGTGCGCAGAGACATTGGGAGTTTCAGAATCATCCTTGGTTCCTGTTTATGCAAAATCGTCACTAGGAAGTGACTGTGTGGTCAAATACCACTTTCGCCAGTTTTGCAGATTTGCCCTTGTGAGGGTGAAGCTGTGTTTTTTGCAGTGACAGAATTTCTTGCAGTATTCTGTAATGGCGTCTGATTCTCTTTCACAGATTGTCACTGAAAAGCTTGACAAGAACAACTTTCAGGCATGGAAGTTTAGAATGACGAATTTCCTTATGGGAAAAGGATATTGGGAATTTGTTGCAGGAAATGAAGAAGAACCAGTTCTTCCTGATGTTCCCAATCAACAACAAATGCAGGCATTTAAAACATGGCATGAGAGAGCCAGGAAAGTTATGTATTGGCTGTCTATCAGTATTTCAGACTCTATGATTGTGCATATTCAGGATGCAAGTACGCCAAAGGAGGCATGGGATACTTTGTCAAAAATGTATAGCACAAATACGCAAGCCAGGAAAATGCAGCTCAAGCAAGAGTTGCATAATGTGCAAAGAGAAAGTATGAGCATCAACGACTACCACATGAAGGTGAAGAAGATTGCAGATGCACTTGCTTCCATTGGGTCGCCAGTGGAAGATGATGATTTAGTTTCCGTGACCTTGAATGGTCTAGGAAAGGATTATGCACAGTTTCGGACATCCATTTCAGTTCGTGAAAGATTTCCTGATTTTGAGGAGTTGATTGCTCTTCTAATTTCTGAGGAACAGAGAAATGGTGGTGCATCTTCTTTAGGAGGAACTTCAAAAGAAGCTGTCTTCTACTCAAATGCTGGAAGAGGTAGAGGCAGAGGTAGAGGAGGCCGATTTGGAGGCCGTGGCAGAAATCAGAATATGCAGCAAACTCAAGAAAACCAGTCCTATGGAGGAGGACGTGGTAACTCTAGAGGCAGGGGGAGCCAAAGAGGTCGTGGTGGATGGCAAAGAGGCCAAAATGCAAACAGTAATGTTGAATGCTACTACTGTGGTAAAATGGGTCATATGGCTAAAGACTGCTATAAAAAGTAGAATGACATCATGAATGGAAAACTGCAACAAGGGAATTATGCATCTTCTAGTAGACAGGGTGATGACAGAAATGAGCATTTGTTCATGGTGCAGCACATGAACAATTCTATGACAAGTGCAGAAGAAAGCAATGATGTATGGTATGTTGACTCAGGTGCATCAAACCACATGACAGGTCATGCAGAATGGATGGAGGATGCAAGGAAAATGGAAAAACCAGGATTTGTGGAGACTGGTGATGATACTGCACATCCTATTGTGCAGATTGGAAAAATTCCCTTGTCTATGCAGGGTGGGAAAAAGAAATACCTGTCCGATGTATTTCATGTCCCGAATATCACCAAGAATCTGGTTTCAGTTGGTCAAATGGTTGAACAGGGCTTGCAGGTCAGATTTAATCCTCATGGATGCTTTGTTGAGGATATGAAAAATAAAGGTCGCTTGATAGCAAAAGGAAAGAAGAAGGGCAGAATGTTTACATTGGATGCAGACATGTCTGAATTGAGTGCAGCAATGTTTGCACATGGGACCGGTGTAGTTGCAGATATTGATATCTGGCATAAACGCATTGGTCATGTTAATGTACAGCGACTTAAATCAATGCAGGCCCAAAATATTGTTGCAGGATTGCCCAAATTCAAGGTTGCAGAAATGCATAAGGTATGTGAAGCCTGTCAGTTTGGAAAACAGGCAAGGAAACCATTTCCTAGACATGTTCAAGAGAGTGAGAAGCCATTGGAATTAATTCACTCTGATGTGTGGACAACTAAAGCTGCATCTCTTGGAGGCTGTCATTATTTTGTCAGTTTTATTGATGACTATAGCAGAAAAGTTTGGGTGTATTTTATGAAAAAGAAAAGTGAAGTTTTTGGGCATTTCAAAACTCTTAAAGCTATGGTTGAAAAAGAAACAGGCTTGCAGATAAAATGCCTAAGGTCAGATGGAGGGGGAGAGTACCTCTCAAATGAGTTTGCAAAGTTCTTGCAGGAGCATGGCATAAAGCAGCAATATTCATGCAGTTATACCCCACAACAAAATGGAATTGCAGAAAGGAAAAACAGGCATATTGGAGAGGTATCTCGTGCCATGCTCAATGAAAAAGACTTGCCAGATTTTTATTGGGCTGAAGCAGTTGCTACAGCAGTCTACATAATGAACAGGACTCCCACTGCAGCAATACATGGAATGACTCCAGAGGAGAGGTATACTGGTAGGAAACCAGATATTTCTCATTTGAAAATTTTTGGTTGCATTGCCTATGTACATGTGCCAGATGAGCTGAGATCCAAGTTGGATCCAAAAGCTGAGAAGTGCATCTTTATTGGTTACTCTCTGCAGCAAAAAGGGTATAGATGCTATAACCCTTCTAGTCGTAAGTTTACAGTGAGCAGAGATGTTGTTTTTGATGAGATGAGTAGCTGGTATAAACCAGTAAATGTGATTGATGATGAAGATGCACAAAATGGTAATGCTACACAGAATTCACAGCAGCAGTCACAAAATATTAGTGGACCTGGAGCGTCCTCTAGCAGTGGTTCACATTCTTCGCCATGGACAAGCAGATTGAGATCAGGAGAATCTTCTCAAAGCAATGCAGATAGTGGTATGCAGGTATCACGAAAAGGAAAAGAGAAGGTTGATCAGCCCATGTTTGATGTGAATGCAGGTCACTCTTATGTGGATGGTGAATCCAGTGGCTCAGAACAGAGCATTGATGATGAGTTGGGTATTCCTTCTATTGTTACACCTGGAGTAAGGAAGACCAGGGATGTTTTGAGAGCACCTGGGAGTGAACCTACTTTGCGCAGGTCTACAAGAGCTAGGTATCCTGTGGATAGGCTGAAATATGATGGATTTACAGCCATTCACTATGCATATATGGTCAAAGTGATACAGGAACCAGAACCCACATCTTTTGAGCAAGCCATGGGAAAAGAAAAATGGGAGAAAGCCATGGATGAAGAAATGGATGCCTTGGAAGCAAATGCTACATGGGAGTTAGTACCTTTGCCTAAAGGTAAGAATGCAATTAGCTGTAAGTGGGTTTATAAGGTGAAGCACAATGCTGATGGTTCTGTGAACAGATACAAGGCAAGATTAGTAGTCAAGGGGTATGCACAAACATATGGCATTGACTATGAAGAAACATTTAGTCCGGTTGCAAGGATGGCAACCGTAAGAGCAGTCATTGCTATGGCTGCATCAAAGGGATGGTCTTTACATCAGATGGATGTAAAGAATGCCTTCTTGCATGGTGATTTGCAAGAAGAGGTCTATATGGAGCAGCCACCAGGTTATGTGCATGCTGTTCATCCTGAGTTTGTTTGCAGGTTGAAGAAAGCCTTGTATGGCTTGAAGCAAGCACCTAGAGCATGGTCTGACAAGATAGGACAGTATCTTGTCACTATTGGCTTTCAGATTTCCAAGGCAGATTTCTCACTTTATGTGAGAAAAACAGAGAAAGGTATTATGCTGCTTGTCATTTATGTTGATGATTTGATTATGACAGGTGACAGTGATGAAGATATCCTTCATGTGAAAATGCTATTGAAGCAGAAGTTTGAGATGAAGGATTTGGGAGAGCTGCGTTATTTCTTGGGCATTGAGGTGATTAGATCACCAAGTGGGATACAGCTCTTGCAGAGGCAGTATGGATTGGACATGCTGTCCAAATATGGGATGACAGGCTGTAAGCCTATTTCAGTTCCTTTGGAGCAAAATGTGAAGCTGAGCACAGATGCAGGTGAGCTTCTAGAAGACCCTACTATGTACAGACGCATAGTAGGAAGTTTGATTTATATGACTATTACCAGGCCAGATTTGAGCTATGCTGTTGGATTGGTAAGTCAGTTTATGCAGGCTCCAAGGAAACCACATTTGGATGCGGCTAGACGCATACTTAGGTATGTGAAGTCCACATTGCAGTATGGACTATTTTATGAGACTGGGGTTCAGATACAGTTGCATGGATACACTGATGCTGATTGGGCTGGTAGTATTTCTGATAGACGATCTACCAGTGGATATGTATTCTCTTTTGGGAGTGCTGCAGTCACTTGGAGCAGCAAGAAACAGCCTACAGTTGCCTTGTCGAGCACAGAGGCTAAGTACAGGGGTGCAGCAATGGCTGCATGTGAGGTAGCTTGGTTGCATAAGCTACTTTATGATATGCATCAGTCTACAGATGGGCCAGTTGTCATTTATTGTGACAACATGAGTAGTATACACTTGGCAAATAACCCAGTCTATCATGCTAGAACAAAGCACATTGAGGTGCATTATCACTATGTGCGAGAGAGGGTTTTACTAGGTCTTATTGATCTAGTTTATGTCAGCACAGAGGATCAGGTAGCTGACATATTCACGAAGGCATTGGGCGCAGAGAAGCTGCGCAAGTTCAGAGACCTGCTTGGTGTGCAGGAATTGGGATTGAGCTCGAGGGGGAGTGTTGAGATATCGAGCTCCACTCGTGATACGCCAGGGTGACCGTTGTATATTTATGTCACCGACTTGTCAGTTGCAGACGCGGTTGGTACACCGCCCATGAATAATAGCTACATGATAGCTATCCTTATCTACTCTAGTTCGTGGCTCAGTTAGTATGCCACCTTAGTTAGTTGAGTTTGGTTTGAGACCCATATATAGGGTTCTTCTATTTCTTTGTACTAGAGTTCTTTTGGCTTACACAACTAAGAAGAGGAAAACTGTTTTCAGCCTCCACCCTTGTGTGTCTTCCCCCATTGTGCAAGCAAGAAAGCTTCAAGCGAGACTCCTTCCTTCTCTCCTACAATCTTGACATTTTCTTGTAGTAGAAACCTCTTTTCCTTAGTGTCTCTCTTGGGGCTCCACATGAGTAGAGATCCTATGAGATACTCATAGTCCTCTTATGCAATTGCATAAGTAGTTCTAGAGCTAATAAAAAAGATGAATGAAGTACAAAATCCAAAAAAAGAAGTAACAGCATGAAATAATGAGCAACTAGAAAGTAGTCGGAACATAAACAATAATGTCCCTACAAGAGGGCATCTGCATTCCAGAAGACGGACCATCATGTCCAGCAGGTACAACACCTCTCATCTCCTGGAACTCCTCATGCACCTCCTACACAACCTCTTGCACCACATCATTGCTATCACCAGTATGAAAATGCTTCTCCTACAGCAAAGTAGCAATATAATCCTCACAATGTCTTTTGACTTCCAAAAGACATTTTCTTTTGGCTTCCAAAGCCTCATGCAATCTACATTCCAAATCATGACATTTGTCTTCAAGCATAGACAACTTCTCATGTAATCCTGCATCCTCATGAACATCAACTAGCTGCTTTACTATAAACACATCCTTAAACATAGCATATGGTCGAGAAACCAATGTGTCCAAAGTTTGAGCAACCCTCTGCCATGACTATTTTACTTCCAAAAGCAAAGCATCATGAAGTTCTTTATACTTTGATTTAAGCACTACTGCCCCATCTACATCCACATTCAAAATTTGAAGAATCTGCTGCTCAACAATTTTCAAAGGAGCAAACCTATCTTGCAAAAGTTTATGATCAACTTGTAAGTGTGCATATATATCCATGAAATTCTGCATACTATCCAAACAGTGAGATTTCAATTATTCGGTCCATCTTTCAAAGACATTTCTAAAATTTTGTTATGCTCTATCTGTTGCTACAATGCTAACACATGCTCATGATGTTTAACAAACAGAGCATCATAATCTATTGCTTTTTGCTTTAACTATTGATCCAAATCCTCAGCCTCATCCTCTTAGCATTCAGCTGATGCTGGAAACTCAAAATCTGTGCTACAATACGTGAATAATCTCGGTCATGCTGTCTCACACAAATCATGCTTTTCTGCATCATCCTTATGACATCAGTCATACTAGTAATCTAAGAAACATCAATATCCATGTCACCTGAGACCAAATGAGTAGGAGCTACATGCACAGAATCAAAGTCTCCATGTACAACCTTTTTAATAGTAGTAGAGGCATCAACTGAAACTTGTTTTGGCTGCTCATCCATATTGCATTTACCCCTCAACCAAAATTTTCCTATCTTTTCCTTCTTTTTCCCTATATTACATGCATACTTTAATACATCCCCTATGAACCTTGCATCCAAATGCTCCATGTTCTCATCATACATTGACTTCCCATGATCTTTTACAAAATCCATAACAACCATTCTTGCATAAGGCTTTTGATAACCTTTTTGCACAACAAACTTTGTAAAGAGCTAATCTATCTTCATCATCACCAAAAAGATCAAAAGCATCAACACTATCTTTCCCACCATTACTGGTATCCACTGTCACATCATCAACATGCCCTGCATCTCAAGACATAGAATTAGGTGTCCAAGTCAATAAAGACTCCATAGTCAACAAACCAGGATATTGCCTAAAAGAGTACTCATATAAGGTTGCCAAGAAACAACCCATTTGGGATTTATGAAAAAACTTCTTAGTCTTCAACACTTTGATATTTGTCATTAACTTGTCATACAAACCCCAACAAAATTTGACATATCCACATTCTCAACATAATAAATTAAGCCATAAGTCTCTCGAGCTATGGAATCGATCTTAATAAACAACATGAATTCTCCATAAACCATCAAAGATGCATTCTGTGATTAGTATCAATGCATTTCAATGACATCTTTGAATGCTTCATGCATTTTCTCATCAAAGCATCTCCACAATGTCGGGTTTACATTCATGGGCAATGCAAAAACATTGCTTACAATAGCTATTGTAAGCTCAAGGTGACCTGCAATTTTACCCTGAGATTGTTGCAGGATATCTAGCTGTACTGAAGTGCATGTATATTGGTGACCCAAGAATCCCAAGGAATGCATACAAACTGATTTCCAGCTATACCTTGGTAGATGCATGATCAACATCCAGTGCCAAAGTAGAATCTACAAACCGTGTAGACGCAGTACTTGAAGCAAGTACCTTAGGTGAAGACCTTGGTGTTGATGTTGCTTCTAACTGCACTCCTCCTCATACTCGGTGTCCTCCTCCTCATGTGGATCATACTCGGTGTCATCATCATCCTCAATGCGAGCTATTTTCTTCTTGGACAATGCTTTGGTGGATGTAGGCTGAGTATGTGTCATGACTGGCAATGCATGTCAACACATAGACAAAGATGGAGAGAAAGAAGAGGAAAGAAAAGAAGAACTCTTCATCTCCATCTCAAAATTGAAGTCCAAGTCCTCTATAAGTTTGAACCTTTTCGTGCCATTTGTCATTTCAGTATGACACACCTTGGACCACTCCACACAATCATTGCATGCCACATTTGAGTTAACAAAGCATGATAAGATTAAATTAACATGTGCATAATAAGGTTGAACCAATCTTTTAAGTCTGAATCCATTGACTACAAGCTGTAAAACCTTGCCCTGCAAATCTTTAAGCAAAAATGTACCTTGCCTGACACCCTTAAATATCACAAATGGACCTACATAATGAAGTTTCAATTTACTCGGAAACTTACCAAGTTGAGAATTATACACCACAACCCAATCACCTTCTTGAAAGATTTTCTTTTTGATATGTATGTTCACCCAAGCTTGTCTCTGCTGTTGGGTAATTCTTGAAAATGTAGGCATAAGCAAGAATATGTACTACTGCAATCCTTAGACTTGGTGCTACAAACTCCATAGGTATTATAGCTTCCAACCCATAAACAAGCCTAAAAGTTGTAAGCCCTGTTGAAACCTTGTATGCTATCCTAAAAGCCCACAATGCTGAATCATGTTTTACATCCCAATCATCCCTGCTATCCTCAACAATCTTCTTCAAAATGGGGAGTAAAACCTTATTTGAACTTTCATCTTGACCATTAGCTTGAGGATGATAAGGAGTAGACTTCTTATGCAAAATCATGTGCCTGATAGTTAGTTGCCTAATAACTTGATTCAAAAAATGTTTTCCCTGATCACTTATCAACTAAATAGGGCAACCAAACCTGGTCATAATGTTAGAATACAAAAAATTGGCCACATTAGCTACTTTATCGTCCTTCAATGATTGAGCTTCCACCCATTTGGTACAATAATCTGTACAAACCAAAATATATATGTTACCAGTTCTCTTAGTTGCTGGCTTAATCGGCCCCACAAAATCAATTCCCCACTTTTGAAAAAGCCCAAGTGGTAACACAAGATGATCTTGCATTCTATCCCTGTCAAGAGGCTGACCTTCCTTCAAACATTGCCAACATTCTTTAGCATACTAATGAGCATCCTTCAACATAGTAGGCCACCACAAACTTGCCTACAATATTTCTTGCCTCTGATTTCCCCTGAAAAATGACCTCCTGATAGTCTGGAATGGGCTTCATGCAGAATTGCTGTCTGCTCTTATTCAGGAACACATCTTCTCATAACATTATCTACTCCTCTTTTATACAAAACATTCATAATAACCTAAAATGATCTACTTTTTAATGCCAATCTTCTTCTTTGATTTTCAGTAAGGTGTGTGGGCATAACACGTTCCTTCAAGAAATGCAACAACTGATCATAATATGAATCAGGATTAAGAACTTGTACTTCAAACAGTTCAGCATCTGGAAGCTGATCAGGAGCCCCAATTCAAATAGTTCAACATCTGGAAGCTGATCAGGAACCCCAATTTCATGATCATCATCGTCCAGTCTACTCAAATAATTTTCCACTATATGCTCTTTGCCAGGAGTATGAATAACCTTAAAATCAAACTCTTGTAACAATAGCATCCATCTAGCTAACCTTCCTGTTAACCGAGGTTTGTTAATCAAGAACAATAATGCATCATGATCCACATGAAAAATCACTTGGTTCCCTAACAAATAACGCCAAAATTTCTACAAAGAAAAACCATACCAAGTGCTTCTCTTTCCGTAACTAAGTATTTGGTTCAGTAGCACTCAATCTCCTGCTAGCATTGTAAATTGATCTAAACCATCTTGATACTTTATCTTGCATAAGCACTGCTCCCACTGCAATGTCAGAAGCATTCACAAATACATGAAAAGGAAAATCCCATATTGGAGGTTGCAATATTGGAGCCACTACAAGCATATTTTTGAGAACATTAAAAGCCTTGTCTTGATCAGACCTCCACACAAATTGCATACCCTTCTTGGTAAGTGTAGTGAGAGGAATGTTGAGATGGCAAGCTCAACACGTGCAGACATTGATGATTGACCGCCTGGCTAGATGAGTCCGCACATCTACACTTAGCACATTGGTGGTCATTATGATACTCACATGGCCACTGACTTATCACTTATTATATTTAGTTTGTTACACCTACCTACAGTTGGCAAAGATATAACACCAGTCGATTAGTGTAGTCGGTTATGCACTACTTAGAAGGCCACTGTCCTTTATGTTGTATCTTATCTATACTTTGTGTACATTGTATAGTGTGTGGAAGAAGAAGAAGAAAAAATTAGAAAGAAAACGTTTTGGCCTCCATCTCTCTTCTTGTGTTCTTGAGTGAGCTTCCTCTTGTGTATACAGTATGTGTTTGACGCAGCAACTCAAGCACATCCCCCCATCACGCGATTCTTGACATGGTATCAGAGCCGCGCCACTAAGAGAGACTGATTTCAAAGGCTGAAGTGAAGGAGAAGAAGTAAGGTTCGAGTAAGCAAGCAACGGATAAGAAGCTCTCCCATTCTTCCACTCTCTCTCTTGGATAGTGCCTGTGGAGGCATTGGAAGTAGGGTCGAGGAAAAATCTCAGATTGCTGTGAGATTTGGTGTGCGAGAAGATCACTGTATATTTTGCAAAGAAAGCCCTTTATGGCTTTTTTTTGCAGTTGTTTTGGGTGTCTGAGGCTGTTTTAGGCCCCATTTTAGAGCCGCTAGGTTGTGGACAGCAGTTTCAGGGTACACTGTGATTTTGACTGTATTGACTGAAAGTGGGTGCATAGGTTACAAATTGTGAATTTGTAATTTTTGAGGTGTTTGCAGGAAGAAAACATAAGGTTTATCTGCAAACAGGTTGCAGACTACATGTACTATTGAGCAATCAATGAAAAATGTTGCTTGGAGTATTGCTGTGCATGTGTTGTGAAAGATTGCAGAAGACTAGCTTACTGTGTTGTATCCTTGTTTGTGATAATGGCAGAGAACAATGGAAATCCTATTATTGAGAAGATCGATAAGAACAAATACCCTTCATGGAAGTTTCGTGTGATGAACTTCCTCATTAGAAAGGGCCTTTATGAGTTTGTTTCAGGTGAAGAAAAGGAGCCAGAGCTGGGTATCCCTCCGACCAGATGAGTTAAAAGCATGGAAAGGGTGGAATGCGAAAGACAAAAAGGTGATGTACTGGCTATCTACAATCATTGATAATACTATGCTGGGGCATATCAGGAATGCATAAACTTCACATGTAGCTTGGACAAATTTTGAGAGTATGTTTTCAGTAAATACAAAGGCACAAAAGATTCAACTCAAGCAAGAGTTGAATGCCTTGAAGAAAGGAAAAATGTCTGTCAATGAGTATGTGTTGAAGGTGAGGAGCATTGCAGATGCTTTAGCAGTGATTGATGCAATGCCAGATGATGATGATTTGGTTTCATCCACTCTGAGTGGCCTTAACAATGAGAAGGCATGGAAATCATTTGTTACTTCAGTATATGTATGAAAGCCATTTCCAGATTTTGATGAACTGATCTCTCTCATGATTACTAAAGAGATCAATATGCAGGGTGATTCGTCTGAAAGAAATGGTGAACAGGTCCAAGAATTTTACTCGAGTTCAGGAAGGGAATGTGGTAGATCCTCTTCAAGAGGCCGTGGTATGGGACTTGCTGGTGATAACCAACAAAACAGGTTCAATCAATAGTTTGGTGAAATACAAGTTTCTGGAGGTAGAGGAAACTTTAGAGGCAGGGGGAGCTCTAGAGGAAGAGGTGGGTGGCAGAATAGAGGTTCTGGAAATTCTGCAATTGTTTTCCATTATTGTGGCAAAACATGCCATATTGTAGTCCATTGCTATGCAAAGAAGGATGATATTCACAGTGGTAAATTGTAGCAAGGAAACTATGCATCGTCTTCACGACATAATGAAGACAAAAATGAGCGTCTGTTTGTTATGCAGCATATGATGAATGTAGTTACAGGAAAGGGCACACATGATGATGTATGGTATGTCGATTCAGGTGCATCTAATCATATGACCAGTCATGTTGAATGGTTTAGAGAGATGCAAGACTTACAAAATCTAGGTTATGTGCAGACGGGTGATGATTCATGCCACCCAATTTTACACATTGGAAAGGTTCCCCTGTCCTTGTATGATGGCCAGACAAAGAGTCTGACAGATGTATTACATGTGCCATTGAGGGCTGAAATGATGAACGACTTGCCTCTTACCCATCCAACCTCCAATCCTCACTAAGAGAACTAAAGAGGGGCACCACCTAGCCAAAGGAAGGATGGGCTAGGACATCCATCTTCTCAAAGAGAATCAAGAGAACCAAGACACAAATTTACAAGAGAGAATATATGTACTAGACACCATATTGAAATATAAGAGAGAGAGAGATGAGAGGAGAGGGAGACAAGAGGAGAAGAGGTAGAAGAAGCTTGCCATTATGCTACATGGAATGAGAAGATGAGAAGAGAGGGAGATAATAGGAGAAGAGGTAGAAGAAGCTTGCCTTATGCTACATGGAATGAGAAGATGAGAAGAGAGGGAGATAATAGGAGAAGAGGTAGAGGAAGCTTGCCATTATGCTACATAATAAAAGAACTCACTCATAGCTTCCCTCAAAGAGATGAGGGTATTCTAGAATGCTCTCATGGACTTGTCATTGTCCTTCTTTCTTTCTTCTTCATTCTCCATGGGCTCTTTATATAGCCTTCATGAGGGATTAGATTAAGCTAATCTTCTTGATTAACATAATCCTAGATGATGTATGGCATCTTTGAAAATATGGAGCATAGTGAATGGGACAAGTCCCCACCTTGATCATCATGCAAGAAGCCAAGGGTGGTGGTAGACAACGTAGAAAAATGGAGCTAGATTACAAGAGGTGGGTGACCAAAGCACATTATTATAATATATTTACAAGAAGGACAGAGTGGAAAGTTGGTGTGGTGAAAGAGAGAAGAAAATTGCATGTAGCCAGCAGTCTGCGCCTTTGTAACTTCAAATCCGTGAGGAATTTAGAAAAAGTTTCTTCTGCAACTTTGTAGACCAGGTCGAAACCAATGGGCCATAGTGAGAATTTTCTTGAAATTCGCTTTTTCTTGGGAGTTATTGAGATTATAAAAAAGGGCTTCCAAAAGCTGCTTTGACTTTAGTATCCCATATGTATATAAATACATATAAGCATGTGACAAAAGGGGTCCATGCTTGTAAGCTTTTGTGCAAGATCCAAATGACACCATGATGTGGATATTGACTTGTGTGCTAGGGTGAGGTGTCCTCTAATGATGGTGATAGATTCCAAATCTTAGTGATGCAGACGGAGCCCATGTGTAGTTAGAGGCTAGTCCTTTGAAAAATCTATGCATTCACTCAACTCCTAGGTGTAATCCATTTTCATCTTCACTAAGATAACCATCCCTTTTATCCTTTACATTGACATGCCTTCTAAGAACTTGTTCCCCCCATTTGCTAGAGTTATCGTAATCGAGAAGCAATGTAGTATACCTAGTGCTTGAAGAGTAAACCCAAAGTGATATGGTAAGCTCTTAATAGGGGCTTTGGCCAAATTTTTATGGTAATAATCCGGGTTGTAAAAAACCCGGATCACCATCAATTACAAAGAATGTAGTGTCTGTTGGCCAAATGGTAGAGCAGGGGTTGCAGGTCCGATTCAATGCAAAAGGTTATTTTGTAGAAGACTTTAATGATAAGTGCAGGTTGGTTGTAAAAGGAAGTAGAGTTGGCTAAATGTTCACATTAGATGCTAGAATTCCTGCAATGGATACTACTATGTATGCTAAAGGAAAATGACTAGTTGCAGATGTTGAAATATGGCATAAACGTATTGGACATGCAAATGTGCAAATGCTGAAATTTATGGAGTCTAGAGGATTGGTTATAGGGTTGCCTTCTTTTAAAGTTACAAAATTGCATAAAGTTTGTGAAGCATGCCAGTTTGGTAAGCAGGCGAGACAACCCTTCTCGCATGATAGAGAAGTGAGCAGAAATATACTTGATGTAGTACATATAGATGTTTGGGGGCCTACACAGAATGTATCTCTTGGTGGCAGCAAATACTTTGTCACATTTATTGATGACTGTTCAAGGAAGCTATGGGTATACTTCATGAAGAAAAAGAGTGATGTGTTTGAGCACTTCAAATCTTTTAAGGCAGGTGTTGAAATAGAAACATGCTTAAAAGTGAAGTGCTTGAGATCAGATGGAGGGGGAGAGTACCTCTCTAATGAGTTCAGTGGCTTCTTGAGGACTCATGGGATAAAGAGGAAATTTACTTGCAGGTGTACCCCACAGCAAAATGGTGTTATAGAAAGAAAAAATAGACATATTGCAAAAGTTGCACGGGCATTAATGGCTGAAAAGAATATGCCCAGCCATTTTTGGTCTGAGGCTGTCCATACTGCTGTCTACATTATGAAAAGAACTCCCACAGCTGTAGTTCATGGGATGACTCCTGAAGAGTGCTTTACTGGCAAGAAGCCCGATGTATCGCACTTGAAGGTATTTGGATGTGTTGCATATGTTCATGTGCCACATGAGCTACAGAAGAAGCCTAATCCAAAGGCTGAAAAATGTATTTTTATTGGATACTCTTTCGACTAGAAAGGGTATCGCTGTTATAACCCTGTCACAAGTAAGTTCAAAGTGAGTAGGGATGTTATCTTTGATGAGATGGGTAGTTGGTATGCACCTATTGGTGATGTATTAGATGATAATAATGATCAGGACAGCTATGTGGAAAAAGAAAAACAAGAATCACAAAGTCTTAGTGGACAAGAAACATCATCTGGTACTATACCTATAGTGAGACCTTGGTCTGAGAGACTAAGGAATTGTCCCACATCTTCAGGTGGATCTATAAGTGTTGCAGGAAAGGACAAAGGAAAGAAGAAAGTGCTAGATGGTAATGATGCATCTACGAGTCATTTGGGATTTGATGCTGATTCCAGTGGTTTGGAGAGTTTGGATGATGAGCTTGGCATTCCTTCAGTTAGGAAACCAGGTGTACAAAGGGTTCATAGTAATGTAAAGGCTCCATTGAAAGATCCAGTGGTATGCAGATCTAGTAGGGTCAAATACCCTGTTAAAAGATTTGGTTTTGAAGGTTATGCAGCTCACCATTATGCGTATATGGTGAAATTAGTTGAAGATATTGAGCCCACTTGTTTTGAGGATGCTGTTGGTCATGCTCATTGGGATGTAACAATGGATGAGGAGATGGATGCATTAGAAGCCAATAAGACTTGGGATCTGGTACCCTTACCTAAGGGTAAGAAAGCTATTGGTTGTAAGTGGGTTTACAAAGTCAAGCATAATGCAGATGGTTCAATTAGCACGTACAAAGCTAGGCTGGTTGCAAAAGGATATGCTCAAACATATGACATAGATTATGAAGAGACATTCAGTCCAGTTGCTAGGATGGCAACTGTTAGATGTGTGATTGCCTTGGCAGCAGGCAAAGGTTGGAGTTTGCAGCAAATGGATGTTAAGAATACCTTCTTGCATGGTGAATTGCAAGAAGAAGTGTATATGGAGCAGCCAGTAGGTTATGAGAATTTAGAGCATCCCACATATGTGTGCAGGTTAAAGAAGGCGCTCTATGGGTTGAAGCAAGCACCTAGAGCATGGTCTGTCAAGATTGGAGAGTATCTTGTCAATATTGGATTTTGTATTTCTAATGCTGATCACTCACTTGATGTGAGAAAGGGAGATGTAGGGTTGGTCATCATAGTCATCTATGTGGATGACTTGATTATTATAGGTGACAGTGACAATGGGATTGCTGAAGTTAAGGACTTCTTGAAGAAGAAGTTTGAGATGAAAGATTTGGGTGAGCTGAGATACTTTCTTAGTATTGAGGTGATCATATGTGATGATGGTATATGGCTATCCCAAAGGCAGTATGGCTTGGACATGTTATCCAAGTATGGTATGACGGCATGTAAGCCTCTTTCAGTACCATTGGAGCAAAATGTGAAGCTGAGTATTGATGTTGGAGATGAGATAGAAGACCCTACTATGTTCAGGAGGATAGTAGGGAGTTTGATTTACATGACTATCACAAGGCCAGACTTGAGCTATGTTGTTGGTCTTGTCAGTCAGTTTATGCTGATGCCTAGAAAGCCTCATTTGGATGTAGTTAGACGTATATTGAGGTATGTGAAGTCCACTTTACATTATGGACTTTTTAATGAGGCAGGTAAGGACGTACATGTCTTTGGTTACACAGATGCAAATTGGACTGGTAGCATGTCAGGCATAAGATCTACAAGTGGATTCATGTTTTTCCTTGGTAGTGCAGCAGTTACATGGAGCAGCAAAAAGCAACCTACAGTTGCTTTATCGAGTACAGAGGTTGAGTATAGAGGTGCTGCTATGGCAGCATGTGAGGTGGTATGGTTGCAAAGATTATTAGGTGATTTGGATGTGTAGGGAGATGGTCAAGTTGTCATTCATTGTGACAACGTTAGCAACATACAGTTAGCTAAGAATCCAGTGTTCCATGCTAGGACAAAACACATTGAGGTGCACTACCACTTTGTGAGAGAGAAGGTACTTGCAAGAGAGATTGACTTGGTATATGTCAGCACACATGATCAGATAGCTGACATTTTCACAAAGGCATTGGGTATAGAGAAGCTTCAAAAGTTTCGAAGCTTACTTGGAGTTGTAGAGATAGAGTTGAGCTTGAGGGGGAGTGTTGAGATGGCAAGCTCAACACATGAGGACATTGATGATGGACCACCTGGCTAGATGAGTCTGCACGTCTACACTTAGCATGTTGGTGGTCATTATGATACTCACATGGCCACTGCCTTATCACTTATTATATTTAGTTTGTTACACCTACCTACACTGGCAAAGATATAACACCAGTCGATTAGTGTAGTCGATTATGCACTATTTGACTTAGAAGGCCACTTTCCTTTATGTTGTATCATATCTATACTTTGTGTACATTGTATAGTGTGTGGAAGAAGAAGAAAAAATAAAAAAGAAAACGTTTTGGCCTCCATCTCTCTTCTTGTGTTCTTGAGTGAGCTTCCTCTTGTGTATATAGTGTGTGTTTGGCACAGCAACTCAAGCACATCCCCCCATCACACGATTCTTGACAAGGAAAACAAATATGAGACAAATATCTCAAATATCTACTATGCCATTTCACTTGGTCCACAAATCTCATAACTTCCTGCACATTAGTTGGAGCTTTTGCTTTTCAAATCACAACAATTTTCCTTGGATCTATGGCCATGCCTTCTTCAGAAAGAATGTGCCCTAGAAGTACTCCCCGCTCTGTAGCAAAAACAAATTTAAAAGGATTGAAAGACATACCAAATTTTCTACATCTTTCAAAACATTGTCATATATGCTTCAAATGATCACTTTTTAGGCCAAACACACAGAAATCATCAATAAAGACCCTCATAAAAGTTGTTAGATAGGGCTCAAAAGTTTTATGAGTAGCTCCTTGAAATTCAGGAGGTCCATTCTTCAAGCCAAAATTCATCACTGTACTAACATAAGCTCCCCATTCAGTGATAAAAGTAGTTTTGTCCATATCATCAGGATGCATTCTTATCTGATTATATACTGAAAATCCATCCAAAAAACTATACATTTCACGTCCTACTACATCATCAAGCAAAGAATCAATAAACGGTAGTGGGAAGGGATCAGTATCTGTAGTTGCATTCAACTTCCTATAATCCATACACCTCATTGACCGGTTTAATGAATCCAACTCTCAACAACTTATCAATTTCCTCCTTAACTTGCTTAGCATAGTTAGGATTCATCCGATATCGCTTTTGAATAATTGGTTTAGCATTCTTTTTCAAGTTGATTCTATGCTGACACACTACTAGGTCAAACCCTTTAATATTTGTATAATCCCAAGCAAAAATATCATGAAATTCCTAACATAATTTGAAAAGGTCCAATTTGAATACCTCATCTACATAAATGCTCAATTTGATAGGTTTTCCTTCCCCTTGTTCATTCAAATTAACTTATTGCACCTCATCTTCAACTACCCTTGCAGATCTTGTCGTGGTATGCTCGTACCTTTGTTCAACTTGAAGAATATCTTTCTACCCTTCTTCTTCTTCTTGTATATTAGGATCATCCTTTTGCTGATCCTCTGCTATCAATTGCCAATTTTCATGTCCAATGCTGCATTTGCTTTCAGGAGAACTACTTCGTGGGTCCTGAATTACCTTTCCTTGATCAATTTCTAACCTCTCTTGAACATTAGGTTGATTATGCTCTTCAAGAACAATAGCAAATTCCTATTGGGACCGTAGAATAAACAGCTTGTTGCTCCAAACCTACATTCTCCTCCACCAGAGTAAACTCTTGATATCCTTGAATAATACCATTAACATCAATCTCAAAAACTGGTACTACAGAAGGATTGTCTTGCAAAAATAATTCCTCCTCATCATCTTCCACTTCACCCACTAAATTAATGGTCTGAGCCACTACAGGTCCGGTTGAACTTTTCAACATAACTTTATTCATTGTAGACAACCTAACCTCCTTAATGCCCCTAGGAATACTAACATAATCATTTCCCCAATCATGTTTCAACTTAACCAACTTAAACCAAGGTCTACCCAAAAGCATATTGTAAGAATCTCCTATTTTTGACATTCTTAGAACCACGACTTACTTTGAACTTCAAGCCTGCAACTTTGATCAATTGATTCCGTAGGATACCCAAAGGTTTTAATCTTCTTTGATCAGCCATCCTAACCTAAATGGAACTGGTAGCAATTGCTCTTGCTTTGTTGCCAAATATGTATGCTCACGTAGTATATTCACTCCCAAACCACCATCCAGCAATACATCTTCAAGATTCCTTCTAGAATATTCCATCTGAATTGTAGGAACTTGATAGTCCACAATCTCTGGCTGAGTCGGAATAACTACTTGACAATTAGGAAATTCATGATTCTACACTACTGTACTATCAAACACCTCGTGTTTCTATTTAAGCTTCAACAATAGCTTTTCCTTAAAACCAAGAATTAAATCCAATATTTATTCTAGGGTTAAGTCCAAAGAACACTTTGTTAAAGCATGAAATAACTCCGCAGAGCCACCTTGCTATGACTTTTCAAAACCTAAGCCTTTAAAAAACTATTCTTGATGTTCAGGGCACTACTCTTATAGTTTAGGAGACTACTCCTGCAGCTCAGGGAACTACTCTTGTAGTTCAGGAGAGTACTCCTACAGTTTAGGGAACTACATTCCAGAACCTCTACTATCATCCAATTGCTCAAATTGAGACTTTTCAACAAGCTTCTGAAACTTTTTAACTTGCCTTGTGGATTTTTTCCTTGTCTTCTATTGTTCCTGCCAATCCAGCTTTGGGCTTGCTTGACTCCTAGTGACTGCTAGTATCAATGCTTCATCACGACATTCTTCCACTTGAATGCAATTAGAACAATCACATTCAACATGCAAAATTACAACATTTGATATTCTTGACACATTTTTTGACCCTTTGGGAATTGTTTTAGAATACCTTTCCTCATAGACAACAACATTTGAATCTTCCAAAGGCTGCCTTTGCTCTTGTTGGTTAGGAAGCTCTATGAGAATTGCTGCGACCGGGGAAAGTGGTTGCTATGGATGAGAGATGATCCTGTAGGTCTTTTGTCATTGCGTGACCTTTCTACTGACATTTCTTTCTTAGTCTTATGCCTTGCCCAAAGTTCATAGTTGGGTCCAACAAAATGCCCTTGACCACCACAATAATGGTATGCTCCCATTTGTGTAGGTTGTTGCTGTGCCTGAAAATTTCCCCAAGGCTATCTTGCCTGCATTCTTTTAGGTCCCCTAAAAGGCCTCTGAGGCACTATGTCAGACATAATCTGTTTAACTACAGTTGGCTACATAGGCCTAGGCCTAGGTTGCATCATTGGAACTTGCTGTGCTATCCTAATATTAGGATTATACTAGCAATTCTGAGTCTCGTGGCCATTTCTTTGGCAGATGTCACAATACTTGTCTTTCTTCTTAATATCAGAAAGACCCAAATCTTGTAGCTTCTGTTTAATCTTCTTGTCCAGTTTACTTTCCACAACCTTTGCTTTAATTTTATCTTTTGTTTTCTTACATTTTCTTCAGACGGAAAGAGATTTCTTTTCTTCTTTTTCTTAAGCTTCTTCTTCTTCTTTGAATCATCCTCATCCTCTAAATAACTGAAATCGTCTTCTAAATTTGAACTAAAATCACTTTCCTCTCCTCCCATATCACTCTCTGATCCTGAATCCGAATCTGAATCTGAATATGAAGAATCATCATCTTTCCGGGACTTTGACATAGAGGTATCCAACCTCTTTTCCACTCTCATAGTAGTGCTAATCATAGAATCCAAAGTATCATTTTGACCAAGTTCCAAATTGACTATAGCATTCATTACTTGACTTCTAAAACCCTTAATAAAGTAAGTAATATACATTTCTATGGATGGTGCATTGGTAGCATCCAACCTATTAAGGAGATTTTTAAACTTTTGAGCATAATCCTCAACCAACATACTCTTTTGCTTAATCTTCTTGATCTTCCTCACAATATCTCCAGGAGTTTTATCCACCCTAAACCTGCTTAAAAATGTAGTTTTCAGTGCATCATATGTATTAAATGCTCCCATTCCATAACTATTGAACTACTCCATAGCTTTTCCCTGAAATATAATTGCAAATTGCTGCTTCTTAACCTGATCACCATACATATGGTTAAACCCACTTGTTGTCCACCTAGTTTCAAATTGGGCTACATGACAATTAGGGTCTTCTTTTTTCTTTCCTAAAAACTTAGAAGCTCTGACCTTTGGGTTGAAAAGATGATTGGGATTCATTATGTTTGGCTTATGAGGCCTCCACAATGGTGGTAATGGATTAAATTTTAAAGACTTCTTAACCTGAAATGCTGTACTTCTTAGTAAAACTGATCTTCCAAGCACTATATGCTATAGCCTCTCCAATGCCTACTTAGGAGGAGTTTCCTGATCTTTAGGTGGCAGTAATGGTTCCTTATCTTTTGAAACATTAGGTGAAATTGAAGGAGTTGGAAAATACTCTTTAGAACCAGTAGGAGAATTATAAATAGTTTTCCTCTCCAGTCCCTGCTTAGGAGGAGTCTCCTGATCTTTAGGTGGCAGTAATGGTTCCTTATCTTTTGAAGCATTAGGTGAAATTGAAGGAGTTGGAAAAGACTCTTTAGAACCAGCAGGAGAATTATAAATAGTTGTTGTAACCCCAGAGGGACCCACATCCTGATCTCCTTGACTATCAAGTACAGCATGTTCTTCATCCAGCCTGCCTAATGCTGCAACTATCTCTGCATCATTGCAAAAACCTTCCTACTACTGTTGCCATGCCAATGCCTCCCTTAATTCTTGTGATCTATTCTTGGTAAGAATGGGATTGGATAAATAAGGATAATTGTCTGACATAAATGCTTCCCATAGAAGGCACTTGATACACCATCAATGCCATTAGCATTCTTGCCGCTTGATCTTGCAACCGAATTCCTCAGAGATTGATTCCAGATTTGCACCTAAATCAAGAGATTATTTCCCTCAAACTAGCAAGGATCACCAAAGTGTTTAGGGCATTCACAAGGAGGAAGCAAAGAATACATGGACACACCATGGTACTAGAATAAATAACATAAGCATAGACGTAATAACCGAAAACCGTTTATGATTCCACAATACACAAACAAAGATTCAAATACTTAAATAACATGACACAAACATTGAGAATAGCTTGCAGCGACCATGAAGACATGGTGCTAACTCTCTCTCTATTCAGAAATCATGCGACTCTCTCCTAGAAAAATACAACTACCTGCATACTATAATCAACACCTAACATACATGTATTTTGTCCCATGACATTTAAAGACACAATCACATAGGCTGATCTCAAACCATTATATCCATATATGAAAGTAAGAGACTAAGGTCATTAATGGAATTCAACTCCTAGGGATTTATGCCCCTAACACACAATCAAATAAGATGACAATTTAATTTATTAGATTTGGTAAAACATTTTTTAGTATGGTGAAGACCTTGTTCACTAATGCTTTGGCACGCATAGTGTATCAGTGGTGTTTTTTCTAGAAAACATGCCCATTCACCACACTATTTTTTGTAGTGGTTCATAGATCCATTACTGAAGAAGCTAGGTTGGCTAATGTAGAGAGGCTCACTAAAATGATTAAGTATTTGAGAAGATAGATGGTTTGTATCCTAGTTTTGGAATGTATTTCTTATATCATTGGGGTAGAGAAAAATCAACTTGATCTCCTCTTCGGGACACTTTAAAATCTCTTGTATTTTTTTGCATCAATGATTAGTTGTAATAATATAGAAATATTAAATATTGGGTGTGATGAACCTCAAAAGTGGATTTATGATTATGATTTTAAGGTTCTCAAGAAGGGAGAGTTACTTAGGTACTTAGACCGACCTCTTTGCGTAGGGATTTCTTGAAATGATTCAAAGCCAAAATTTAGACTAACGTGCAAGTATGGAGCTTGGAAATTTTATCTTTCAGAGAAAGACTAGTTGTTCTCAACTCAATTCTAATTTCAACTATTATGTTTGGGGTGGCCATTTTCGGCTTTAGTGCTGATGTTGGAGGAAGTTGTAGAAGATGTTCGAAACCTTTTGATGGTAACATGGAGAGTGTTGTCCATGGCATTCCATTGCTTGGGACCTTGTTATCGCTATCATAAATATCCATTAAATAAAACCAAGATTATAAATAATTTCCTAGGGTAAAAAAATGTTAAGGACTTTCTCATCAAAGATTTTGCATTGATCTATTTGTGACTTAGCTTTACGCATCAAATTCCAAATTAAATAAAAATTTTACATGAAAATATGAAATTTGTAGTGCATATATAATGTGTTTAGTGTTGTCTTACACACATTGAATTGAATAAGTGTCATAGTACTATTCATACTTCAATCACAAACTAAATAGATTTTATACATACAAATATGAAATTTGTAGAGCATAATTTCTAGTGTTGGGTTATAAAAATTGAACTCAAAGGGTCATAGTACTATCTAATTTGACTCTCCTAGATGGACAAATGACTAGATAGCTTTATTTAGAATTTGTGATATTAGAATGATCTAATTTCCTTACATCTCTTATCTAGGTGAAAATGTTATAATATGGTATGAGATTTTAGTAAGCTTGATCCAAATTAAGGCATACTCTATGGCAATCCCATTCCAGTTATAGGTTGTGAGTATCAACTAACAAAAGTTTGTCGAGGTTTCTCATAGAGGACTTACGTTTCTTCCCCTTCTTGTGAGGAGGTTTAATAGTAACGTATTAGCTTTGTTATATAAGGGGATAGAGGAAACCTTTCCAACATGGTGTACTATGTTTCCTTTGCACATCCAACACCTTACACATAATGTAGACCATGACATATGCAAAATGTTGTCTATGAGCAAGTCATAGTCTATTGTCCACATGCAATAAAATATGTTAGGCTTTGTGTGTAATCTTAAACATCATGTGACATAACTTATGCAAAATACTTTTTATGAGAGTGTTACAGTCTATTGTCCACATGCAATCAAATATGTTAGTACACTTGCAAGAAATAAATGTTTATTAGAAGACAAATGGCTCATTTGGGTCCTTCATGTTCATAAAGTTGGTTCCCCTCCAAAATTTTTAGCAAGGCAATGAATAGTCTTTTCCAAAAATTGACCAAGTTGCAAAATGTCCCATCAAATAATATTTCCAGATAATCCATTTGGCAATACTTCCAAAGGTTCATCAAGCATACTAGCATCCAAATATGAATACCTTAAGACAAAATGATTTGAATAATAGCATCCTATCAAATAATATTTCAATATCATTTTGGCACTTTCACCATACTTTAGTAGTCCCTCCTAAATTCTCATGAAATGAAGACTTTCCTAATGTAATGATTAGTTGTTGGCTCCAAAACATCCTCTCCTTTAGTTAAGAAAATAGAACCTCTTCTTTCATGATATTGGAGGGTTCTCATACTCTTTATAGGACAAGTTAGTGATCAAGAAACTAAACTTCGTTCCACTGTCGTCTCTTTGTAAGGGATATAATTAACTAGACATCACAAATCCCTCTCACTCATGCATTAGCAAACCCTTCTTATTCCTTGTTCATTAATAATAACGATTCCAAAATCTTCTATCTTTATTGAAGGAATGATAAATACTTGCCTTGATATTCAAGAAGTGAAAATGATAAAAAATGGTATTCATGCCAAACTTTATCTTGTTTATCTTTGAAGGTGCAAAAATCTCAGTTGAATCATGGTTCAAATTGTTTAAATGCCTACCACATTGGAATGACTAAAGTTTTTCTAGTCTATGTTTTGAAAATGCAGTATCTCAAATTTATGTGCATGCATGTATGTTTGATGGTATTGATTAGAATTCACTATTAACACAAGAAGATTTTTACTTAATCTATTTTATCTATCAATGTGGACTTGGTCCATTTTACACATGATCCATGACTTGTTGCATGAGCGTGCATGTGTAACATTGGTCGCATTATGCATGCTAGATAGATGGAAGGATACTAATGTGCTTTGTGTTGTGGTGAGAAAATTATTAGATGGAGTTATGCAAGATAAATATTTTGAGAAAATAAATTTATAATGTGTAGGAATTAATTATGATTGAATGCTTCATAGTGTAGAATTATTATATTTTTGTGTGTTTCTTAGTGTAAGGAAATTACAAGTGTACATGCATAATCTATTTATTTGGACAAAAGTACTTTGAAAGGCCTAAAAACCTTGATTGTTATTTTGTAAACCTTACTTTAGGTCTATTAGATAGTAGTTACAAATAGTAGAGCAAAAGTATGACATTCATAGAAGGAAAGCAAGAGCCCAAAAAGGATATGATTTTCAATATTCTATGTCTCTAAGTATCCAAGTGTCTAGCTATCACTATGTCTATATCCAAATGTTAGCAAAGCATCTCTTGAGAAAGACAGTGGTAAGAAATTTCTAGTCATTGTTGTCCCAATAGGAGATTTAACCACTACCCATGCCAAAATTCTAGTAGGGATCAATCACTGACAAAACCCAATAATCCCTATTAACTTAGGCATTCAAAAATACATATATACTATAATCTACTTATATGACTACTATGATCATTATTGTATCCCTATAATTATTATTTTCAAGAGAAGATGGTCTTATTATGACTTTATGTTGAAAAGAGGAGGTTAAATATTGAAAGCATCCAATGATAAATCTATCTTCAAGAGATTATCCAACACATTTTATTATAGACAAGATTAATAATAATGTGTATAGATGGGACATTCCTTCTACTTGACATATTTATAATTCTTCACATATCACTTTCTTGAATCCTTTTAAGGGAACCCCACCATGTACTCATGTTGTGGATGATCCATTGTTATTAGAAGAATATACAAAAATATTGATGCCAAAATTTCTTCTTGACCATGACCAAATACCACAACTAGAGTAAAAAATCAATACCATATGTATTCAATGAAATATAGAAATCATTCTCTTGAAGAATCTTAATGGATTTAAAATTTAGTTCTGACTCTGACTTATGACAATCTAATAAATGCCTACCACTCATAGTTACATTAATATCCAAGAAGCATAGATTCGCTACATGAGATAGTATTTTGTGGATGAAGCGTACCTGACCTTAAATCATAGGGAGGGCAGTTTGGTAGTGGTCTAGGGATTTGATCCTAGCCATCACCATTTGTTCTACTCATGAGTGTGTAGACTTATGTGACTAGGTATTTCTTAGGTCTACCTCACAAGAAAAATTAGTCTAGCCTCATCCCATGAGGATCTACCTGTAGGTTTCTAATGATCAATCTATGGTCCCTAGTAGTGTTCTAGCATCAAGCGGTCACTATTACACGAGCTATCAAAGACTCGAGATAAGCAAGCACCATACTTGGTTCAATGAAAGCAAGAAATGAGGGGGAGCTAAAAATTTCCCCCTCTAGCCATAAGGCATAGTCCACACTAGCCTCCTAAAATGGCGCCAAATCGATTCTAGGACTTGATCCTAGGTTATTTATGATTCATGGCCATTTCCTAATTTTGGGAGAAGCCACCCAGCTAACCGGTTCCACCCAACCATAGGATGGTTTCATTGGGAAGATCATAGACTTGCTTTCCATTTTTAGACATGGTGTATTTTGGTTATCTAAACAAGCGAGCTACTCATGCTATGAAATAAATCAATGCAGCTTCCTTAATTAATCTTAGCACAAGGTTTGTTGTCACATATCATAAATATGAACATAAAAACATTTCTTTTGACAAACAAGATATTTATATTATTATCTTAATTATAACCACTTCAAAGAGCAAACCCACCCCAAAATCAAGTTACTAACCTAGCCTGTTCATCCCATGCCTTCCAACGCTAAATCAGTTAGGCTCATATAACTTTCCTTCCCTATCAAAGGACTAAGTATGAGATTATAACCTTTGAATAGAGCCCTGTTGGTTCTCGCCTGCCATAAGGGAGAACCTTTCAATACAAACGAAAATACATACCTAAGTGGTGGTTGGCCACCTTAGGTAGTTTATACTCTAGGTGAAGAGCTTTTGGGTGTAGCCCTTGGGATGGCACAACATCTCAAGCTTGTTTGCTGACTATCAAAGGCACATATGTCATTAGAATCATTTTCAAAATTTTGCTTCAATCAAAATCAATCAAGACAAATAATTGAATAAAATAGTTTTTAAGATATTGTCTAATGTATCTTTTTCATCAAAATCTCAATAACTTCTATTTTAAAATAAAAAGTAACTCATAATGAGTCCACACACACACACACACACACACACACACACACACACACACACACACACACACACACACACACACACACACACACACACACACACACACATGTATGTATGTATGTATGTATGTATGTATGTATGTATGTATGTGTGATGTATGTATGTATGCATGCATACATACATACATACATCACACACACACATGTATGTATGTATGTATGTATGTGTGTGTGTGTGATGTATGTATGTATGTATGTATGTATGTGTGTGTGTGTGTGATGTATGTATGTATGTATGTATGTATGTATGTATGTATGTGTGTGTGTGTGATGTATGTATGTATGTATGCATATGCATACATACATACATCACACATACATACATACATACATCACACACACACACACACACACACACACATACATACATACATACATACATACATACATGTGTGTGTGTGTGTGTGTGTTTAAGTATTAAGGTATTTAAATAAAGATCAACTCATGATGAGTTCAATTTATATGAATATATATGTATATATTTAAATACTAAGGTATTTAAAATCATTTTTGACTTATTGGAAAGTAAAAAAATAAACAATTTACTTGTCATATTTGACTAAACTACAAAAAAGGTAATTGAGACACACGTAATTCATAATGGGATTACTTCTCTAATAATTTTAAGGTTAATGTTACAAAAATACCAATATTACCTAATTATTTTAATGATATTTTAAACAAAATTTTTTAAGAGTCTAATAATTTCAAATTTATAGAAATACAATTTAATTTTTTATCTTATTGAGATTATTTTGCTAATTTAGCTAATATCTTACTTAGTAAGGTTTAGTTTTAAACTTTAACCTAATTTATACACGACTTATTTTATTTATTTAATATTTCAAAAATAATATATTACTTAATTATATAATATAAATTTAAATTTCAACTCTAAATTATTATTATTTGATCATTTCTAATATATTTTATTTTTAACTATTTATTAGTAGTTTGGAGAATTTAACTTTAATGGAAAATTAATGAAGAGCAAATAAGTCTAATTATAATTTAAGATAATTTTGACGCTTAAGAATTTTTGAAAATAAAATAATAAACAATATGAGTTATATTGATGCCCTATTTTGAATATCAGGGATGGAAGACCTCCCTTTGTGGGGGTCTTCCCTTTAGCCCTCCTAATCCTAAGGCTTATGTGCATTTCTTTTGAGTTCTTTTATATTTTTGATATGTGTGTGTGTGTGTGTGTATGTGTAAAAACTATATGTACAGTTTCACTTAAAATAGGTTAATTTAATAAGAAAAGTAAAACAAAGTAAAGAAGTAACAGTAAGTTAATAATAATTTCAAAGAATTGAGAGTTATTTGAAACTAGTGAAGACAATTAATAACAAATTGTAATAGGTTGAGAAAATTTATATACTTTAGAAAGATCAATAAATAATTAAGAAGAAATGAAAAAGTGATATTACATTGAGAGAAATTAAGATAAATATTTATGATTGAAATTTAATTTAATTAAATTATAATAAAATAAATAAAAATTTTGATAGTTAATATTAATTGAAATAAGTTAATAATAATCAAAATACAATAATATTAAATTTTATTTGAATCAAATAAATATGAAATTAAGTAAAACAAATAAGTTTAAGCTTATTCTATGTATTTAAACATATATAATAGATGGATTTTTAACTTGGAGATTTTTTACTCCTTTGAAAAGAGGAGAATACAAGCTCTTATTAGGTAGTTTGAGTGAAGATGGTAGCAATTAAAGATTGAAGCTAGTAACTTTGCTGCCCCTTTTTATATTAGACATGGCCTTTGGAGAGTGGCTCCACAATCAAGAGAGGTTTGTGAATAATTATCCTATTGTATTCCATTGTATTTTTATATGAGAGTATGTGAGAAATAGATAGTCAATTTTTGGTGCCAAAGCATTGTATAAGAGAGATTGTGAGATTATGAGAGTAGAAGACTATGGATTCTTGTTGAATATATGATTTGAATACTATGCAATAATTTTTCATTCATATAATATTGTGATGAGTTTTTCTTCTTTTTGTGGATCATAAAAATGACAAATACTATATGTTTTATTATATCTATTATCATGGGAGATATATTCTATGATGCTACATGAAGTTTTGTTCATGTTTTCCTTATTTGGTTCTATAAGAAGATGAATAAGTTTTGTATTAATGGTATAATATAGATGTTCTTACAGTTCTTTCTCCATTTTCTTGGTGTTCTCTTGAGAGCTCTATGTTTTGGTGCACAGCCATTAACAAGCACCCAAATAGGCTCAAAATAGAGAAAATGGCATTGCTAAAAGGAAAAGAAATAAATGGAGAATTGTAGAATCTGTTTGATCCCAAAAGAATTGAAGAGATTCATTGACAAGGCAACTTTGTATAAAGAAAAAACAATGTTATTTTAATGTAAGCCCTATATGACAAACTATTTTCACTATCTTTTGAAGCTACAAAAACATAGAGCATTGTAGCCAATTGTTTGAAGAAAAACTAAAAGAATAAAAGCAAGAAGAATAGTAAAAAATGGGGGACTTAGCCTTCATTGAGGATTTTTCAGACAACACCAAGTGCGAGATTGTACAAAATATTTAGGAGTCTTGGTCTCACTAGAAGTTAAGAAAAATAAGAAGGAAAAGAATTGGAGTCTATTCATAGATACACATTAACATGATATGTGGGATTCTTGGTATATTGATATCCTCATGCATATTCAGTTAGCAACCCACTAGAATTTGGTGGATTATGTTTTTTTCATGATATACACTATCGAAACCTTGAAAAACAACATTATCTAAATGATAGCACAATGGGCTAAGGCCAAAGCAGAGAATGAATCAGGAGGGGAAGAATACTTTCATATCCTTGTGGTACTCTTCAGAGAAGTCCCAATGGCACAACCAAACCAAGGTCCCCTTCCAAATCAATTACAATTTGGAAATGTTGATGATTATCCCACCAACATAGTCAAATTGCTAATTTTTAAAGGAGAGTATAATGAAGATCTAGATATTCATATAGCAAAGTTTATGGTATATTAGCCTAATTTTGTTCCTAAGACTATATCCTAGCCTTAACCATAGGTGTCTACAATGCCTCAATATGGTGCTCCAACCCAAGGGTTGTAGACAATGCCTCCAATGATGGCTCAACCATAACAGTAATGAGATAAGACAATCCCAAAGTAACAATCATGGAAACCTATCAATTGGAGTCATCGATAGCCTATTCAAATAGGAGCTATGAAGAATTAGAATCAAAATAGAGCTACCTAGCTTGTTTATATAGTGATTATTGAGATACCCTATAATATCATTGCAAGTGTATTAGGAGGAGAAAGCTTGAAGATATAATTGGGTGGAATTAGTCGTAACAAGATAGTTAAACAAAAATAATAATCAATCAAAGAAAAGTTAGAAAATAGAATGCAAAAAATTCCCAACATATTCTTGAAATAGTCATAATGTAAAAATAAAGAAATATTCGCTCTACATAAGTTCATGGGGACGCATGTTCTTTTTGGGCATCAGATTAATTTAATGTGTACGTGGGTGATTCCACAAAATACATAATTAAATCAATGGACATTTATGAGTTTAGAGTGCACTCGTATTAAATTAAGATTAGGACAGAGTTTCAACCTATTTTATTATTTTGTAGCTAAAGATTGCTAGGTATTCACTTTTGTGGGTTTAATTTTATTATTTTCTAACAATTGTGAATGCTTCAATTGATGTGTAGAGCGAGCAGCGGTGGTGTTGGGAAGTACTGGGCGATGGCGTACATTCAGATTATCTAGAAGAATTATTATTTTTGATGGGTGTGCGTCTTATCACTAAAGGCATGGCATCAATATTTACTTAGGTGCACATATTTATTAAAGCACTTGTCAAACATTTATTATTTTGTATGCGCATAGGTGCTTGGTTTTAATATTTCATTATTGGACATTATATTTGGGCACAGCTCGACTTTTTGGACGCCTAAACACTTTATTCTTTATTTGGGCAAAAGCAAACACAAAAGCCAAAGCATGCTAATTGTAAATTGGGCTATTTTTGAGCTTGGAGATTAATAAATTTATAAATACATGCCTTGTGAAGTGCTCACATAAGGGCGTGGGGGGAGATTGTGCCCAATTTTTCTTTTTGTCTCATGTCGTGTAAACCTCTCTTCTTGCTTTATGAGCTTTTGTAGAGTTCTTTGTTCTTGGGGACCTTCTGGAGTTCACTATGCATGCATACAACATCTGATTTGTGTACCAGTGGTATCAGAGTGAAGCTGAGATGAAGGGCTTCCAATCGCTTACCATATCACGCAAAGGCAAAGCTCCTAGAAAGAACGGGCTCTATAGGCAGTCTCACGATGAACCGTCAATACCAGTGTGTTCCTGGCAGTGAAGAACCCCCTAATGATGTGCTATCAGATCACAAATGACCTTTTCCACGAAGCGGAGGACTACCTCCAAAGCTCCTTTGCAAAGTAGTCTTATTGGGAGAGAAGCAGTTGATTAAGTTGATTAAGTTTGAGCTTAATAACCTTAAAAAGTTTGAGAGAAAAGCTTAAGCCCCAAAGTTCAACGTCGATGGCGACAACATGTTCTCCATGGTGTCAGAGGGGTTTTTGTTGAAAGGTTGAATCCACTGGGGATTAGAGGTAGAAGGAAGTAGAGATAGGAGTTGGAAGAGAAGAAAAAGAATAGACAAGAGGTAAACACGACAAAGACAAAGCACAATGAATTGAATCAATATGTATTGACAAAACCTGAATTCTTTTGTCTAGCACTACTCAGAAACAATCTCCAAGCATTAGATTTCCTGGAGCTCCTTCATAGACAAAAAACGTGCATCAAAATAACAGCTCCTTCTCTACTGCTCGGAACCCAAAATTGATGGCTCCGTTGGCTTCGAAAGGGGGGTAAAACCTCAAGAAGCCCGCTTAGGGATCTCCCAAATCACTTCTTCTTTTTCTTCAAGCTTAAAGTGCAGTTTTCAACTTGTCAACAACGATCACGATGTGTGCAATTTCGCCCCTTTGTCTTTTTTAATGAAAAATCCAATAACTGGCTGAAAAAGCAACTTGCTTTTTGCATGCCATCCTAATCTAGAAGCTTTTTTAACTTTTTTGGATTTTTTACAATAAATAATATAAAAAATAGACTAAAAGTATCCAAAAATCTAGTATTTTTGGACCATTCATGCCACTCACACTAGTACTAATGACTCAGATCACATTGACTCTCTTAATCAATAACAAAGCCATATGATGATGCATTCCATACTTTTTCACACTATGTTCACATAGCAACATGACATCCACCCCCTCTAAACCTGCACATCCTTCGGTATGTGCCAAAATCCTAGTTGTCACCAGATTCCGAGTCCTCATCCTCTACAACCATATCCTTTGCTTCTTCATATTCCATATCTTCCTGGCTAGCCCTTGTATCATGGCCACTATTTTCTTCCAATTTTGGCAACTCATAGGCATTAGATTCCCGCCTCTTGAATAATTTGATTCTTTTCCTTGCTACTCGAAGTTTTATGGCTATCCCATCTAGCTCATTTAATGCATAAGTAGCATTATCAAACACCTGTCTTACCACATAGGGTCCAAACCATCTTTTGGAAACTTTACGCATGGCACTATGTTGGTTGTCTAAACTTCTATCATAAATCAATACCCAATCCCCATCTTGTATGGTTCTTGGTCTCAGTCTATGTCTTTTGTCAAACTATTTCTTGTTCTTTATCCTTGCTGCCCTTAATTTTGCAACTGCTACCTCTATGTCTTCTGAATTTCTTTCCCACTGTCTAATGCGTAAGGCCAACAACTCCTCTCGATCCAACTCCTCTTCCCAAGGTAGCACAATCCATGTGATTATCATCTCTTCTATTGGCATGATAGGTCTTTGTCTATACATCAATTCTGCAGGCATATATCCTGTAACAGCACTATGAGTTGTTCTGTCAGTCCACAAGGCATAAGGGAGCAATTGTGGCCACTCTTTTACATTCTCTCCACATGCTTGTGTTAAGGAGAGGACTAGGGAGAGAGAAAGAGGAGAGAGAAGACTGCAAAAGGGAGAGGAGTGTAGAAGAGAGAGAAAGAGAGTGACAAGGAGAGAGAAAGAATAGAAATGGAGAGAGAAAGATAGAAAAAAGAAGAGAGATGGTTGGAAGCCATGAAAGGACAGGAGAAGCTAGAGAGAGAGGAAGGACAAATATGTATCATTGTGTAAAAACTGATTACATGTACATGTGTCCTTTGCCCTTTTATATGCCCCTAATTTAGTTCTTTACATTCCATCCCGACTTGGATGTTTTTTTCCTTTAAAAAAATAAGACTTATTACAAATTGCCAAGTGGTGGAAAGGGGCAGGGTACTCTGCATGTACTAAAATAAAATGGCCTAATCTTCAAGGATTCACAAAATAAGTACAACTAGAGGGCTGATAATCAAGTACAAAGCATTGACAACCATTGGGAAATATGAAAAAGAAATCTTGGACCAAAATGTTGCAATCAAGAGCTCCTCCCAGATGGAGACTCTGTGCTGCCCATTGCAGACCTTGCTGTACTAAATCAAGAGCTCCTCCCAGATGGAGACTCTGTGCTGTCCATTGCAGACCTTGCTGTACTAAATTAAGAGCTTCTCCCAGATGGAGACTCTGTGCTGTCCATTGCATACCTTGCTGTACTAAATTTGTAATAACTTTGGGTTGGATGATCCCAATTATACATGCTATAGCTCTAGACGAAGCTCTCATTAAGTGCTTCCAGCCCATATGACTCACACATCTCTATCATTAATTCAACATTGAATCTGGTCCAAAATAGAGATTTGTTCTGCAGTGAAGCAAAGCCCACTAGTTAGCATGATAGTTGTCTCAAAATTCTTGAAGATAAGGACATTATTCCTAGAGTAATGTTGGTCCACGCAGAGAGTTAAGTCCGGCCCTTAACCTCCTGGATCAAAAGGAAAGGTAATATCCCATCCATACATCATTGATGGAACCTAAAACGGGCTGGTACTGGCTCATGCACTAGCCGGACCTCTATCTCACGCGCTCAACAACCCCACGGCCTCGCGGCCAGGAGTGTTGATAACACATACATTGCCTTCCTAGATGTCTTGCGTTTGTATTACGTCGTTTGTAGTCCACTCTTCTCTCACCCACTACTCCTCAAAGGGAGTCCCTTACACATTGCCTAATGGCACGAAGCACAGACATAGGGGGTCCTCCAACGGCTGAGTGCCGCCACCTCTCTGCGACTCTCCTACACCTTGGGGATTGGCCCCTCGATGCGTCACTCAATATATAAACATTTCGCACAAAATCCACTCAAGATACCATTTAATCGTATACAGGAATGTACCATTGTCCTTACTTCTCTTTTCCCTAGACCCCGCGACTAGCCTATGGCTTAGGGTGTCCTGTCTCTCACTCAACGTGGGTCAAGGTCCTAATGAAAACAATTGCTGTGCATCCAGGATTTCTGATACCTTTAAATTCTTTTCATGCTTTATGCATAGTGTGGATGCTAAGTGCTCAAACAATTATGAAATCAATATTGTGCACATGTGGAAAGCATCCTTTCAATGATTTTCAACTACCGTTCTTATGCGGCGTTGCACGAACTTAGCATCGAGGAAATCCTCGTGCTACTAGGCTCTTATTTTATAATTATTCATCGACCTATATGGCATGCAAACAAAATCCAACAATCTTTTCATCATTTGACTCCACATTTAGACACATTTTGACCACTCTACCCTCCCATCGATCAAATGTTGCATCGTTGCATAGATTTATAGGGCATTTTGCCATCGTTTTATGTGTAAAAAGCGGGAAAAACACACTAGAATAAGAAGGTGGGGATGAACTAAGGCAAATCCTCATGCTTCATTCCCCACAAACATTCACAAACGTTGTTCTTAATTTTCATTAATTTTCCGCACCCAAAATGTATTTTTTCCCTATTTTTAGTGATTTTCCTCTATTTTCCTTGTATTTTTCCTTATTTTCTGCATTACTTAATTACTGAAAATTCAAAATAGGTTATGGGCTGTGGCCCTTAGTTCCTTCTTGCAGCAAAAATGAAAATTTAGTTGGTGTTCCTATTCATTTTCCCATTTTTATGTCCAAAAATATCATTTTCCCTTGATTTTTCATATTTTACGTGTTTTAGTGTATTATATTGAGTCACAAGATGCATATTTTTCTGATTTTCTGATTATGATCAGCAATTACTCATGGAAAACAGCAACATAAACAATTTTTAGCCTACATGAACAACATTTTATCAATCAAAAGCCATGAAATCTCAAATTTCCTTTGAAAAAATTGAATTACCGCTTATTTGCGTGTTTCGGGTTTCATGTCCATGGCTGCAAATCTGAAAATCAGCAGCACTTCATGCTCAACACAATCACAAATCACCATTTCCAGCCCGTGAAGCAATCCGATCCATGCCGGACAAGCCTCCACCATTCTTTCTTCTTCCTTCTTCTTCCCACATGAATTCCCTCTTAGAAGAGAGAGAGGGAGGAGAGAGAAAGACTAGATTTCTATCTCAGCATTCAGGCCATCAATTGAGGAGCGAAGAGCGGCGATAAGATTAGCATACAGAGGGGAATGAGGGGCAATTATCATTTGCAGGGGTTGTTTGCAGGCAGCATGAGGCATCTCCCATCCTTCAAGCGCATTTTTCGGCCGTTGAAGGCGCCTTCTTCCTCACATTTTTTCCTCATCTTCTCTCTCCATGATTGCTACATTTTATGTTTCATAAAATTTGGGCCCCAACCTTCCCCAAAGGTCATGACCATTTGGCCACTCCAATGTCCACCTCTTCAAATCTTGCCCAACTTCTTGGCCATTTTCCTGTCCGGACTCGGAATTGAGCTCTGAAAAATCCTGGGCGTCCGGCTTGGCATCCCGCATTGGCCAGTAGCTCGTGTCAACCCGCACGACTATCTAAAAAATTATGAAAAATCAACAAGTGTCGCTCGGGCACCTTTAAAGCACTTTGACGCTTAAAATCGTCCTAGATCGAGCCGCCGCCTTTGATGGTGAATATTTTTCCCTTGATATTCATAATTTTTAGCTATTTTTAAGCACTTTCTGGCACCAAAATTTCACTCTCATTGGTGACCACGGGATAGGGCGACTCAGCCCGTCGAATCCACGAACATATCTGCACATAAACAACCAAAGAAGCATCAAACTGATACAAAACAAATATATAATCAAACTCAGCACAATGCTCCCCCTACCCCTGGACAGAACCAAGGCATGACATCCACAAGGAGTAGGCCTAGCATCATCTAATAGAAGATCCGAAGCGAGTCACTAACCAACTGCTCCAACACAGCCCAACTAAAAACCCTATCAAAGAGGTTGCCCTAAGTGGTAGTCTGAACTACTGACCAACTAAGGACACCACAACTAGGAGCTCCTACAAGGCGAGGACTCCTATAGCCTGCTCAAAGAGTATTTCCTTTCAGTACAGTTCTTCTTTTAGGGTTTTTATTTTATCAACATACTTGGGCATGTAAAAAGGAGGGAGCTGAGCGTAGTGACCCAAGGAGAACAGGGCATCGGTCTCAGGACCTGTCTCGGTACCCAAGAACCTACCAAACCCTCGCAAGGCGACACTTAATCCTTTTCTAACGCTCACTTTTATTTTCGGTCCAACCTTCCTTGTTTTGGTATTATTTTTCCAGCAAGAAGCCACCCCTAGGAAGACAAGGTATCGGCCCCGGGTCTGACTCGTCCCCAGGAACCTACCAGGCCTTCGCAAGGCAATGATCAACTGCTTATACATTTTCATTTCTTTTCTTTGCTTTGATAGGGGTTAGAACCCCTTTTTACACACCTTCGTATTGATATTCATCTTTTGGGATGTTCAAGGTTTCTTGGCATCATCATTATTATCTTCTGGCAGGCTTCTCTAACTGCCTCACTACTAACAAGAACTCCTAAAACGGCTGCCTAGCAGGCTAGCAGAACAGGGCCACTAAGACTTCCTTCTAAAATAGGTCTTTCGATGCCTGACAATGTCTTTACAGGAGGAAATGACTACTCCGACCTCCCTCAAACATACTTAGCCTAAACCTGGGACTTCATGCCTTGGTTATCGGTCCCCAACAAAAATATATCCCCTCGACAAGTACAAATACACATATGACAGGAAAGAAAGGTACTCGTAAAGGAGAGATATCACCTGGATTGGCCACAAGAAGCTTCCATCGTACCAAAGGCTCCTCCAGGCTTGTCTTCAAACCTGTCTAGCGCAAAACTCAAACAAGAAACCATTAAACACACCTGCACTAAACAGACAATTGGCCCTCTTGGCCTAATGAAATGAAACACTTCACTACTAAACTGAATCGGCCCTCTTGGCCTAATGAAATCAAACACTTCTACTCATAACATCCTCCTGGAAACAACTACGATGGACATCAAAGCATACCATTCCCAGGGGGACAGAGGCTCATAGCCCTAAACTAGGTGCATTAAATTATGACCCATCCCTCCTGCATATATCGCAAGAGGTGTTCGCATCACATGTCGTCTAATCAGTCTGTGGGTCCAAGATAATAAAGGCAGATGAATCTCGCTTACCCTCTGCATCACCCAGATAAACCATCGTCTGCCAAAGAGGGCATGTTCAGAAAGCATACCCCACAACCGACCAGGTCCTGTCTCACCATCAATAGATATATCGGGACAAGGGCCACAATTAAAGAAGAGGTCTTCTTCATACGCAAAATTAGCCAATGAATCGGCAAACTGATTCCAGTTTCGTGGAATCAGCTGAAAAGACACTCTATCAAATTCATCTAGCAGGGCTATGGCAGTATGATGGTACATGCAAATGATGGGGTTTCGCACCATGTACGTCCCATTGAGTTGATTTAAAACCAACTGAGAGTCCTCTTTCACCAACAATTGGCGGATACCACCCTTCTTTGCAATATTCAAACCCATAATCAGGGCTTTGTATTCTGCCATATTATTGGTAAAATTCACCCCGAGATAAGCAGCTAACTTCATGACAATGCGTCGTCGGGGGTCTCGGATGACAACTCCTACACTTCCTTTTTTGCATGCACCCCTGGACGCCCCATCAAAGTACAAGGTGTACGTCCATAAAGGGTTTACATATCCCGCCATCCTGAACTGTACTCGTAATTATGGTAATCGAAATTCAGCATATTCAAGGGTGGACTGAGAGCGGAATTTAGGTGCCGGGAAGTGCTTAAAAATAGCTAAAAATTATGAATATCAAGGGAAAAATATTCACCATCAAAGGCGGCGGCTCGATCTAGGATGATTTTAAGCGTCAAAGTGCTTTAAAGGCGCCTGAGCGACACTTATTGATTTTTCATAATTTTTCAGACAGTCATGCGGGTTGACACGAGCTACTGGCCAATGCGGGATGCTAAGCGGGACGCCCAGGATTTTTCAGAGCTCAATTCGAAGTCCGGACGGGAAAATGGCCAAGAAACCGGGCAAGATTTGAAAAGGTGGACCAAACTTTGGTCAAGTGGTCATGACCTTTGGGGAGTTGGGGCATTTGATGCCACTTAACATTTTAGGAAAAAAAATCGTGAAGAGATGGAGAAGCATGACGTCTGCAAGCGGCCGAAAATTGCGCCTTCTTGATGGATGAGGGTGATCCCTGCCTACAAACAACCTACCCATTTGATCATGGGGCTTGCCTACATTCTCCATGCTGATCATATCGCCGCCCTTCGCCCGTCGAATGATGCCCTCTTTGAAGATCTCTGATTTCAATCTTTCTCTCTCCTCCCTCTCTCTCTTCTAAAGGCAAGTTCATGTGGGAAGAAGAAGGAATAAGAAAGAATGATGGAGGCTTGTCCGGCATGGATCGGATTGCTCCACGGGCTGGAAATGGTGATTGGTGATTGTGCTGGACATGAAGTGCTATTGATTTCCAAATTTGCAGCCATGGACATGAAACCCGAAACACGCAAATAAGCGGTAATTTAAAATTTTCAAAGGAAATTTGAGATTCTATAGCTTTTGATTGATGAAATGTTGTTTATATGGGTTAAAAATTGTTCATGTTGCTGTTTTCCATGAGTTTTTGCTGGTCATAATCAAAAAATCAGAAAAATATACATCTTGTGGTTCAAAATAATACATTAAAACACGAAAAACATGAAAAATCAAGGGAAAATGGTGGTTTTTTAATGTAGTAGTTTAGTTAGTAGTTTGATTTGTGATTGTGTGTGTGTGTGTGTGTGTATGTTGGTATAGGTAGGTATTGATTAATGTAAGTTAGTTAGTAAAGGACAAGGACAAAGGAGGGAGAGAGAGAGAGAGAGAGAGAGAGAGAGAGAGAGAGAGAGAGAGAGAGAGAGAGAGAGAGAGAGAGTTCGAAAAATAAGGATAAATAAGAACAATGGTTGTGAATGTTTGTGGGGACTGAAGCATGAGGATTTGCCTCAGTTCAACCCCACCTTCTTGTTCTAGTGTGTCTTTTTCCGTTTTTTTCACATAAAATGATGTCAAAATACCCTATAAATCTATCCAACGATGCAATATTTAAACGGGGAAGGGTAGAGGAGTTGAAATATGTCTAAATGCCGTGTGAGATGATGGGAAAGTTGCTTATTTTTATGCATAGCATTTAGGAAGGATGATAATTAAAATTAAGAGCTTAGTAGCACGAGGATCACCTCGGTGCTAGGCCCAGGCAACGAAGCACGAATGGTAGTTAGAAACCATTAAAAGAATGTTTTCGCACTTGTGCACGATACTGTTTTGCTAAATGTTTGAGCACTAGGCATCCACCAAATGCATAGAGCATGAAAAGAATTTAAAAGCATCAGTGACCAGCTCCTGGACATGCATTGCAATTGGTTTATTAGAACATGACCTACGATGAGAGGCAGTGAGGTACCCATGCTGTAGGTAGACGCGGGTCCCAAAGGGGAAATCAAGTAAGGACAATGGTACATTCCTGGACACGCTTATTTGGTACCTTGAGTGACTTGTGTGCGAAATGTCTATATGTTAAGCGACGCATCGAGGGCCAATCCCCAAGGTGTAGGAGAGTCGTAGAGGGTTGACGACATTCAGCCGTAGGAGGAACCCAGGTGTATGTGATTCGAGCCTTTTGGCTATGTGAAAGGGACTTCCTCTGAGGAGTCATATTGGGTTAGGATCAGTTGGACTACAACGTATTACAAACGCAATGTTTAGGAAGACAGAGATTTTGATAGACGCTCCTGGCCGCGAGACCGAGGGGTTCTCTTGTGCGTAGTGACGAGGCCCGACTAGTGCATGAGCCAGTGCCGGCCCGTTTTTTGGTCCATCATGGACTGTAGGTTCCATCCCTCCATCATCATCGAATTCAACAGGGATGCTCGTCAAAACTTGTAGGCAGTGATGGCAGAAGACCTTGATCTCCCAAATAAATATCCCGCCTTCTTGCTCAGTCACCTTATATCCTTTGCTCCACCAAATGAGCTTTTCCTGATGATACCGCTATTCTAAGTATGGGTGTTCTAAATAAGGGATCAGACGACCCATCAAACTCTATCACAATGTCCTTGCAGATATGTGATCAATCTCGCCTAGACCTGCAAGGCAGTCATAGTATTAGTGCAATCAGAAATAATAAGGTTTAATCTTATTAAGATTAACCTTATTTTTAAATTCTATCCCCTCAAGGTCAGCTAACAAGACTGTGGATTTATTCTTTCCTATTCTCACGATCCTATAGGGCCCGTCCCATTTGGGCTCTAGCTTGCCTGGAAATAATTCACGTCGTGCGTCATAATACAGAACAAGTTGTCCTTTCTTGAAGGTATATTTCTTGGCTTTAAGGTCGTGTAGCTGCTTCATTCGGCGCTTCGCCACTTCTTGGTGCAATAAGCTCTGCAGCTTAAGCTCATCTAAATGTGCCAATGTCGTCAAGTGCTCAAAAAGTGCGTCTTCATCACTCAAAGAATGATTGATGGCAAACCGAATAGTCGGCAGCTCAATCTCTAAAGGCAAGACATACTTCTCCCCATATACTAACTTGAACGGGGTATGGCCAGTGGCTCGTTTGAAGGTCGTATTATAGGCCCACACTGCCACGTATAACTTTTTATCCCAATCCCGTTTCTTTTCTGACACAATTTTGGACAGGATGCCCACAAGCTGCTTGTTGGTGCTTTCAACTTGCCCATTGGCTTGTGGGTTATATGGGGTTGTCTTGTTATGCTTGATTTGCCACAACTCTGTCAAACCTTTGATCACCTTATTCAGGAAATGGGTTCCGCGGTCCGATACTAATTCTTTCGGCGGACCAAACTGGCATATTATCTGCTCTAAAAGGAAACTAGCAGTTTCTTTAGCATCATCTTTCCTTGTTGTACGTGCTTCTGACCACTTTGTGAAGTAGTCAGTTGCTACAATGATGTACCTCTTTTGCATAGTTGACGACGGAGTAATAGGACCCACAAAGTCTATTCCCCACTTCTCAAATGGAAGTATCGCCATAATAGGGGTGAGTGGTCGTTTCCTATTCTCTCGACTATCATGTCGTTGGCAAATATCGCATTTCTTGACATACGCAAACACATCTTGGAAGATGGCAGGCCACCAATAACCTGCTCTTAAAGCCTTTTGTGCTGTAAGCCGTCCTGCAAAATGGCTTCCGCAAGCAGAATCATGGCACTCTTCCAAAATGAATGGCACCTCGTCAGGTATCACACACCGGCGATAGATGTCATCAACCCCTTGCCGATATAATGTACCTGGAATCAATGCAAACTTTAACACTTGCTGCTTAATTTTCCTTCTCTCAGCTTTAGATAATTCGGATCCCGCCTCTCCCGTTGATAAATAATGCGTTATTGCAGCATACCAGGAGGGAATAGATGCCGTATCTATTTTAAATAACAACTCCATGTCACTACCTTCAGCCACAGATTCTTTTGGCTCCCCAAAGTCCACGAGGCATTCCACGATGCCTTGCAACCTTGGTGGCTTACTCCTAATTTCATAATCAAATTCCTGCAAAGTGATTAACCACTTCGCTAGACGATCAGGCGGCTGTAGCTTATTCATCAATAATCGAAGCCCCTCCTCCTTCGTATAAAGCACGACTTTCTCATAGAGAATATAATGCCTGAATTTCTTGGTCCCAAAGACCATCGCTAGGCACAACTTTTCCATGTAGGTATAATTGATTTCGGATACCCCCAGCTTTCGGCTGGCAAAAGCAATCGGGTGGTACCACTTCTCTTCCCAGATTTGGGCTAAACAACAAGTTGATACTATACATGGTGGCTGCTGAAAATATATAAAACACCTCTCCTCTTTTAGGTGCTTTTAAAACGGGAGCTCTTGCCAGCTCTTGTTTCACATCCTCGAATGCTACCTTACAAGGGTCACCCCATACAAACGAACAGCTAAAGGACAATAAATTTGTAAGCGGCAACGTTCTTTCTGCCAAGGCATTTATGAATCTACAGTAATAACCAACCGAAGACAGAAAGCTATGAACTTCTTTTGGAGTGCGTGGTGGACCCATGGCAACTATAACTCTGACCTTCTCGGGGTCTGTCGCAATTCCTACCGAACTGACCACATGACCCAGCAATAGCCCATAAGGTACTCCAAAAACACACTTCCGTGGGTTTAGGGCGATACAAAACTGTCTACAGCGCTCAAAGCATTTTCTTAAAATGATCAACTGCCTTTCTCTCACGGTGGTGGCCCCTAAGTCATCAATAAACACCTTCAACTCTTCAGGGGATATGTCACCAAATGTCTTATTTGCTGTTCGTTGCCACGAACCAGGCGCATTGGATAAACCAAAGGCCATCACATGGTACGCAAAAGTACCATATACAGTGATAAAAGTTGTTTTCAACTTGTCCTCTTCTGCAATTGCCATTTGGTTGTATCCTGCAAAGCAATCCATAAACGAATATATCTCCCTACCCGCCAATTGATCCAAAATCTGGTCAATAAATGGCAACGGGTAGTAGTCCTTAACTGTCTGCTTATTCAACTCCCTAAAGTCTACACACAATCAGATTTGATTATTCTTCTTCTTTCTTATCACAATCGGTGAACACCATTCCGTGTGTTGCACAGGAAAAATCAAACCCGCTTTTGGAAGCTTCTGTAATTCTTCAAACAGCCCGTCCCTCAGTTCGAAAGGCATACGCCTTACTTTCTGTCGTACAGGACGACTGCCCTCTTTCAACGGAATTGTATGAACAGCAAGACTAGGAGGAATGCCTCTCAGCTCATCATAACTCCAGGCAAAGATATCACGGAATTCCTGGATCAGGGCCACATAGTCCTCCCTTTCCGTTGTGCTGAGCATAGAACCTAATTTGATTGGCCGTGAATCATCAGGTGTACCAAGGTCTAGCTCGATAACATCTGCATCTCTTATACGATCTTGGCCCTCTATCGGCTCGTTCAAAGTAATCTGATAGATGTCTTCCGTGGTGGATCCCTCTTTGGACTCATCACTCGATGATGTCTCACTGGCAGATAAATCTTCTAATGTCTCCAATTCTGTAGAAGATAGAGGAGCTCTCTCACTCTGCGGAGACTCACGATAAGCATCAACCACCACACGCTGGGCACCTCTACCAAATATTAGTCGACCGGCGGGTATATCCACTTGGCAGTCCGCTTGCAAGATCCAAGGTCGTCCGAGTAATACTTGGTAACTTGGACGCCCTGTAAAACGAATCACCCTAAAGTCCAACATGCATTCTACATTTGCAACAGTGACATGGACCTTAGTAATGTAGCCTTCCGGCTGTCTCAAACTATCATCTGTCATTAGGAGAATTGTGGAGGTATCCTTCTGGATCTCAAGACCCAACCTTTCCATTAGTTCAGAACTCATAATGTTAACAGATGATCCCGTGTCAACAATGGCATAATCTACTAATATCCCATCGACATAGGCTGCAACCCTTGGGCAATGCTTCTCAGCATGCTCAAACCAGTCATCACCAACTCGCGCAATACCCAAAGGTTCTACGATATACCCGGTACATAGGATCTTCCTAAATTCCTTGCGTACTCCTAGGGAAAGCTTAATAAGCTGTAAAAGATTCACATCCGGCTTGACTTCACAAAGAGAGCTCGCCAAATCGAATTCATGATAGTTCGATAGAGCTCGCTTTTCACGCCAAACCATCCGCTCTTTAGGTCGCTGAACCGGCTTTATTGCCTCTTTCTTAACTTTCACCTTCTTCTTTGGTGATTCTTTATCGGCTTTACTTTCCACGGGCTTCAAAGGTCCCCCTTCCATGGCAGGATCCAAAACTTGCGTCCCTTTGTCGCCTTGTTTAGGGTTTCCATTGACAGGCTTATCCTTATCGGCTTCTCTACCCTTTTGACCTCTTGTAAGAACAGCTCGAAGATTAGAGGTTTCAACATCATTAACGCGTACAACCTCAATCAAACTAATCCCACTACCACTGGGTAGCTCCTCCACTGTAGTCTTTGGTCATTGAAGTATTTGTTTAGGCCCGTCTTCTCGCTGGGAATCATTTCCTTGCACAGGATGATTAACAGACCCTGGTTGCCGACTACCTCGCTGGAGGGAACTGATCTTACTCCAGCAAGTAGCTGCTAAATGGCCGGATTTTCCACAAATGTCGCACTTAACATTTGGGCAATTTCTTGGATAGTGTTGCCCACCACACCATTTGCAGCTAAACCTCGAAGGTGCACCCTCATCTGGGTATCTACTTCCTATCAAATTTTGTTATTTTTTAAGGAAGTTGACATCAACGTCTATTTGTCGATACTGCTCTGTAATCATGTCAGTATAATGTTTCATCATGTCCTTAACCTCGCCAAGAACATTGGAAGTGCTTGACTCATAGCCTTGGTCATTACCATGTCGTTCCATAGGCCTAACAATTTGATTAGGCACTGGTTGTTGAGCCATAGGCATGGTATTAGAATTAACCGCCTGGCCTCCACCATTTGGAGCCATTTGACTGCCCGTAGGCATCGACATGCTAGGGGGAGCTGGTAATAAAGGGACATTCTGCATCATGTTCCCTCTCCCATTAGGGTTAACCATCGCTATCCCTTGGCCACTACTGCCATTGGCCATTGCCATATTGTTTCCCAATACTAAACCCATATTCGAATTGCCTTGAGAAGCATAGGCTGCTTGTAGTCGGGATTCCACCTCTTGTGCTCGCGTAATGGCAGTATCTATATCCCCCAAGGGGACACTACTCAACTGCAATTGGATATTAAAGTCCAAACCATGTAGGAAATATTGCAATTGGGCAGCTGCGGGGATAGGAATAGAGGTGTCCAACTTATGGAAAACCTCTTTTATTTTCTTCGCATAAGCACGAATATCCTCGTGTGGTTCTTGGCGGGTCACGTTGAGTACACACAACCAATATTGCCCACCCCTTTTTGTGTTTGTAGACAACACCTACCTACCTCTATTGGAGCAGCCATATCTCATCAACCAGGCCATATCTCTTCAAGATTTCTTCTTGAGAATTGTTCTTCAGGTAAAGGTGCAACTTCTTGGTACAAAAATCAAGGATATTGATGTCAAGATTGTGGGAGAGAAGGAAGGAGTCTCACTTGTAGCTTTCTTGCTTGCACAATGGGGGAATACAAACAAGAGTGGAGGTTGAAAATAGTTTTCCTCTTAGCCATCAAGGGCATGGCTCTCCTGGAAAATGTACTTGCTCATACGGGTCCTGAATCACATGAGAATGGTAAGGAGACTGCCTCTGAAAGTAAGCTGTTGGTGAAAAACAATCACAAAGATTGTTTCAAAGGAGGTCAATGTTTGAATGGGACAGAGATAAAAAAACTATTCACATGCAAAGAGTGGTTGCCTATTTCTGTAATGTAGTAGAACTCTTCTACTTGTGGAACATGGATTTCCTCATATTTCACTGCTATCAGCATGCATGCAACAAACTAAAGCCTCATGTCTGCTTGATTGACTGTTAGCTTGCCAACATAGTTCCTCTTCACAATGTACCTCCAACAAACTGAGAATCTGACTTTCACAGACTTGTAGTTGCATTCCAAATAGTTGTGGCCAAAAAAGTAAGTACAAACAGTGGAGCAAATGTTGTCTCAAATGGTTTTCATCAGTCACACCAAGACCTTTGTCAACTCATGTAGATAGACTTTATAAATGATATGCCATGCTCATCTTAGCATGTAATAAACACATACACAAGTGTCCTTCCTATAGATGCCTCAATTCTGAATGATGAATCAGGTTTTGTAAAGTCATCGCTCACTAGCCATCAAACACAAATATCCCTTATCCAAGAGTTGGAAGTAGTGAACACATGTCATCACAAATGCTTTGAAAGTGACATCCACAGGCCCTCACAATACTGATTTGGTGCCCTTGCACTTAGCTTGCTTCAACCAATATAGTTTTATGGCCCATTCCAATCTAGATGAGTAATGCAATACCCCAGGCACCCTCATAAAGAATCACCACACTTCTGTAGCAAAGTCATTTCCAAGCTTCCATCTCTACAGATGGTCATGAATGCATCTTTTTCAAGCCTTCCTCATTAAGACATAGTTCCACCTCTATTCAAGCACCTCTAGATATAGCTTGGACATCGCTTCATGTCATCACTTAGATAGTTGGCTCCCAATTTCACCTTGTCGTAGACAAGAAGTGAGAACTAAGTGCATCACAACACAAATGAATTTGCTCCATGCCATGGGGGGTGTGGCTACTAGTGTTGCTGCAGCTACTGCAGGGACAATGGCTCTTGAGATGACAGCTACTGCTCAGCATGGAGATGATCTCTTTAGGCTATGAGCTGTGCATTGTAAAGCTCTTGCACTTGTTGCCTTTGATGTTCTTGAAGAATTTGTTGCCACCCTTGTTGTAGATGAAGTTGCTGATTCTTGAAGAGCTTGTGCTGCAATTGAGCAATCTGGTGTTGCTATTGTAATATAGAAGGGAAATTGAAAATGCAGCATTAGAAGATATTTGGAGGATCCTTACATAGAGTGTAGCCTATTGATGCCATCAAATAGGCATTTCTGTGCATCCTTGCAGCCGGCAGATCATCTAGGGGGAGGGCAGAAGTTTTTCGCAAGTTGATCCTTGGAGCTTGCTGTTTCAGAAAAGGGTAGATAATTTACCCCCTTTAATGGAGGCTACCAAGCCTGAAGCAAGTGCTGTGGTTGATGAAGTTTTGTTGATAAAAGACGCAGCAGGACCAGATTGCAAGGCATCAAGACAACATATTCTTTTTGAATATACATTGCATAAACCTGAAGCCTTCATAGTTGCAACACAATGTTTCTTTCTGATCCATTTGGAGAATGGGAGTTTTTGAGGCTTTTAGCATTCAAGCAAGTATTGAGAAAGTATCCATGGATCCTAAGCAGGCCCTTACAAGATCTCTGAAAGAACCATGATGATGGTGATGACAACAACTCCACCACCACTAGAATGGTATACGACCTATAGCTCTTGATACTTAGAGGCTCTCTATGCATTTACTCTTGAAGAGCAAATGGATTCATGGAGTAGAGTGGAGATAATAGACTGATGTCCTCCACAGAAGCTTGAGAGGAGCTTGAAAAGAAAGAGAGAGAAAGATTTTCCCTAAAAAGTAACAATAACTATACCCTCTTCTACTCCTGTTACCACCGTTTTTAGGAAAATACCTTCAGAAAATGGCCTAAAATGACCAACGAGTTGCTACCTTCAGCCTTCCTACCACCAAACTTGGTCCAAGACTCCATTAATGCACCAGACCTATAGTCCTTATGGTCTAAAATTCCTTGATAACTGCACTGCTGCTCCATGTCATGTCTGTACTTGTGTAATGTGCCCGCTCCTCAAATCGCGGGACATGTCTTAGCAGTCCATCAAGAGATATATCTAGAAGATGCCGCCCGGCACTCCTAAGGAATGACGCGGGGTTTGCCAACTAGGGTCTCTCGAGTTTGCCCTGCAACGGAACTTATCCAGCCGTTCCCACTAGGATAGACCTAAAGTCCGGGTTCCTTGTAATCGGGTCTTTCTAACAGCCTTCTAGCGTCGCTCTACAACTGCTCCACTTTGCGCAGACACAATTGGGCCAAAGCAGACTCATACCGCACTTGGTTCAAAGAGAATGGGAAACAAGAGGGATGCATCGCTCGACCTCTCTACCAGTAGGGCATAGTCCCATTCCGGTCCCCTAAAACAGTATGAATTAGGGTTCTAACCAACATTGTCCAAGGTCATCATCCAACTTTTCCTAACATTTCCTTAGAGGAAAGCTCTCGGATAACCGAGACTACCCTTCTGTAGGATAGACCCATTGGTCACATCCACCATGCTTCCCTCGGGGGTTGTTTTAGTTATCTAATTACCTACCACATTATGTTTGACACATAAAAGTAGCTTCCTTAAATAATCCCGTTAATCATAGGTTCCTTTACGTAATTTAGGGCACTAACACAAAGACAAGATAAAATAAGATCAAACACTTCCTTAACTTATCTTCAGATTAATTTTTGTCTCCCACCCATACAGGAGGATTAAGTGTCCCTTTCTGCCTCCGCAGAAAAATCCTTCCGTCTCCCGGCAATAAAAACCCGAAGGTTTATCCTACCAAGATTCTGCCTTGTAACTAGTATCAAGGCCTCGAGATCCCATCTGAGTCACGTAGAACACCTGTGTAGGGTCCGGAGGCATTGGGATTTATGGCCAGAGCCCCCCCTGGCACCCAAGCGTCCTCCTATGTCAAGTAATTTCCACAGAGAGACCTCTTGCGGCACGTTCGGTCCACATTCCCAGTGCGGATTTATAAACCCCTTGGTTAGGGTTTGGCGGTTCGCAGGGAGTAGCTAGCGCCATCCTTCCTTAATTATCCCTTTAGGAAATCAACCACAGCTGAAGCAACCCGCTTAATAACATTTACTAGGGAAAACATCCCTTTTTTTCCATGGCAATCAGTCATCTCAGACCCAGCCATGCAATCATTAATCACAAATAACTTGGATTAGCATCTAAAACCACATCAAGCAATCACCTTGCTTATGATCCACCTATCCTTAGTAAGATTCTCTCCTCTTACCAACACAACCAGTGGACATTCACTTGGAGATACCCTTTTCACACAACCAAGCATAGCTTGGGTCAACAATCCATCTTTAACAAGATCAACCTTCGTTAAAACCATTCCAACAGTTCCAAGCAACATGCTTAGCATAAATCAACTACCCTAAAGTTTGCTCTCCCCCTTGGGTTAGGGCTTCGCAAGGTAGATTTAACAAATTCCTTCTAGATCCTTTAAATGAACTAAGTGATTTCACCTTGACCTTTATTAATCATGGCTACCTATTTAGGGTAGAAGATCAACCCATCCTAAGCGCTTTAATGGCGAATACATGCAATTCTACCTCTATTTAAGAATTCAAGATGCGTGAGACGAATCTAAATCTTGGTACAACCTGGATATGAGCTATAGTTGTTGGAGGGTTGGTGCTATTCATGAGTCCGCTTGCATTGGATATGTTCCTATCCCCGTTTGCAACTTCAGCAACTTGTGCTCCTTGTAACTCGTCTCTTGGGTGCCATCCTTGTGCATTCCCAGTCTTGCAACCCTTAAGGTGAATCGACCGCTCTTGCCCTGGTGGAAGGAAGTGGTACGCGGGTTCACAAGGAATCTAAGGCCAACCAATGTGACTTCAATATGCATAACTCTTCTGTCAAGAATCGCGTGGTGGAGGGGGTTGCTCAAGATGCTGCGCCGAACACATACAGAATGCACAAGGAGAAGCTCACTCAAGAGACAAGAAGAGAGATGGAGGCCAAAATGTTTCCTTGCTGATTTCTTCTTCTTCTTCCACACTCTTTACAATGTACACAAAGTATAGATAAGATACAACATAAAAGGAAAGTGGTCTACTAAGTCAAACAATGCATAACTGACTACACTAGTCGACTGGCGCTATAACTATGCTAGCTGTAAATAGGTGTAACAACCTGAATATAATAAGTAATGAGTCAGTGGCCATGTGAGAGTCATAATGACCACCGACGTGCTAAGTGTAGACGTGTGGACCCATCTAACCAGGCGGTCCATCATCAATGTCTGCATGTGTTGAGCTTGTCATCTCAACACTCCCCCTCAAGCTCAATTGCATCTCTGCAACTCCAAGTAAGCTTCGAAACTTTTGAAGCTTCTCTGTACCCAATGCCTTCGTGAAGTCAGCTATCTAATCCTGTGTGCTGACATACACCAAGTCAATCTCACCTGCTAGTACCTTCTCTCTCACAAAGTGGTAGTGTACCTCAATATGTTTTGTCCTGGCATGGAACACAGGGTTCCTAGCCAACTGTATACTGCTCATGTTGTCACAATAAATGACAACTGGACCTTCCACCAGGACATCCAAATCAACCAATAGCTTTTGTAGCCATACTACCTCACATGCTGCAACAGCAGCACCTCTATACTCAGCCTCTGTACTCGACAAAGCAACTGTAGATTGCTTTTTGCTGCTCCATGCAATTGCTGCACTACCAAGAGAGAACATGTATCCGCTGGTAGATCTTCTATCAGACATACTACCAGCCCAATCTGCATCTGTGTATCCAAACACCTGTACATCTGTACCTGCCTCATAGAAAAGTCCATAATGTAATGTGGACTTCACATATCTCAATATGCGTCTGACTGCATCCAAATGTGGCTTTCTAGGTACTTGCATAAACTGACTCACAAGACCAACAGCATAGCTCAAGTCTAGCCTTGTAATGGTCATGTAGATCAAACTCCCCACTATCCTCCTGAACATAGTAGGGTCTTCTATCTCATCCCCAACATCAGCACTCAGCTTTACATTCTGCTCCAACGGGACTGAAAGTGGTTTGCATGCAGTCATACCATACTTGGACAACATATCCAAGCCATACTGTCTTTGGAACAGCCATATACCATCATCACATGTGATCACCTCAATGCCAAGGAAGTACCTTAGTTCACCTAAATCCTTCATCTCAAACTTCATCTTCAAACAGCCCTTGACTTCAGCAATCCCACTATCACTATCACCTGTAATAATCAAGTCATCCACATAGATGACTATGATGACCAAACCTGCATCTCCCTTTCTCACATAAAGTGAGTGATCAGCATCAGAAACATAAAAGCCAATATTGACAAGATACTCTCTGATCTTGTCAGACCATGCTCTAGGTGCTTGCTTGAGCCCATAGAGTGCCTTCTTCAACCTGCACACATACGTGGGATGCTCTAAATCTTCATAACCTGTTGGCTGATCCATATACACTTCTTCCTGCAAATCACCATGCAAGAAGGCATTCTTTACATCCATTTGCTGCAACCTCCAACCTTTGGCTGCTGCCAAAGCAATCACACATCTGACAGTTGCCATCCTAGCAACTGGACTGAAGGTTTCATCATAATCTATGCCATATGTTTGGGCATAGCCTTTTGCAACCAGCCTAGCTTTGTACCTATTAATAGAACCATCTGCATTGTGCTTAATCTTATAAACCCACTTACATCCAATAGCTTTCTTTCCCTTTGGCAATGATACTAGATCCCAAGTCTTATTGGCCTCTAATGCATCCATCTCCTCATCCATTGCTGCATCCCAATAAGCATGACCAACAGCCTCCTCAAAACATGTGGGCTCAACATCCTCAACTAGTTTCACCATATAAGCATAATGGTGAGCTGCATAACCCTCAAAACCAAATCTTTTAACAGGGTATCTCACCCTGCTAGACCTGCGTACCACTGGATCACTCAATGGAGTCTTTGCGTTAACATGTGCTCTCTGCACACCTGGAGTCCTCACTGAAGTAATGCCAAGCTCATCATCCAAGCTCTTTGAGCCACTAGAGTCTCCATCAAGAACTGCATCAATGCCTTCTGACACTTTATTCTTTCCTTTGTCTTTACCTGTAGTGCTACTAGATGCACCCGAAGATGTAGAGGTACTCCTTAGTCTCCCAGACCAAGGACTACCAGATGATGTCTCTGGTCCACTAAGAGTCCGTGATTCTTGCCTTTCAGCCTGCACATGAGTGTCATGATCATCATCAACATCCAATGCATCACCACTAGATGCATACCAACTGCTCATTTCATCAAAGATGACATCCCTGCTCACTCTGAACTTACATGTGACAGGGTTGTAACAGCGATGCCCTTTCTGCTCTAAAGAGTATCCAATAAAGACACACTTTTCAGCCTTTGGATCCAGTTTCTTCCGCAACTCATCTGGCACATGAACATACGCAATGCATCCAAATACTTTCAAGTGCGAAACATCAGGCTTCTTACCTGTAAAACATTCTTCAAGAGTCATACCATGAACTGCAACTGTGGGAGTTCTGTTCATAATATAAACAACAGTATGAACAGTCTCAGACCAAAAATGCTTAGGCATATTCTTTTCAGCCATCAAGGCGCATGCAACTTTTGTAATATGCCTGTTTTTCCTTTCTGCAACCCCATTTTGCTGTGGGGTATACCTGCATGTGAACTGTCTCTTTATCCCATGAGACCTCTGAAAATCACTGAACTCATTTGAGAGGTACTCTCCCACTCCATCTGACCTCAGGCACTTTACTTTCAAGCATGTTTCTCTTTCAACTGCAGCCTTGAAAGCTCTAAAGTGCTCAAACGCTTCACTCTTTTCCTTCATAAAATATACCCACAGCTTTCTAGAACAATCATCAATGAATGTGACGAAGTATGAACTACCTCCAAGAGATACATTTTGTGTAGGCCCCCAAATGTCTGTATGCACAACATCAAGGATATTTATGCTTACATCTCTATCATGTGAAAAGGGTTGTCTTGCCTGCTTACCAAACTGACATGCTTCACATACCTTCTAAAATTCTGCAACTTTAAATGTAGGCAAACCTGTAACCAACCCTTTGGACTGCATTAATTTCAGCCTTTGTACATTTGCATGTCCAACGCGTTTGTGCCAAATTTCAATGTCTGCAACAACACCTTTTCCTTTGGCATACATAGCCGCATTCATAGTAGGAATTCCAGCATCTAGAGTGAACATACGCCCAACTCTACTTCCCTTTGCTACCAACCTGCACTTGTCATTGAAGTCTTCTACAAAGCAGCCCTTTGCATTAAATCTGACTTGCAGCCCTTGCTCTACCATTTGACCGACTGACACCAAGTTCTTTGTAATAGATGGCACATGTAATACATCTGAAAGACTCTTTGTCTTACCATCATGCAAGGACAAGGGAACTTTTCCAATGTGTGAAATTGGGTGGCATGAGTCATCACCCGTCTGCACATAACCTGCATTCTGCAAATCCTGCATCTCTCCAAACCATTCTGCATGGCTGGTCATATGATTGGATGCACCTGAATCAACATACCAAACATATTCATGTGTTCCCTTTCCTGTAACAACATTCAGCATATGCTGCATAACGAACAAACGTTCATTTTTGTCTTCATTCTGTCGTGAAGACGATGCATAGTTTCCTTGCTGCAACTTACCACTACGGATATCATCTCTCTTAGCATAACATTGGACTGCAATATGACCTATTTTGCCACAATAGTGGCACACAATACCAGAGTTGTTAGAACCTCTGTTCTGCCATCCACCTCTTCCTCTAAAGCTCCCCCTACCTCTAAAGTTACCACGACCTCCTGAAACCTGCATATCGCCAAATTGCTGATTCAATCTGTTTTACTGGTTGTCACTACCACGTCCTGTACCACGGCCTCTTGAAGAGAACCTGCCACGTCCCCTTCCTGAACTGGAGTAGAAAGCTTGGACCTGTTCACCACTTCTTTCACATGTCTCACTCTGCATGTTGATCTCTTCAGTGATCATAAGGGAGACCAACTCATCGAAATCTGGAAATGGCTTTCTGATATATACAGAAGTTACAAAAGACTTCCAAGCCTTTTCATTGTTAAGTCCACCCAAGGTAGACGACACCAAATCATCATCATCGGGCATTGCATCAATCGCTGCCAATGCATCTGCAATGCTTCTTACCTTCAGTGCATACTCATTGATAGACATCTTTCCTTTCTTTAATGTATTCAACTCTTGCTTGAGTTGAATCTTTCGTGCCTTTATATTTACAGAAAACATACTTTCAAGTATGGTCCAAGCTGCATATGAATTCTCTACATTTCTAATGTGTCCCAACATATTATTGTCAATTACTGCAGACAACCAATACATGACCTTTTTATCCTTTGCATTCCATTCCTTCCGTGCCTTTGTCTCTTCTGCAGTTGGAGGATCACTCATCTCCGGTTCCTTTTCTTCACTTGAAACGAACTCGTAGAGGCCTTTTCCAATAAGGAAGTTCGTGACATGAAACTTCCATGATGGGTAGTTGTTCTTGTCGAGCTTCTCAATGATGGGGCTTCCACTGTTCTCTGCCATTATCACAAAACTAATACCAACAGCAAGCAAATCTTCTGCAACCCTTGACCTGTAGTGCACAGCAATACACCAAATAGCCTTTTTCACTGTCTGCTCAACAATACATGCAATCTGCGACCAGTTTACAGATAAACCTTGTGTTTACTCACTGGTAAACACCTTTGAACTTACAGATCTGAAATCTGTAACCTGCGCACCCACTTTCGGTCAATACAGTCGAAGTCACAGCGAACCCTGAAACTGCTGTCCGCAACCTTGCGGCTCTAAAACGGGCCCTGAAATGGCCTCAAATGCCCAAAATAACTGTGCTCTTCGCGCACACCAAATCTCACTGCAATCTGAGATTTTTGCTCAACCCTGCTTCCGGTGCCTCCACAGGCACTATCCAAGAGAAAGAGTTGAAGGATGGGAGAGCTTCTTACCCGTGGCTTGCTTGCTCGAACCTTGCTTCTTCTCCTTTGCTTCAACCTTCGAAATCAGCCTCTCTCAATTGTGCGGCTCTGATACCATGTCAAGAATCGCGTGGTGGAGGGGGTTGCTCAAGATGCTGCGCTGAACACACACAGAATGCACAAGGAGAAGCTCACTCAAGAGACAAGAAGAGAGATGGAGGCCAAAACGTTTTCTTGCTGATTTCTTCTTCTTCTTCCACACTCTTTACAATGTACACAAAGTATAGATAAGATACAACATAAAAGGAAAGTGGTCTACTAAGTCAAACAATGCATAACCGACTACACTAGTCGACTGGCGCTATAACTATGCCAGCTGTAAATAGGTGTAACAACCTGAATATAATAAGTAATGAGTCAATGGCCATGTGAGAGTCATAATGACCACCGACGTGCTAAGTGTAGATGTGTGGACCCATCTAACCAGGCGGTCCATCATCAATGTCTACATGTGTTGAGCTTGTCATCTCAACATCTTCTTCTTCTTTTACCCTCTCCCCAATTTGTTTTCCATCTATCTCACCCTCCCCATCTCATAGTCTTCTCTCCCTCTCTCCTTCTCTCTCGCTCTCCCTATATCCTCCCCTAATTATCTTCCACTTCTCTCTATCCCTCTTCTTCTTCTTCTTCTTCTTTTCCTCTCTCTTCCTCTTCTTCTCCTCTCTCCTCCTCTCTCTCCCTCTTCTTCTCCTTCTCTCTCTTCTCTCCCTCTTCTTCTCCTTCTTTCTCTCCCTTCTTCTCTTCTTCTCCTTCCCTCTCTCCCTTCTTCCCTTATCTCTCTCTCTCTCTTCTTCTCCTTCTTTCTCTCCCTTCTTCCCTTCTCTCTCTCTCTCTTCTTCTCCTTCCCTCTCTCCCTTCTTCTTCCCCTTCTCCTTCTTCTCGTCTTCTTCTCTTCTTCTTCTCCTTCTTCCTCTCCCTTCTTTCCTTCTTCTCTCTCTCTCTCTTCTTCTCCTTCTTTCTCTCCCTTCTTCCTTTCTTCTCTCTCTCTCTTCTCTCCCTCTTCTTCTCCTTCTTTCTCTCCCTTCTTCTCTTCTTCTCTCCCTCTCTTATTCTCCTTCTCTCTCTGCATTCTTCACTTCTTCTCTTTCTCTATCTTCTTCTCCTTCTTTCTCTCCCTTCTTCTTTTCCCTCTTCTTCCTCTCTACTTCTACTTCTCTTTCTCTCTCTCCCTCTTTCTCTCATTCTCCTTCGCTGAACACCCCGGGGGGGGGGGGGGGGGGGGGTTTCTCCCTGACGACGAGGTGGTGGGAAGGAGAGGTCTCTGTCGGAACCCCAGGGGACGCAGTTGCTGTCGCAGGGGGGGAAGGTAACGAGCACGAGGGGGACCTGCTGCACAACGATCACCAAGGCGGAGGGGTGCTGTCACACGGAGGGGGGGAAAGGGTGACGAGCATGAGGGAGGACCTGTCCAGAGCCAGGGAGGGGCGCGTTGCCGCCTTTTAACCAAGAGGGGGATGGCTTATGGGGGAGGAGGGGACGCTCCCGGCCATCTTGGGGGCTGCATGTCCCCCCTTCACACACCTCACTCCCTCTCTCTCTCTCCCCAACATGCTGTCGGCGGGGAGAGGGGTAAAAAAGTCTCAAAAAATTTTAAAGATTTAAAAAGAAGGGAGGTTCGCATGGGGAAGGCAAGGGGGAAACACCGGGGAGGACATTACATCCTCTCCCCCTTAGGGGAATCGAGATGTCCTCAACTTGAATGCGCTTAGGGTTCATTGATGACAAGTTATCATTGGGTTCTAGAACCTGTGGGTTAGGACCCATCACGCTTCTGCTACGCAACTCTGATCATGTAGCACAGCCCTTAGCTTAAGCAATTTTGTTCTGATACCAACTATAACGTGTCCACTCTTCAAATCGCGGGACATGTCTTAGCAGTCCATCGAGAGATATATCTAGAAGACGTCACCCGACACTCCCAAGGAATGACACGGGGTTTGCCAACTAGGGTCTCTCGAGTCTGCCCCGCAATGGAACTTATCCGGCCGTTCCCACTAGGATCGACCTGAAGTCCAGGTTCCTTGTAATCAGGTCTTCCTAATAGCCTTCTAGCATTGGTCTACAACTACTCCACTTTGCGCAGACACAACTGGGCCAAAGCAGACTCATACCGCACTTGGTTCAAAGAGAATGGGAAACGAGAGGGATGCATCGCTCGACCTCTCTGCTCGTAGGGCATAGTCCCATTCCGGTCCCCTAAAATGGTATGAATCAGGGTTCTTACAAACATTGTCTAACGTCATCATCCAACGTTTCCTAACATTTCTCGTTAAAATTTCCTTTGAGGAAAGCTCTCGGCTAACCAAGACCACCCTTCCATAGGATAGACCCATTGGTCACATCCACCATGCTTACCTCGGGGCTGCCTCCGCGGAAAAATCCTTCCGTCTCCCGGCAATAAAAACCCGAAGGTTTATCCTACCAAGATTCTGCCTTGTAACTAGTATCAAGGCCTCAAGATCCCATTTCGAGTCACATAGAACACCTGTGTAGGGTCCGGAGGCATTGGGATTTATAGCTAGAGCCCCCCTGGCACCCAAGCGTCCTCCTACACCAAGTAATTTCCATGGAGAGACCTCTCGTGGCGGGTTCGGTCCACATTCTCGACGTGGATTCATAACCCCCTTGGTTAGGGTTTGGCGGTTCACAGGGAGTAGCTAGTGCCATCCTTCCTTAATTATCCCTTTAGGAAATCAACCACAGCTGAAGCAACCAGCTTAATAAAATTTACTAGGGACAACATCCCTTTTGTTTCCATGGCAATCAGTCATCTCAGACCCGGCCATGCAATCATCAATCACAAACAACTTGGATAAGCATCCAAAACCACATCAAGCAATCACCTTGCTTATGATCCACCTATCCTTAGTAAGATTCTCTCCTCTTACTAACACAACCAGTGGACATTCACTTGGAGATACCCTTTTCACACAACCAAGCATAGCTTGGGTCAACAATCCATCTTTAACAAGATCAACCTTCATTAAAACCATTCCAACAGTTCCAAGCAACATGCTTAGCATAAATCAACTACCCTAAATTTTGCTCTCCCCCTTGGGTTAGGGCTTCGCAAGGTAGATTTAACAAATTCCTTCTAGATCCTTTAAATGAACTAAGTGATTTCACCTTGACCTTTATTAATCATGGCTACCTATTTAGGATAGAAGATCAACCCATCCTAAGCGCTTTAATGGCGAATACATGAAATTCTACCTCTATTTAAGAATTCAAGATGCATGAGAAGAATCTAAATCTTGGTACAACCTGGATATGAGCTATAGTTGCTGGAGGGTTAGTGGTATTCATGACTCCACTTGCATTGGATATGTTCCTAGCCCTGTTTGCAACGTCAGCACTTGTGCTCCTTGTAACTCGTCTCTTGGGTGCCATCCTTGTACGTTCCCAATCTTGCAACCCTTGAGGTGAATCGACCGCTCTTGCCCTGGCGGAAGGAAGTGGTACACGGGTTCACAAGGAATCTAAGGCCAACCAATGTGACTTCAACATGCATAACTCTTCTTTTTCTTTTACCCTCTCCCCAAATTTTTTTCCATCTATCTCACCCTCCCCATCTCATAGTCTTCTCTCCCCCTCTCTATCTCTCTTGCTCTCCCTATATCCTCCCCTAATTATCTTCCACTTCTCTCTATCCCTCTTCTTCTTCTTCTTCTTATTTTCCTCTCTCTTCGTCTTCTTCTCCTCCTTTATTCTCCTCTCTCTCCCTCCTCTTCTCATTCTCTCTCTTCTCTCCCTCTTCTTCTCCTTCTTTCTCTCCCTTCTTCTCTTCTTCTCTCCCTCTCTTCTTCTCCTTCCCTTCTCTCTCTCTCTCTTCTTCTCCTTCTTTCTCTCCCTTCTTCCCTTCTCTCTCTCTCTTCTTCTCCTTCCCTCTCTCCCTTCTTCTTCCCCTTCTCCTTCTTCTTCTCTTCTTCTTCTCCTTCTTCCTCTCCCTTCTTCCCTTCTTCTCTCTCTCTCTCTCTCTCTCTTCTTCTCCTTCTTTCTCTCCCTTCTTCTCTCTCTCTATTCTCTTCGTCTTCTTCTCCTTCTTTCTCTCCCTTCTTCTCTTCTTCTCCTTCCCTCTCTCCCTTCTTCTCTTCTTCTCTCTCTCTCTTCTTCTCCTTCTTTCTCTCCCTTCTTCTTTCCCCTCTTCTTCCTCTCTACTTCTCCTTCTCTCTCTCTCTCCCTCTTTCTCTCCTTCTCCTTTGCTAAACACGGGGGGGAGGGGGGGTTTCTCTGGTCACGGTCAGGGGGGTTCAGGCGTTGGCCATTGAGGGGGGGGGTTCTCCCTGACGATGAGGTGGGGGGAAGGAGAGGTCTTTGTCGGAACTGTAGGGGGCGCAGCCTGCTGCCGCAGGGAGGGGGGAAGGTAACGAGATTGAGGGGGACCTGTTGCATGGTGATCACCAAGGCGAAGGGGTGCTGTCGGATGGGGGGAAAGGGTGACGAGCACAAGGGGACCTGTCTAGAGCCAAGGAGGGGGGCGTTGCCACCTTTTAAGGTAGGGGGATGGCTTATGAGGGGGGAGGCGGCGCTCCCTGCCATTTGGAGGGCTGCATGCCCCCCTTCACACACTTCACTCCCTCTCTCTCTCTCTCCCTGACGTGCTGTTGGTGGGGAGAGGGGTAAAAAAAATTCAAAAAAATTTAAAGATTTAAAAAGGGGGGTGGTTCGCATGGGGAAGGCACAGGGGAAACACCGGGGGGGGACATTACAACCTGTATACATGTGGCTCTTAAATTTGTGATAAAAAAAAAGATAAGTGAATGGAATGTTGGCCAACTAGATCAAGAACCTATGGCTTTGATACCACTTGTCAAAGAGAGGATTGGGAAGAGAGAAAGAGGAGAGAGAAGATTGCAGAAGGGAGAGAAGGAGTGTAGAAGAGAGAGAAAGAGAGTGACGAGGAGAGAGAAAGAATAGAAATGGAGAGAGAAAGATAGAAAGAAGAAGAGAGATGGCTGGAAGCCATGAAAGGACAAGAGAAGCTAGAGAGAGAGGAAGGATAAAGATGTATTATTGTGTAAAAACTGATTACATGTACATGTGTCCTTTGCCCTTTATATGTCCCTAATTCAGTTCTTTACAGCTTTTACCAATGCCTTCACAATAGGTGGATGACCTCTTTCTCTTTTGCCATTTCCTTCAGGGTTATAGGATTAAGTTAAAGCAATCTTTATCCCCAACTGTGCAAAGAAATCACGAGCTTCATTTGCATCCAGCTCACCCCTATTTGCTGTAATTTTGCCCACATAGCCATATCTACAAAAGATCTCTTATAAGAGAAAAATACACATAGCATTTGCTGTCTTAGTACGTAGAGCTCTCCCTTCCACTTGATTAGTCAAGTCTTCAAGGGCAAGCATAAGATACCTCATTTGCCAAAGACCTATAAGCATCGTGACTAAATCCACCACCCACTTAAAATAAAGAGACAATGGATATGTGGGCTATAATCCATCCCGATGTCTCACAGATGAATACATTTGACATGTCATACATGTTTCCACAAAGTGAAAAACATCCTTATACATACCCTACCACCAATATCTTTCTTTGATCTTTGCAAAAGTACCCCAAACACCTCTATGGCCAGCCCACAAGCTTTCATAAAATTATTGCATAACATTTACTTGTGATGCTCTATCACCCAAAACTTGCAATGGCATACCTTGTTTCTTTTTAGCATGTTTCCATAAGTATCCATCTTTTAAGAAAAACCCATAGGATTTCCTCTTGATCTTCTTAAACTCCTCATCTAACCATTCATCTCTCTTTGTTAATGTACTGAGGTATTGACCAATTCTCAGCCACTCTCCTACATATTCATCTTCCAGAAACACTTCTACACAAGATGCAAAACATCTAAAGTGTCTTCTCTTTGTTGTCAAAGCTTCTGTTAATGCTGTAGCAACACCTTGCATTGCTAAATTCACTCTTGCAACATCATTTTTAGTGGCAAGAAAGTCATCTTCTTCCTCCTCATCCATCATCCCATATTCATTCTCATAGCATGCTTGAGATAACTGGGTTATCTCTTCCTGCAATATGCTGAAATTCAGGGTTGAAAGATTTGATGTATGCAATCCACCGGAGCATAGCAATGTCCGAAGTAGCACAACTAGCAATCATACCCAATACCGGCAAATAATCGGTCTCAATGACTACATGAGGACCCATAAAATATTCCTTATCACATTTAAGGGTTGTCACAATTCCCCATAATTCTCTTTTAACTTGTGGATACCTTCTTTGTCATTCGGTCAATACTTTAGCACCAAAGAGAATTGCATATCTTTGCCCTTCCTCATCATCTTGCCCAATTTCCCATCCAACCCTGATTGGGCTTGTATCAAGAGTAATAATGATACAATTTCCATGTGAATAGTCAGCCTTTCTCAATGTAGGAGCAGATTTTAAGAGCGACTTCAATTTCTTCATTGCTTTTTTATGCTTCCTTTCCCAATCAAATTTATGACCTTTCCTCAGAAGCTGATATAGAACATTAGCTATATGTGCAAAGTGAGGAATCCATATCAAATAGAACACACATGCACCCAAGAATCTCACACCTCTGATACATTTGTGCATACATCTTGCATTCTATCAATCCCATCTATTTTTGTTGGTGATGGTCTTCACCCATAGGGCCCACACATATGCCCAACAATCAAAACCTCTTTAACTCCAAAGATAGAATTTTGTCTAGAAAGAGTTAAATACACCTCTTCTAGATGTATCAAAATCCTCTCACAATCCACAATATGGTTTGCAACAAACAGTCTTCATACATGATTATCCATCTCTTCATTCTTTTCATCCACTGCACACCCTTTGATTGGAACATCATCCAAGAAGGGCATTGTCAATTGTGGTATAAAATCCATGAGTATCCTATTCATAGCATTTGTCATGTGTGCCACTAATTTTTTTACACCCTGCGGGAGAGAACACATCCGAACTAACCCCAAAGGAGTCTTCATGGTTGTGATATCCCTGCTTTCAACTACAAACTGAAAGTGATTTTACCTCGAGTAAAGATCACCCAAAGAATAGATCGCTCTACCTGCAAAAGTCTCTACAAATTCATCAACCACAGGACTTGCACCCACATTTTTTATGGCCACTTTATTGACCGGTTGCATGTCTTGAATAAATATCAAAGCCCCATTCTTTTTGGGCATAATAAACCAACGATTTGAGTACGGGGCTGAAGAGGGCTCCAATATCTTCATGTGAATCTTTTCATTTAGCAATTAGCAAGTAAGCTTTAGGCATTGGAATAGGCCTCAAGTTCCATGGTACATGTGGCACAGTAAATATTACCATAGGAGAGACAAAATTTGGATCCACACAACCTATTTGAGTTGGTTGAAATGCAAATGCCTTTCCATGCCTAGCCAACATCTGCATAAAATATACTCTCTCAGTAGGAAAAAGAAACCCTTTTGCACCAAATTTCAATTCCTATTATGTTTCATATGTAAATTGATGACTTATATCTTTAGGATCTTGTAAGCTTGGCTACCTTGACACTTTTTCATACCATCCCTCACTCTCTTGTGGAAGTGGCAAAGCAATTGGTCTCACCTTTTTGTCAACTGTCTCTTATACTTTGCCTCCACAAGTACTTTAGCCCATTGTAATCCTTCTTGTTGAGCAAACAATGCTATAACATCTTACATGTCCAAAGAATATATTGACAACACTCTGTTTTCAGCCTCATTTTTTGCATGTATAGTTGTTGAAATTTTAGCCATAGTGTCATTAATATTCAGCCCATAAAAGATGCCTGAAATGAATTCATTTTTCGCTAACAGTCCCAATGCTTTCAGTTCCTTAGTAGCCCGTTTCAAAGATATGCGTTCAGCCTTGCACATAACATCCGTAGGCTTAAACCAACATGAATTGTTTGTTGTAAACTGAGAATAACCAATAGTAAATACATGCTTCATTCCATCAAGAGGCGAGTACATCCTTTGAACAGCACTATTGTAGCCCCACATTACAGTAGTGCTTAATGAAAATCCAAGTCTTTGAATTCCCTTGCATTCCGAGCCAAAGAAGACTCTTGAAGCGTATCACGATTTCCAGGATGATTAACACAAATAGTAAGAAATTAGACTTCTTTCCTCCCATCCTTGCTTCTGACTTTTGCATAAGCAGAACCATCATCAAGCACCTTTTTTTCCATATGCACTCCTATAATATAGGGCTGTCCCAAAGTCACTGCATATGAGGAATTATCGTGCACAAAGAAGTGTTGCTCTTCTTGTACATCACCAATTGTCACTTTTACATTAGGACACACAGCATAAAGCTCTCTCGAAGAATTATTTACAGTCCTCATATGCCAACCATGATTAGTGTCTACAGGACATGCACCATTTTCGTACAATCCACACTCAATGACATTTATCTCAAACCCATGGTCAAGTAAAGCAACATAAGGAGTTTCACGTTCCCCTATTTTCACTACTGTTTCAATGGTAGCCCTAGCCAAATGATTCCTTGTGTAATGACTTCGAGGAATAAATCCTAGAGTCTCTTCCCCATATTATTGCATCTGCCTTACTCTACCATGCATATTGCTACAAGACAATGCATTTTCAGCCACTTTCTTCTCTTTTCCACATGTTGTCCACTAATTAGTAGTATCTTACATAGATAATCCCGTACTTACTTCATGCTCATATTCAGCTCTAATACTCAACAAACTAGTTTCCTCTTCAAATTGCAATAATGCACTAGTGATATCACCAAGAAACTTACGCTTTCTCTTAATTATGTCAATGACCTCATCATGAAATTCTCGCTTAGCGATGCCAAGCACCTCTCCCAAGGTGAATTCCACCCGATTGTTTAAGATCCATTCTTCAAGAACCTTCTTAAGGTCTATGGTTGTCTCAATTTCATACTGCAACTTATATCCTGGCTACTTGCCCTTCTTTTTGCCCTCTTGTTTGTTATCCTGTTTTTGCTCCTGACTAACCTCTTCCATAACATGCTCAGGATGTGGCTGATTTGTAGCTTTAGGTTGATCCACACTTCTTCTTGTCGCTCTTTTAGATGTCCTTGCATTAACTTCATCTCTCTTTCGTTTCTCTTCCACAAGTACATCCGTGTTTTGTACCTTTGCTAAATATGCATACAATGAATATGCATCTGCCGGTGATTCCCAACCAGTTATGTCACGAATGTCTTGTCCTACATGAGACATTTCACTATCAGTAACCTTTCTCTTTTTAGCTGCATGTAAAGCATGTGTCCATATTTCAGCCTTTGGACCAACCATCACTTGGCCATGCATTCTATCCAACTGTAGACCAAAAGTAGAAGCATGTACCGCCACATAAGCATTTTGGACAACCAAGTCTTCCTATATACCTCCCTTTCCAAAATTAAAAGCAAGAGGCAAACCCATTTCTTGTGCATGTATCTTGCCATGTTTTCAAAAAATGAGTTGTCATGCCAAGGCCTCCTGATAGGTAACACAATCCTTTCTCTCATGTTGCAAACTATCACAACATATACATCTTATTCTTGGCTTAGGGGCTGATGCCTGTCCCCTTTCCTCTTGTCATTTTTCATTCAATTTTGCAACCTTTAATTGAAGATCCCACATCCCTTTGACGAATTCATCTAAGACATCTCCCCTAATAGAGGGAACAATAGCATGTACAACCATAGGGTTAGCCACAAAAGTGGGTGGCTTACTGGATACTTCAACTGTTTTGCCCATAACAGTGGGCAAGCTAGAGACATGCAATCTTTCTCTTCTTCTATGCTTTTTCACAATTGCAGTAATAGCTTCCTTGACATGTCTCCACTCTGTTTTCAAACTTGTCTTTGTAGTCTGATCCTCCAGCAAATCATCAAGCTTCTCTTAAAGCTTAGGATCAACTGCTTGTAGAAACAATTCAATTTTCTGACTTGCAAGAGCTTGCTGTTCTACAAGATCCAACTACTCAAATTGACTTTCAAATTCTCTTAAAAATTTTGTAGCCACAAGATCATTATTGGGTTGTAAAACCCACTCTTGAAAAGTCTTGCATGTAATCAAACTAGTATCCTCAATGTAAAATTCTTCCTTGAGTGTCTTCTTGAAAGCTACCCAGTTAGTGTTGAGAATCAGCAATCACACTCACTAAATAGCCTCTTTGTATGGAGCTTCAGGGTCAAGGATATGCAGGCTAACCTATCCCATATGCACAATGGTGCCTACTGCAGTTTCCTACTTTCCTATAAAGCATTGTACTTGCTTCCTTTTCTTAATGCAATGATAGTACTCTTTTCTTTTCAGTGAAGTGTCAATGTCATTGTCCACATACACAAGATTGTGTTTATGAGTCCAAGTCTCAATCTTGGAACCTAATTCACTTGTGTAACAAACAATGTCTTTTCCATCATGAGTCCACACTTCTCCTTCCATCCTCCATAGCTTCCGCCTTTGCCATGCTCTAGATCTCGCATTTCTCACATGGTATCAGAGCCTAGTTGGGCATGGAATTGCTTCTCCAGCCTCTCTTGATTCCTCTCAACCTCAATCTAGCTCAATGTCAACTCATGACTTCATCTCCCAACTCTACTCTCACTAAAGCTTCCATGACAGCCATAGCCAACAGCACCCTGTCAGATTGAGCTGCTTATATCTCACTCCACAGGTCAAATCTCTTGGAGCTTCCTCCTGGAAAAGTATTCCCCAACTCATAAAGCTTCCATGTATCACATCAATCCATGACATTTGGCAATATGAAGCTCAGCATTGTGAAAAGTCTCAATCTCTGCTCTGTGTCTGCCATAGCCAGATAGGACCTACCTCACTTGGAGCTTCAATAACTTCTCAACCAGGCCACTTTAGCTCTTGATTTCTTCTAGGGATTTGTTCTTCTACTCAAGGTGCTTCATCCTGGCATGTAAATCGATCACATTGCTACACCCTGACCCTGACATTACAGAAATCGTGGAAACCTGTCCTGAGCTGCGCCGAATCTGTTTGAGCTACCTGCGCGCACCATATTGCCTGCGATCTTGACGATTTTCATAGGGCTTTGATAGCCCATGAAGTAAGCTTCCTAGGCATGTAAAATTTTTTGAAAATGATCAAGTACAGCTCCTGCAATCTGAGAAAAACCAGGCCCCTGTCTTAGAAACCCTAATTCCACCATTGAAATATAAAGAGTCCAGCCCGTAGGCTTATCCACAATCCGCTCGAAGGCTATCCAGCAATCCACAGAGATCACCAATCCAAGTTTCCGCCCGTAGACTAGTATGCGGGCCTTGAGATCCAATCCTGAGTCATGTTAGCCTCTTGTGCAGGGCCCGGAAGGCGAGGGATTTACAGCCAGAGCCCCCTTGGCACCCAAGCGTCCTCCTGCTCCAAGTAGCGTTCAACGGAGAGACCTCTCGCGGCGGGTTCGGTCCACTTTCCCAGCGCGATCAACAACCCCCTTGGTTAGGGTCAGGACTTCAACCTGAAGTAAAGATATCTATTTATCTTTTAATTCATTGATCAAACAAAGCCAAACAGTGCTCTAAAATCTGTAGCTAGCACAAACATTTCCATTGATCGTATTTGTTGGCAAACTGCTAAGGAATGAATCCTTCCTTTCAAATGCATCTAGCACTCCATCCGGGATGACTTGCAACTTGGCAAGATCCCCTATATCCTGGGTTAGGGCGTACCCTATTAACCCAACTTGGTCAAACCTTAAGTTCATTGGTTACTTCAATTTATCGGTCGGTCTTTAGTTTCCAATCAATCCTCTTTACTCAAGAAAGACCACTAAATTAGGATGATTATTCATCCTCTTGCAAGATAACTTGCATGAGGACATGCCAACTTCATTGCGAGAACTTGGCCATTCCCTTGTGATCCAATCACAAGATCATATGACTCCGCATTTGTTGCACAAGTACTGCATCGAACTATGAGACTATGGAGTCACGAAACAATTTGTTTCAGGTTCTTTAAGCTGATGTCGTTAGACCTAGGGTTTCCAAGTTTCATCTTTGTAAGATTCTCAGGGACAAACCCTAGTTCACTTTACGATTACAATTCACTATCCCTACATTCAGTGAATGTGGGAAGTATTTAAGGTATAGGCGTTTCTTGGAATTTAACTCATTCCAAACGAGTATTCCACGGTTTAGGTGTTTTAGGTTTATGCCAATTTGTTTAACTTTAGAGAATAATTACGGGATCATTTCTACATAACTTGTTGTCTATGCGTAAATTGATTTTTCAACCCTAAATTATCGATTTGAGGTCAGGCATAGGTTAGGTTAATTCCAACTAATCTTCCTATAATCTTGCGAATAAAATTCATGCTAACAAGCAACCTTTTCCTTGATAATTTATGCAGTTGACAATTGATAATTTCCTAGATTTATGCATTGTAAGAACCATTTCATGCTTTGCACTTTCCATGATGATTCATTGCAAAAAGGATAGGTTTAATAGTGCGATAAGCAGTTTATACTTCTAGGCTTAAACGAGGTATAATATTTTAATGGACAATAATCTAGTTTATACTTCATTTCAATGCATAAAGCTATTTGCTAGAAATGCATTTATGCTTTCTTTATTTTGCATGTTTCATTAAAAGTATTAAGGACTAAGTTCCTTTGTCGTGAGCATCTAGGACAAAAATATATCCTATTTCTAACAATTAACCTTTCATGATTGAATTACAACAATATCAAATAAAAATTAGGAAGGAAAACCTGGGCTTGGGGTGAGATGTCCATGTGGATGCTGGGAGACAACCCTCTGGCGGCTACGCCTTGGGCTTTCTTAGGAGGCATTTCCGCCGTGGAAGCAGCTTTACAACTCCTTTTTGATGTTCCACAGTGGCTCTCTTTTGCAATAACTTGCACCGTCCGTCGAAAACAGTTTTAGAAGGCTTCCTCCTTGGAGTCGGGAATTCAAAAGGTGTGTTTCAGAATCTTTCACAACTAAAACCCATTAAGCCATGGGGAAGGCTTAATGGCCTTTGTAAGGATTCGCACGAACGGGGGAATAACAAGGTGTGGAATCTCTTACGAGGGTTTTTGAGTGGAACAGGGAGGTGTTAAAAGCCCTCAACCTCTCTACTCTTTTTCGAGTGGGGAAAAAGAACAAAGCTCCAAGGGTATTTTGCATGGGGTTTCAAGAGCACAAAGGAAGGCTTAAGGGGGTTTTTACGATAGGGGATTTCAAGATGCCTCAAGGGAAGGACTTAAGGAGGATTTAAAGAAAAACTGGGGGGATAAGACCTTAAAGGTTAAAACCCATTTATGGGGGGAAAAAAACCCTAAGGGGGAATTTTTATGGGGGTACCTTCAAAGCCCAAGGAAAGGGCTTAAAAGAGATTAAAAGCATGAGGGGGGGGGGGGGGGGGTGGGTAATAATAAGACATCTAAGCCCACTCTTATTAGAGGAAAAGGGGGCTTATAGACCTTTAAGACGGGGGGGGGGGGGGGGGGGGGGGGGGGGTAATAAGAGGCACAAGAAGGGGCCTTGGAAGGTTTTACGACACGGGGAGGGGGTGAAAGGGTGGTTTTCCAACATTCATGGGAAAGGGCCTAAGGGGCTTGTGAGGGTTTTAAACACGGGGGGTGGGGGAAGGGTGATAAGCCCAAAAGAAAGGGGGCTTAAGAGTTAAACACGGGGAGGGGGGGTGTGAGGGGTTTTTAAAGCCAGGGGAAAGGGGGCTAAGAAGGCCCCCCCCCCCTTTGGAAGCTTTTATGTTTCCAGAAGGTTACGTGGGGGGGGGGGGGGGGGGGAGGAGTAATAAGGCTGTCTGGTCGACGGTGAAATGAAGACGGCGCTCCACCTTGGGCACCGGCGACGTGGCAGAGCAGAGCGACAACACCCTTCTTCATGTTTTTTGGCCCTCCATCAGTCGTCATGGCAGCCCCACTCTCTCTCCCTCATTTTCCAAGGTAGCGGCCCCCTTCTGGTTAAATAGGGGGGGAGGGGGATCTTCCCTCTCCTTCGTGTCAGCGCGCATGGCCGTATCACTTTGCGAGCTCCACTGAGGAACTTCCGCATCCTTACTATTCCCCTCCCCTTCCAGCACAACAGTCGGCTGGGGAGGGGAATAACAATAAAAAATTTTACATTATCCTTAAGAAAATGTTATATATTTATCCTCAAGAGGTAGTTTATGTGAACGTTACATTCTCTCCCCCTTAGAGGAATTGAGATGTCCTCATCTCGAGATAAACTGGGGATATTGATGGTTGAGAATGCCTTAAGTGGCATCCTCTTCGGGATAATCTTTCCACTAGACGAGGCATTCTCTCAGGGTTTTGGATCTTAATTGTCTCTCCCTAACATCTAAGATCCTGTCAGGCCTTAGTTCAAGGACTCCATGACTAGGCATTACAACTTGTTGATCGTCAAGTACATGGTTAGGATTAGGTACATACTTTTTCAATAAGCTGATATGGAATACATTGTGAACCTTTAGGTTCTCCGGGAGTTGCAGTTTATAAGCATTAGGTCCTAGGCACTTGAGGATCTTGTACGGTCCACAATACCTTGGACTTAGCTTCTTGCAATCTCCTAAGGATAGGGAACTCTTTTTAGGGCGTACACGAATGAAGATCATGTCTCCTTCTTTGAAGACTCTATCTTGACGCTTCAAATCCGCGTATGCCTTCTGTCTATCCTTGGCCGCTTGGATGTCCTGTCTTATTGACTTTATTTGGTCATCCATCTCTTCCAACATCTGCCTTGAAGCTTCAATCCTTAAGGTTGGATCTGAAAAGTTTAGGGGACTTCGACAGTCATCACCATACAATGCTTGGAAAGGGGTCATCTGAATGCTTTGTTGGTAAGAAGCATTGTAGGCAAATTCAACCAAAGGAAAGTATTGAATCCACCTCTTCGGCTCACGACAACAGTATGCCCTTAGCATATCCTCCATGACTTGATTTACTTGCTTTCTTTGGCCATCCGTTTGGGGATGGTAAGCAGTGCTAAAGCAGAGTTGAGTCCCAATAGCTTCAAAGATAGCTCTCCAGAAGTGTGACGTGAAGAGAGAATCATGATCACTAATGATTCTTCAGGGTAAACCATGTAGCTTGAATATCTCCTTGATAAACAATCTTGCAATGTCTGAGGCCTAATAGTTTGTCTTTACTGGAATAAGGTGTGCAACCTTAGTAAGCATGTCAACCACAACCATGATGGAGTTGTATCCTATCTTCTGCTTAAGTGATTGACTTGCTGGTATACACAGCCTTGTTCTATAATAGACAAGTCCACTATTGATAGAAAATTCATGATACTTAGCCTGCAACTTTTGGTTTTGATCCTTGATAGAGATCTCCCTTAGCATTGTTTGGTAGGCCAGATCATGGCATGCATCCTCTCTTGCAAACTCAAGTATTGGGTTGTTTGGCATAGATACTTTTGTAGCTAGAGACGTGGCTGTTGATGGATTCTGCAGGATTAGAGAGTTAAGGAATGCCTTGCGACTGAGTGCATCGGCCACTACATTCTCTTTTCCTAGTCGGTACTTGATTTCAAAGTTGTATTCCTCCAACACTTCAATCCACCGACGTTGCCTCATGTTGAGCTCGTTTTGGGTAAAGATCCATTTGAGACTCTTATGGTCAGTTACTAGAGTAAACTTGTTACCCAACAAGTAGTGTCTCCAAAGCTTTAGAGCGTGGATGATAGCTAGCAATTCCAGATCATGTGTAGCATAATTCTTTTCAGGACTCTTTAGTTTCCTTGAAGAGTATGCTATTGGATTACCTTCTTGCATGAGCATACATCCCAAGGCAAGTATGCTAGCATCAGTTACTACCTCGAACTCTTTATTGAGGTCTGGAAGTTTTTGAATAGGTGTTGATACCAAACTTTGCTTCAATCTATCTTAGCTATTTTGCTCAGGAGTTGACCATGCAATGGCTGTTTGCTTCTTTAGTAAGTCCGTCAGAGGTGCTGCAATCAAAGCATAGTTTTTGATGAAGACCCTATACCATCCTGTCAATACAAGAAAGCTACGTATTTCTTTGACAGGTGTTGGTATTGGCCATTCAAGCACATCTCTGACCTTGGCTGGGTCCACTGAGATTCCTTCTGCTGATACGATGAATCCCAGATATTCAATCTGACACTTGAAGAATGCACACTTCTTCATCTTAGCATAGAGCTTATGTGCTCTCATTGTCTCAAGGACAATCCGAAGTTGGCGTTCATGATCTTCTTCCTGTTTGGAATAGACTAGAGTGTCGTCAAAGAAGACGAGTATGAAGTCATCAAGATATGGCCTAAAGATATCCTGCATTAACCTGTTGAAGGTGGCAGGTGCATTCGTAAGCCCAAATGACATAACTAGAAACTCAAAGTGCCCATATCTTGTGTTGAAGGCCATCTTTGGGATATCTACTTCCTTGATCCTTATCTGATAGTAACCAGACTAGAGATCAATCTTGGAGAAGATCTTCGCACCTTGAAGACGATCAAGAAGCTCATCTATTCTAGGAATAGGGTACTTGTTCTTGACTGTTGATTGATTCAACCCTCGATAATCAATACATAGTCGAAGTTTCCCATCTTTCTTTTTCTGAAACAGTACTGGAGCTCCCCACGGTGAACTGCTAGGCTGGATATAGCCCTGCTCTAGCAATTGCTTGAGTTGTTCCTTTAGCTCAATTGCTTCTGGTATGGACATTCTATAAGGTCTCTTTGCAATTGGCACAGCTCCTGATACTAACTTAATCTCATGATCCACTTCTCTTTGGGGCGGGAATTCTGTCAACTCTTCAGGGAATACGTCTGCGTATTCCTTTAGCCAAGAAGGTCCTTCATTAGACTCTTGCTTCTGATCTAACTTGTTGAGTTTGATCAAGTAGACAGGTAATCCTTTTCTGACTCCTTTTATGATCCGAGATATTTTGGCCAATTGGATTCTCGACACTCCAGCCTCACCTTGGGTTGTGACTAATTCCCTTTCAGAGTTTCGAAAGGAAACTTGACCCTTTTCTTACTGGTGGATTTAAACCTGCACAAAATTTGGACACCTGTTGTGTCATGTCCATCTGCAGAGCATACTTAAGAAGTGAGACAAATTTGGAATAGTATGCATCAAGAGTGAGTCCCAGCTGTTTTAGCTCGTAGAACTCATTCATTTTCTGCGTGCGATATGCAGGTGGCAAGTATCTTCCCTGCACGACTTTCTTCAGCTTCTCCCAGGTAATGGATCCCTCCGTGATCCCTTGATCCTTGCACCATTGCTTCCACCAAAGCCTGGCTTCGCCGATGAGCTTTAGCTTGGCGAGCATAGCCTGATTGTTAGGTGCAATACCGGTTGCTTTGAAGTAATCCTCCATGGATTCAATCCAAATTTCAGCATCAGCCTGGACGAATCTGCCTCTCCCGTCAAACTCGGGTGGCTTAATCTGCTTGAGAAGAAACTTCTTCACCTAGATTACAACAATACTTGATGTAGGAGGCGAACTAGGAACCTGTAAATGGGGTTGTGCTTGGATAAAGGTTTCTTAACATTATTATACGATAATCGTTATTGATTTATATTACATCTTCAATTCTGCTATCACGTAAGCAATGTAGCTACTTTACTTTTTATCAATTCTTATGCACAATCAGACATTGATGAAAAGAAGTCTTATTTGTATTTATATGGGCATAGCCCTTTCGGAATACAACATTTCTTGTGATGATAAGCCAATTGTTACATTTAATTTGGGGAGAACAAAGTTGTATTACATTTATCTACAGGAATTGTATAATAGTATGGTCTCAGGTCATGGATCTTCAGGAACCGGTAAGTCATTGGAAGCTCAGGGTATCCTTTTCGTTGGAATCCATTCTTCTCATGGCAGCCCAACACTTTAATCCTGTCGGCGAGGATAACATGGGTTACTTCCTCATATACATATGAGTTCATCTCCACCCTCCGACCTCGAATATGTAAAGTTGAGTTTACGTGAGCTTCCACAAAAATGAACAGCTTCACGACTTTCAGGTCTTCCAACCACTTGATCCTTTTTAGGTTGGTTTGTAGATAAGCAAACCGGTGGGCAGCTATATAGTAGATTCTTGAAGCACCCGTCCATCTTCATTCCATATACAAGGGTGATGGATTATAGATTTGCTCCAGGATGTTCATCATGCCAACCCTTTGTTGATAATGCGGAGAATGCATGGCAGTCATAAACATGACTCCAAATACCAAGAACTTGTTCCACGCTTCGTAATTCTGCAAGACATCATTGAAGGTAAGGAAATGTTTGGAAAATCAACATTTTCTTTACTTCTTCTTATTAAGATTTCATAAAAACAATTCCGTTGTTGGTGGCTCTGATACCAACTATAACATGCCCACTTGTATCTTCAGGACACGTCTTAGCAATCCATCAAAAAGGGTGTCTAGAAAGCTCTGCCTGGCACTCCCATGGAATGTTACGGGGTTTGTGATCTAGGACTTTCCGCATCTGCCACGTAGCGGAAGTATTCCGGCCGTTCCCACTTAGGATTGACCTGAATTGGGATTTTTCTCATTGGTCATTTCTGAACGGCAATTAGCGTTGGACCCAAGCGAACTACTTTACGCAGAAACGCCAGGTCCAAAGCGGATTCACGTTGCACTTGGTTCAAGGAGAATGGGAAATGAGAGGGATGCAAAGCTCAACCTCTCTGCCATAAGGCATAGTCCCATTCTGTTCCCCTAAAATTGTGTAAATCGGGTTCAATCATAACTCTAGGCCAATGCTTTTGTTGTTCGTGTTCTTTGATGATCTCCCTGCTGTCCATCGTGATTTGAGAAAAGTTCCCAGCCAACCGAAACCACCCATCCGTAGGATGGACCTATGGCCCATCCTCTGCACTTTCCTCGGGTTGTTTTAGTTATTTAATTACCTAATACATTAGTTGGACATGTAACAACTAGCTTCTTTAATTAACCCGTAAGGCACTGGTTCCTTCACGTAATCTTATCACTTGACATAGAAAAACAATATTAGACAAGTTCCTTATTAACATGTTATTATATTTATCTTTGAAATACAAAGAGTCCAGCCCGTAGGCTTATCCACAATCCGCCCAAAGGCTATCTAGCAATCCACAGGGATCACCAATCCAAGTTTCCGCCCGTAGACTAGTATGCGGGCCTCGAGATCCAATCCCGAGTCACGTTAGCCTCTTATGCAGGGCCCGGAAGGTGAGGGATTTACAGCCAGAGCCCCCCTGGCACCCAAGCGTCCTCCTGCTCCAAGTAGCGCTCAACGAAGAGACCTCTCGCGGTGGGTTCGGTCCACTTTCCCGGCGCGATCAACAACCCCCTTGGTTAGGGTCAAGACTTCAACCTGAAGTAAAGATATCCATTTATCTTTTAATTCATTGATCAAACAAAGCCAAATAGTGCTCTAAAATCTGTAGCAAGCACAAACATTTCCATTGATCGTTTTTTTTGGCAAACTGCTAAGGAATGAGTCCTTCCTTTTGAATGCATCTAGCACTCAATCCGGGATGACTTGCAACTTGGCAAGATCCCCTATATCCTGGGTTAGGGTGTATCCTATTAACCCAACTTGGTCAAACCTTAAGTTCATTGGTTACTTCAATTTATCGACTGGTCTTTAGTTTCCAATCAATCCTCTTTACTCAAGAAAGACCACTAAATTAGGATGATTATTCATCCTCTTGCAAAATAACTTATGTAAGGACATGCCAACTTCATTGCGAGAACTTGGTCATTCCCTTGTGATCCAATCACAAGTTCATACGACTCTGCATTTTTTGCGCAAGTACTGCATCGAACTATGAGACTATGGAGTCATGAAACAATTTGTTTCAGGTTCTTCAAGTTGACGTCGTTAGACCTAGGGTTTCCAAGTTTCATCTTTGTAAGATTCTCAGGGACAAACCCTAGTTCACTTTACGATTACAATTCACTTTTCCTACATTTAGTGAATGTGGAAAGTATTTAAGGTATAGGCGTTTCTTGGAATTTAACTCATTCCAAACGAGTATTCCATGGTTTAGGTGTTTTAGGTTTATGCCAATTTGTTTAACTTTAGAGAATAATTACGGGATCATTTCTACATAACTTGTTGTCTATGCGTAAATTGATTTTTCAACCCTAAATTATCGATTTGAGGTCAGGCATAGGTTAGGTTAATTCCAACTAATCTTCCTATAATCTTGCGAATAAAATTCATGCTAACAAGCAACCTTTTCCTTGATAATTTATGCAGTTGACAAACGATAATTTCCTAGATTTATGCATTGTAAAAACCATTTCATGCTTTGCACTTTCCATGATGATTCATTGCGAAGAGGATATGGTTTAATAGTGCGATATGCAGTTTATGTTGAAATATCGAGCTCCACTTGTGATATGCCAGGGTGACTGTTGTGCATTTATGTCACCGACTTGTCAGTTGTAGATGCGGTTGGTACACCGCCCATGAATAATAGCTAGATGACAGCTATCCTTATCTACTCTAGTTCGTGGCTCAGTTAGTATGCCACCTTAGTTAGTTGAGTTTGGTTTGAGACCCATATATAGGGTTCTTCTATTTCTTTGTATGAGACTTCTTTTGGCTTACACAATTAAGAAGAGAAAAACTGTTTTCAGCCTCCACCTCTGTGTGTATTCCCCCATTGTGCAAGCAAGAAAGCTACAAGTGAGACTCCTTCCTTCTCTCCCACAATCTTGACATGGTATCAGAGCCTTGTTCGTGGTAAGGAGCTCAAGAAAGCAAGCCAAGCTCACGGTGTTCTGGTAAGAGGAGCAGTGTTGCTTTCATTTTCTGTTTTGGGAGCAGATCTCTGCAGGTAGCACAGCCGGAAATTGCAAGAGTGCATTGTCTCAGGTTGAGACGCCCTTCGCGGTGAAGCAAGAGGGTAGTATATGCTACGGGTGAGGACTTTAGCCCCATGGTGACCCTGTTTTTTTTATTTGAGGCCATTTTGGGGCCTGTTTTGGAGGCGGAAGTTTTCTGCACGCACTCAGGAAAAGGCCCAGTTTTATGTTGTGTAGCCATTGTTCTACAGGTCGGTGAAAAGTTACTGTAGAAATTGCATCGTATGCCTGTATGCAGAGACATTGGGAGTTACAGAATCATCAGTGTTGCCTGTTGATGTAAAATCGTCACTAGGAAGTGACTGTGTGGTTAAATACCACTTTCGTCAGTTTTGCAGATTTGCCCTTGTGAGGCTGAAGCTGTGTTCTCTGCAATGACAGAATTTTTGCAGTATTCTGTAATGGCGTCTGATTCGCTTTCATAGATTGTAACTGAAAAGCTTGACAAGAACAACTTCCAAGGATGGAAGTTTAGAATGACGAATTTCCTTATGGAAAAATGATATTGGGAATTTGTTGCAGGAAATGAAGAAGAACCAGTTCTTCCTGATGTTCCCAATCAACAGCAAATGCAGGCATTTAAAGCATGGCATGAGAGAGCCAGGAAAGTTATGTACTGGCTGTCTATCAGTATTTCAGACTCTATGATTGTGCATATTCAGGATGCAAGTACGTCAAAGGAGGCATGGGATACTTTGTCAAAAATGTATAGCACAAATACGCAAGCCAGGAAAATGCAGCTCAAGCAAGAGTTGCATAATGTGCAAAGAGAAAGTATGAGCATCAATGACTACCACATGAAAGTGAAGAAGATTGCAAATGCACTTGCTTCCATTGGGTCGCCAGTGGAAGATGATGATTTAGTTTCTGTGACCTTGAATGGTCTAGGAAAGGATTATGCACAGTTTCGGACATCCATTTCGGTTCGTGAAAGATTTCCTGATTTTGAGGAGTTGATTGCTCTTTTAATTTCTGAGGAACAGAGAAATGGTGGTGCATCTTCTTCAGGAGGAACTTCGAAAGAAGCTGTCTTCTACTCAAATGCTGGAAGAGGTAGAGGCAGAGGTAGAGGAGGCCGATTTGGAGGCCGTGGTAGGAATCAGAATATGCAGCAAACTCAAGAAAACTAGTCCTATGGAGGAGGACGTGGTAACTCTAGAGGCAGGGGGAGCCAAAGAGGTCGTGGTGGATGGCAAAGAGGCCAAAATGCAAACAGCAATGTTGAATGCTACTACTGTGGTAAAATGGGTCATATGGCTAAAGACTGCTATAAAAAGCAGAATGACATCATGAATGGGAATTTGCAACAAGGGAATTATGCATCTTCTAGTAGACAGGGTGATGACAAAAATGAGCATTTGTTTATGGTGCAGCATATGAACAATTCTATGACAAGTGCAGAAGAAAGCAACGATGTGTAGTATGTTCACTCAGGTGCATCAAACCACATGACAGGTCATGCATAATGGATGGAGGATGCAAGGAAAATGGAAAAACCAGGATTTGTGGAGACTGGTGATGATACTGCACATCCTATTGTGCAGATTGGAAAAATTCATTTGTCTATGCAAGATGGGAAAAAGAAATACCTGTCCGATGTATTTCATGTCCCGAATATCACAAAGAATCTGATTTCTATTGGTCAAATGGTTGAGCAGGGCTTGCAGGTCCGATTTAATCCTCATGGATGCTTTGTTGAGGATATGAAAAATAAAGGTCGCTTGATAGAAAAAGGAAAGAAGAAGGGCAGAATGTTTACATTGGATGCAGACATGTCTGAATTGAGTGCAACGATGTTTGCACATGGGACCGGTGTAGTTGCAGATATTGATATCTGGCATAAACGCATTGGTCATGTTAATGTACAGTGACTTAAATCAATGCAGGCCCAAAATATTGTTGCAGGATTGCCTAAATTCAAGGTTGAAGAAATGCATAAGGTATGTGAAGCCTGTCAGTTTGGAAAACAGGCAAGGAAACCATTTCCTAGACATATTCAAGAGAGTAAGAAGCCATTGGAATTAATCCACTCTGATGTGTGGACTACTAAAGCCGCATCTCTTGGAGACTATCATTATTTTGTCAGTTTTATTGATGACTATAGCAGAAAAGTTTGGGTGTATTTTATGAAAAATAAAAAGTGAAGTTTTTGGGCATTTCAAAACTCTTAAAGCTATGGTTGAAAAAGAAACATGCCTGCAAATAAAATGCCTAAGGTCAGATGGAGGGGGAGAGTACCTCTCAAATGAGTTTGCAAGGTTCTTGCAGGAGCATGGCATAAAGCAGCAATATTCATGCAGTCATACCCCACAACAAAATGAGTTGCAGAAAGGAAAAACATGCATATTGGAGAGGTATCTCGTGCCATGCTCAATGAAAAAGACCTGCCAGATTTTTATTGGGCTGAAGCAGTTGCTACAGCAGTCTATATAATGAACAGGACTCCCACTGCAGCAATACATGGGATGACTCCAGAGGAGAGGTATACTGGTAGGAAACCAGATATTTCTCATTTGAAAATTTTTTGTTGCATTGCCTATGTACATGTGCCAGATAAGTTGAGATCCAAGTTGGATCCAAAAGCTGAGAAGTGCATCTTTATTGATTACTCTCTGCAGCAAAAAGGGTATAGATGCTATAACCCTTCTACTCGTAAGTTTACAGTGAGCAGAGATGTTGTTTTTGATGAGATGAGTAGCTGGTATAAATCAGTAAATGTGATAGATGATGTAGATGCACAAAATGGTAATGCTGCACAGAATTCACAGCAGCAGTCACAAAATATTAGTGGACCTGGAGCGTCCTCTAGCAGTGGTTCACATTCTTCGCCATGGATAGGCAGATTGAGATCAGGAGAATCTTCTCAAGGCAGTGCAAATAGTGGTATGCAGGTGTCATGAAAAGGAAAAGAGAAGGTAGATCAGCCCATGTTTGATGTGAATGCAGGTCACTCTTATGTGGATGGTGAATCCAGTGGCTCTGAACATAGCATTGATGATGAGTTGGGTATTCCTTCTATTGTTACACCTGGAGTAAGGAAGACCAGGGATGTTTTGAGAGCACCTGGGAATGAACCTACTTTGCGTAGGTCAACCAGAGTTAGATATCCTGTGGATAGGCTGAAATATGATGGATTTACAGCCATTCTCTATGCATATATGGTCAAAGTGATACAGGAACTAGAACCCACTTCTTTTGAGCAAGCCATGGGAAAAGAAAAATGGGAGAAACCCATGGATGAAGAAATGGATGCCTTGGAAGCAAATGCTACATGGGAATTGGTACCTTTGCCTAAAGGTAAGAATGCAATTGGCTGTAAGTGGGTTTATAAGGTGAAGCACAATGCAGATGGTTCTGTGAATAGATACAAGGCAAGATTAGTAGTCAAGGGTATGCACAAACATATGGCATTGACTATGAAGAAACATTCAGTCCGATTGCAAGGATGGCAACCGTAAGAGCAGTCATTGCTATGACTGCATCAAAGGGATGATCTTTACATCAGATGGATGTAAAGAATGCCTTCTTGCATGGTGATTTGCAAGAAGAGGTCTATATGGAGCAGCCACCAGGTTATACGCATGATGTTCATCCTGAGTTTGTTTGCAGGTTGAAGAAAGCCTTGTATGGCTTGAAGCAAGCACCTAGAGCATGGTCTGACAAGATAGGACAGTATCTTGTCACTATTGGCTTTCAGATTTCCAAGGCAGATTTCTCACTTTATGTGAGAAAAACAAAAAAATGTATTATGCTACTTGTCATTTATGTTGATGATTTGATTATGACAGGTGACAGTGATGAAGATATCCTTCATGTGAAAATGCTATTGAAGCAGAAGTTTGAGATGAAGGATTTGGGAGAGCTGCGTTATTTCTTGGGCATTGAGGTGATTAGATCACCAAGTGGGATACAACTCTTGCAAAGGCAGTATGGATTGGACATGCTGTCCAAATATGGGATGACAGGCTCTAAGCCTATTTCAGTTCCTTTGGAGCAGAATGTGAAGCTGAGCACAGATGCACGTGAGCTTCTAGAAGACCCTACTATGTACAGACGCATAGTAGGAAGTTTGATTTATATGACTATTACCAGGCCAGATTTGAGCTATGCTGTTGGATTGGTAAGTCAATTTATGCAGGCTCCAAGGAAACCGCATTTGGATGCGGCTAGACGTATACTCAGGTATGTGAAGTCCACATTGTAGTATGGACTATTTTATGAGACTAGGGTTCAAATACAGTCGCATGGATACACTGATGCTGATTGGGCTGGTAGTATTTCTGATAGACGATCTACCAGTGGATATGTGTTCTCTTTTGGGAGTGCTGCAGTCACTTGGAGCAGCAAGAAACAGCCTACAGTTGCCTTATCGAGCACAGAGGCTGAGTACAGGGGCGCAACAATGGCTGCATGTGAGGTAGCTTGGTTGCATAAGCTACTTTATGATATGCATCAGCCTACAGATGGGCCAGTTGTCATTTATTGTGACAACATGAGTAGTATACACTTGGCAAATAACCCAGTCTATCATGCTAGAACAAAGCACATTGAGGTGCATTATCACTATGTGCGGGAGAGGGTTTTACTAGGTCTTATTGATCTAGTTTATGTCAGCACAAAGGATCAGGTAGCTGACGTATTTACGAAGGCATTGGGCGCAGAGAAGCTGCGCAAGTTCAGAGACCTGCTTGGTGTGCAGGAATTGGGATTGAGCTCGAGGGGGAGTGTTGAGATATCGAGCTCCACTCGTGATATGCCAGGGTGACCGTTGTGCATTTATGTCACCGACTTGTCAGTTGTAGATGCGGTTGGTACACCGCCCATGAATAATAGCTAGATGACAGCTATCCTTATCTACTCTAGTTCGTGGCTCAGTTAGTATGCCACCTTAGTTAGTTGAGTTTGGTTTGAGACCCATATATAGGGTTCTTCTATTTCTTTGTATGAGACTTCTTTTGGCTTACACAACTAAGAAGAGAAAAATTATTTTCAGCCTCCACCTCTGTGTGTATTCCCCCATTGTGCAAGCAAGAAAGCTACAAGTGAGACTCCTTCCTTCTCTCTCACAATCTTGACAGTTTATACTTCTAGGCTTAAATGAAGTATACTATTTTAATGGACAATAATCTAGTTTATAATTCATTTCAATGCATAAAGCTATTTGCTAGAAATGCATTTATGCTTTCTTTATTTTTCATGTTTCATTAAAAGTATTAACGACGAAGTTCCTTCATCGTGAGCATCTAGGACAAAGATATATCCTATTTCTAACAATTAACCTTGCATGATTGAATTACAACAATATCAAATAAAAATTAGGAAGGAAAACCTGGGCTTGGGGTGAGATGTCCACGTGGATGATGGGAGATGACCCTCCCGCGACTGTGCCTTGGACTTTCTTAGGAGGCATTTCCACCGTGGAAGCAGCTTTACAACTCCTTTTTTATGTTCCACAGTGGCTCTCTTTTGCAATAACTTGCACCGTCCGTCGAAAATAGTTTTAGAAGGCTTCCTCCTTGGAGTCGGGAATTCGAAAGGGGTGTTTGCAGAATCTTTCACAACTAAGACCCATTAAGCCATGGGGAAGGCTTAATGGCCTTTATAAGGATTCGCACGAACGGGGGAATAACAAGGTGTGGAATCCCTTACGAGGGTTTTTGAGTGGAACAGGGAGGTGTTAAAAGCCCTCAACCTCTCTACTCTTTTTCGAGTGGGGAAAAAGAACAAAGCTCCAAGGGTATTTTGCATGGGGTTGGGTATTTTGCATGGGGTTTCAAGAGCACAAAGGAAGGCTTAAGGGGGTTTTTACGATAGGGGATTTCAAGATTCCTCAAGGGAAGGACCTTAAGGAGGATTTAAAGAAAAACTGGGGGGATAAGACCTTAAAGGTTAAAACCCTTTTATGGGGGAAAAAAAACCCTAAGGGGGAATTTTTAGGGGGGTACCTTCAAAGCCCAAGGAAAGGGCTTAAAAGAGATTGAAAGCACGGGGGGGGGGGGGGGGGGGGTGTAATAATAAGACCTCTAAGCCCACTCTTATCAGAGGAAAAGGGGGCTTATAGACCTTTAGCACGAGGGGGGGGGGGGGGGGGTTTGAAAGGGTGGTTTTACAACATTCATGGGAAAGGGCCTAAGGGGCTTGTGAGGGTTTTAAACACCGGGGGGGGGGGGGGGGAAGGGTGATAAGCCCAAAAGAAAGGGGGCTTAAGAGTTAAACATTGGGGGGGGGGGGGGGGGGGGGTGAGTAATAAGGCTGTCTGGTCTCGACGGCGAAATGAAGGCGGCGGCTCCACTCTGGGCACCAGTGATGTGGCAGCAGAGCAGCAGCACCCTTCTTCACATTTTCTGGCCCTCCGTCAATTGTCACGGCAACCCCACTCTTTCTCCCTCCTTTTCCAAGGCAGCGGCCCCCTTCTGGTTAAATAGGGGGGAGGGGGATCCTCCCTCTCCTTCGTGTCAGTGCACATGGCCGTATCACTCTGCGAGCTCCACCGAGGAACTTCCGCGTCCTTACTATTCCCCTCCCCTTCCAGCACAATAGTCGGCTGGGGAGGGGAATAATAATAAAAAATTTTGCATTATCCTTAAGAAAATGCTATATATTTATCCTCAAGAGGTAGTTTACGCAAACGTTACACTCTAGTTATGATAGGTTTGGATTTTCATTAGGTATTGCTATCTTGCAAGATGATGGTGGTATGGAGTGGGATCAGTTCTTTCCTCCTCTAGTGGTGGAGTTTTTTCTTCTAGTTTTGTTAGACTTTGTATTGATAGCTATGTTTCTTATCAAAGGGTTTTAGACATGCCTAGAACTGCTAGGTAGTACATATGTAAGACAATGAAGGAATTTATGGAGAGAGGTGTATTGCATGATGAAGAGCATATATATGGTATATATGAAGGATTGACTTGTGTAGATACTATGTCAAAAACTGAGAAAATGCTAAAAACTAAGGATTTGAGTAGTTCTATTGTTATCTTAGTGCATTCCTTGGACATGTATTGTGTGATTGCTACATTTATGCAGTTAGAGGCAAAGGTATCTCAACTAACATAGTTCTTTTTTGAAATATTTCAGCAACAAAGAAAAGAGATAGCTAATCATTTTCAGCCACTAGTGTTCTTGAGTGTTGAGACATCTTAGTCCAATAGAGTGTGGGCCTCTTTTCATACAATCCAAAGAGCAAAAAACTGATTATCTTCAACCCACATAGTTTAGTATGCTAGCATATGCAACATAAGTTGAGTTTTGTAGAGGAGTATCTTCAGGACACGTCTTAGCAATCCATCAAAAAGGGTGTCTAGAAAGCTCTGCCTGGCACTCCCATGGAATGTTACGGGGTTTGTGATCTAGGACTTTCCGCATCTGCCACGTAGCGGAAGTATTCCGGCCGTTCCCACTTAGGATTGACCTGAATTGGGATTTTTCTCATTGGTCATTTCTGAACGGCAATTAGCGTTGGACCCAAGCGAACTACTTTACGCAGAAACGCCAGGTCCAAAGCGGATTCACGTTGCACTTGGTTCAAGGAGAATGGGAAATGAGAGGGATGCAAAGCTCAACCTCTCTGCCATAAGGCATAGTCCCATTCTGTTCCCCTAAAATTGTGTAAATCGGGTTCAATCATAACTCTAGGCCAATGCTTTTGTTGTTCGTGTTCTTTGATGATCTCCCTGCTGTCCATCGTGATTTGAGAAAAGTTCCCAGCCAACCGAAACCACCCATCCGTAGGATGGACCTATGGCCCATCCTCTGCACTTTCCTCGGGTTGTTTTAGTTATTTAATTACCTAATACATTAGTTGGACATGTAACAACTAGCTTCTTTAATTAACCCGTAAGGCACTGGTTCCTTCACGTAATCTTATCACTTGACATAGAAAAACAATATTAGACAAGTTCCTTATTAACATGTTATTATATTTATCTTTGAAATACAAAGAGTCCAGCCCGTAGGCTTATCCACAATCCGCCCAAAGGCTATCTAGCAATCCACAGGGATCACCAATCCAAGTTTCCGCCCGTAGACTAGTATGCGGGCCTCGAGATCCAATCCCGAGTCACGTTAGCCTCTTATGCAGGGCCCGGAAGGTGAGGGATTTACAGCCAGAGCCCCCCTGGCACCCAAGCGTCCTCCTGCTCCAAGTAGCGCTCAACGAAGAGACCTCTCGCGGTGGGTTCGGTCCACTTTCCCGGCGCGATCAACAACCCCCTTGGTTAGGGTCAAGACTTCAACCTGAAGTAAAGATATCCATTTATCTTTTAATTCATTGATCAAACAAAGCCAAATAGTGCTCTAAAATCTGTAGCAAGCACAAACATTTCCATTGATCGTTTTTTTTGGCAAACTGCTAAGGAATGAGTCCTTCCTTTTGAATGCATCTAGCACTCAATCCGGGATGACTTGCAACTTGGCAAGATCCCCTATATCCTGGGTTAGGGTGTATCCTATTAACCCAACTTGGTCAAACCTTAAGTTCATTGGTTACTTCAATTTATCGACTGGTCTTTAGTTTCCAATCAATCCTCTTTACTCAAGAAAGACCACTAAATTAGGATGATTATTCATCCTCTTGCAAAATAACTTATGTAAGGACATGCCAACTTCATTGCGAGAACTTGGTCATTCCCTTGTGATCCAATCACAAGTTCATACGACTCTGCATTTTTTGCGCAAGTACTGCATCGAACTATGAGACTATGGAGTCATGAAACAATTTGTTTCAGGTTCTTCAAGTTGACGTCGTTAGACCTAGGGTTTCCAAGTTTCATCTTTGTAAGATTCTCAGGGACAAACCCTAGTTCACTTTACGATTACAATTCACTTTTCCTACATTTAGTGAATGTGGAAAGTATTTAAGGTATAGGCGTTTCTTGGAATTTAACTCATTCCAAACGAGTATTCCATGGTTTAGGTGTTTTAGGTTTATGCCAATTTGTTTAACTTTAGAGAATAATTACGGGATCATTTCTACATAACTTGTTGTCTATGCGTAAATTGATTTTTCAACCCTAAATTATCGATTTGAGGTCAGGCATAGGTTAGGTTAATTCCAACTAATCTTCCTATAATCTTGCGAATAAAATTCATGCTAACAAGCAACCTTTTCCTTGATAATTTATGCAGTTGACAAACGATAATTTCCTAGATTTATGCATTGTAAAAACCATTTCATGCTTTGCACTTTCCATGATGATTCATTGCGAAGAGGATATGGTTTAATAGTGCGATATGCAGTTTATGTTGAAATATCGAGCTCCACTTGTGATATGCCAGGGTGACTGTTGTGCATTTATGTCACCGACTTGTCAGTTGTAGATGCGGTTGGTACACCGCCCATGAATAATAGCTAGATGACAGCTATCCTTATCTACTCTAGTTCGTGGCTCAGTTAGTATGCCACCTTAGTTAGTTGAGTTTGGTTTGAGACCCATATATAGGGTTCTTCTATTTCTTTGTATGAGACTTCTTTTGGCTTACACAATTAAGAAGAGAAAAACTGTTTTCAGCCTCCACCTCTGTGTGTATTCCCCCATTGTGCAAGCAAGAAAGCTACAAGTGAGACTCCTTCCTTCTCTCCCACAATCTTGACATGGTATCAGAGCCTTGTTCGTGGTAAGGAGCTCAAGAAAGCAAGCCAAGCTCACGGTGTTCTGGTAAGAGGAGCAGTGTTGCTTTCATTTTCTGTTTTGGGAGCAGATCTCTGCAGGTAGCACAGCCGGAAATTGCAAGAGTGCATTGTCTCAGGTTGAGACGCCCTTCGCGGTGAAGCAAGAGGGTAGTATATGCTACGGGTGAGGACTTTAGCCCCATGGTGACCCTGTTTTTTTTATTTGAGGCCATTTTGGGGCCTGTTTTGGAGGCGGAAGTTTTCTGCACGCACTCAGGAAAAGGCCCAGTTTTATGTTGTGTAGCCATTGTTCTACAGGTCGGTGAAAAGTTACTGTAGAAATTGCATCGTATGCCTGTATGCAGAGACATTGGGAGTTACAGAATCATCAGTGTTGCCTGTTGATGTAAAATCGTCACTAGGAAGTGACTGTGTGGTTAAATACCACTTTCGTCAGTTTTGCAGATTTGCCCTTGTGAGGCTGAAGCTGTGTTCTCTGCAATGACAGAATTTTTGCAGTATTCTGTAATGGCGTCTGATTCGCTTTCATAGATTGTAACTGAAAAGCTTGACAAGAACAACTTCCAAGGATGGAAGTTTAGAATGACGAATTTCCTTATGGAAAAATGATATTGGGAATTTGTTGCAGGAAATGAAGAAGAACCAGTTCTTCCTGATGTTCCCAATCAACAGCAAATGCAGGCATTTAAAGCATGGCATGAGAGAGCCAGGAAAGTTATGTACTGGCTGTCTATCAGTATTTCAGACTCTATGATTGTGCATATTCAGGATGCAAGTACGTCAAAGGAGGCATGGGATACTTTGTCAAAAATGTATAGCACAAATACGCAAGCCAGGAAAATGCAGCTCAAGCAAGAGTTGCATAATGTGCAAAGAGAAAGTATGAGCATCAATGACTACCACATGAAAGTGAAGAAGATTGCAAATGCACTTGCTTCCATTGGGTCGCCAGTGGAAGATGATGATTTAGTTTCTGTGACCTTGAATGGTCTAGGAAAGGATTATGCACAGTTTCGGACATCCATTTCGGTTCGTGAAAGATTTCCTGATTTTGAGGAGTTGATTGCTCTTTTAATTTCTGAGGAACAGAGAAATGGTGGTGCATCTTCTTCAGGAGGAACTTCGAAAGAAGCTGTCTTCTACTCAAATGCTGGAAGAGGTAGAGGCAGAGGTAGAGGAGGCCGATTTGGAGGCCGTGGTAGGAATCAGAATATGCAGCAAACTCAAGAAAACTAGTCCTATGGAGGAGGACGTGGTAACTCTAGAGGCAGGGGGAGCCAAAGAGGTCGTGGTGGATGGCAAAGAGGCCAAAATGCAAACAGCAATGTTGAATGCTACTACTGTGGTAAAATGGGTCATATGGCTAAAGACTGCTATAAAAAGCAGAATGACATCATGAATGGGAATTTGCAACAAGGGAATTATGCATCTTCTAGTAGACAGGGTGATGACAAAAATGAGCATTTGTTTATGGTGCAGCATATGAACAATTCTATGACAAGTGCAGAAGAAAGCAACGATGTGTAGTATGTTCACTCAGGTGCATCAAACCACATGACAGGTCATGCATAATGGATGGAGGATGCAAGGAAAATGGAAAAACCAGGATTTGTGGAGACTGGTGATGATACTGCACATCCTATTGTGCAGATTGGAAAAATTCATTTGTCTATGCAAGATGGGAAAAAGAAATACCTGTCCGATGTATTTCATGTCCCGAATATCACAAAGAATCTGATTTCTATTGGTCAAATGGTTGAGCAGGGCTTGCAGGTCCGATTTAATCCTCATGGATGCTTTGTTGAGGATATGAAAAATAAAGGTCGCTTGATAGAAAAAGGAAAGAAGAAGGGCAGAATGTTTACATTGGATGCAGACATGTCTGAATTGAGTGCAACGATGTTTGCACATGGGACCGGTGTAGTTGCAGATATTGATATCTGGCATAAACGCATTGGTCATGTTAATGTACAGTGACTTAAATCAATGCAGGCCCAAAATATTGTTGCAGGATTGCCTAAATTCAAGGTTGAAGAAATGCATAAGGTATGTGAAGCCTGTCAGTTTGGAAAACAGGCAAGGAAACCATTTCCTAGACATATTCAAGAGAGTAAGAAGCCATTGGAATTAATCCACTCTGATGTGTGGACTACTAAAGCCGCATCTCTTGGAGACTATCATTATTTTGTCAGTTTTATTGATGACTATAGCAGAAAAGTTTGGGTGTATTTTATGAAAAATAAAAAGTGAAGTTTTTGGGCATTTCAAAACTCTTAAAGCTATGGTTGAAAAAGAAACATGCCTGCAAATAAAATGCCTAAGGTCAGATGGAGGGGGAGAGTACCTCTCAAATGAGTTTGCAAGGTTCTTGCAGGAGCATGGCATAAAGCAGCAATATTCATGCAGTCATACCCCACAACAAAATGAGTTGCAGAAAGGAAAAACATGCATATTGGAGAGGTATCTCGTGCCATGCTCAATGAAAAAGACCTGCCAGATTTTTATTGGGCTGAAGCAGTTGCTACAGCAGTCTATATAATGAACAGGACTCCCACTGCAGCAATACATGGGATGACTCCAGAGGAGAGGTATACTGGTAGGAAACCAGATATTTCTCATTTGAAAATTTTTTGTTGCATTGCCTATGTACATGTGCCAGATAAGTTGAGATCCAAGTTGGATCCAAAAGCTGAGAAGTGCATCTTTATTGATTACTCTCTGCAGCAAAAAGGGTATAGATGCTATAACCCTTCTACTCGTAAGTTTACAGTGAGCAGAGATGTTGTTTTTGATGAGATGAGTAGCTGGTATAAATCAGTAAATGTGATAGATGATGTAGATGCACAAAATGGTAATGCTGCACAGAATTCACAGCAGCAGTCACAAAATATTAGTGGACCTGGAGCGTCCTCTAGCAGTGGTTCACATTCTTCGCCATGGATAGGCAGATTGAGATCAGGAGAATCTTCTCAAGGCAGTGCAAATAGTGGTATGCAGGTGTCATGAAAAGGAAAAGAGAAGGTAGATCAGCCCATGTTTGATGTGAATGCAGGTCACTCTTATGTGGATGGTGAATCCAGTGGCTCTGAACATAGCATTGATGATGAGTTGGGTATTCCTTCTATTGTTACACCTGGAGTAAGGAAGACCAGGGATGTTTTGAGAGCACCTGGGAATGAACCTACTTTGCGTAGGTCAACCAGAGTTAGATATCCTGTGGATAGGCTGAAATATGATGGATTTACAGCCATTCTCTATGCATATATGGTCAAAGTGATACAGGAACTAGAACCCACTTCTTTTGAGCAAGCCATGGGAAAAGAAAAATGGGAGAAACCCATGGATGAAGAAATGGATGCCTTGGAAGCAAATGCTACATGGGAATTGGTACCTTTGCCTAAAGGTAAGAATGCAATTGGCTGTAAGTGGGTTTATAAGGTGAAGCACAATGCAGATGGTTCTGTGAATAGATACAAGGCAAGATTAGTAGTCAAGGGTATGCACAAACATATGGCATTGACTATGAAGAAACATTCAGTCCGATTGCAAGGATGGCAACCGTAAGAGCAGTCATTGCTATGACTGCATCAAAGGGATGATCTTTACATCAGATGGATGTAAAGAATGCCTTCTTGCATGGTGATTTGCAAGAAGAGGTCTATATGGAGCAGCCACCAGGTTATACGCATGATGTTCATCCTGAGTTTGTTTGCAGGTTGAAGAAAGCCTTGTATGGCTTGAAGCAAGCACCTAGAGCATGGTCTGACAAGATAGGACAGTATCTTGTCACTATTGGCTTTCAGATTTCCAAGGCAGATTTCTCACTTTATGTGAGAAAAACAAAAAAATGTATTATGCTACTTGTCATTTATGTTGATGATTTGATTATGACAGGTGACAGTGATGAAGATATCCTTCATGTGAAAATGCTATTGAAGCAGAAGTTTGAGATGAAGGATTTGGGAGAGCTGCGTTATTTCTTGGGCATTGAGGTGATTAGATCACCAAGTGGGATACAACTCTTGCAAAGGCAGTATGGATTGGACATGCTGTCCAAATATGGGATGACAGGCTCTAAGCCTATTTCAGTTCCTTTGGAGCAGAATGTGAAGCTGAGCACAGATGCACGTGAGCTTCTAGAAGACCCTACTATGTACAGACGCATAGTAGGAAGTTTGATTTATATGACTATTACCAGGCCAGATTTGAGCTATGCTGTTGGATTGGTAAGTCAATTTATGCAGGCTCCAAGGAAACCGCATTTGGATGCGGCTAGACGTATACTCAGGTATGTGAAGTCCACATTGTAGTATGGACTATTTTATGAGACTAGGGTTCAAATACAGTCGCATGGATACACTGATGCTGATTGGGCTGGTAGTATTTCTGATAGACGATCTACCAGTGGATATGTGTTCTCTTTTGGGAGTGCTGCAGTCACTTGGAGCAGCAAGAAACAGCCTACAGTTGCCTTATCGAGCACAGAGGCTGAGTACAGGGGCGCAACAATGGCTGCATGTGAGGTAGCTTGGTTGCATAAGCTACTTTATGATATGCATCAGCCTACAGATGGGCCAGTTGTCATTTATTGTGACAACATGAGTAGTATACACTTGGCAAATAACCCAGTCTATCATGCTAGAACAAAGCACATTGAGGTGCATTATCACTATGTGCGGGAGAGGGTTTTACTAGGTCTTATTGATCTAGTTTATGTCAGCACAAAGGATCAGGTAGCTGACGTATTTACGAAGGCATTGGGCGCAGAGAAGCTGCGCAAGTTCAGAGACCTGCTTGGTGTGCAGGAATTGGGATTGAGCTCGAGGGGGAGTGTTGAGATATCGAGCTCCACTCGTGATATGCCAGGGTGACCGTTGTGCATTTATGTCACCGACTTGTCAGTTGTAGATGCGGTTGGTACACCGCCCATGAATAATAGCTAGATGACAGCTATCCTTATCTACTCTAGTTCGTGGCTCAGTTAGTATGCCACCTTAGTTAGTTGAGTTTGGTTTGAGACCCATATATAGGGTTCTTCTATTTCTTTGTATGAGACTTCTTTTGGCTTACACAACTAAGAAGAGAAAAATTATTTTCAGCCTCCACCTCTGTGTGTATTCCCCCATTGTGCAAGCAAGAAAGCTACAAGTGAGACTCCTTCCTTCTCTCTCACAATCTTGACAGTTTATACTTCTAGGCTTAAATGAAGTATACTATTTTAATGGACAATAATCTAGTTTATAATTCATTTCAATGCATAAAGCTATTTGCTAGAAATGCATTTATGCTTTCTTTATTTTTCATGTTTCATTAAAAGTATTAACGACGAAGTTCCTTCATCGTGAGCATCTAGGACAAAGATATATCCTATTTCTAACAATTAACCTTGCATGATTGAATTACAACAATATCAAATAAAAATTAGGAAGGAAAACCTGGGCTTGGGGTGAGATGTCCACGTGGATGATGGGAGATGACCCTCCCGCGACTGTGCCTTGGACTTTCTTAGGAGGCATTTCCACCGTGGAAGCAGCTTTACAACTCCTTTTTTATGTTCCACAGTGGCTCTCTTTTGCAATAACTTGCACCGTCCGTCGAAAATAGTTTTAGAAGGCTTCCTCCTTGGAGTCGGGAATTCGAAAGGGGTGTTTGCAGAATCTTTCACAACTAAGACCCATTAAGCCATGGGGAAGGCTTAATGGCCTTTATAAGGATTCGCACGAACGGGGGAATAACAAGGTGTGGAATCCCTTACGAGGGTTTTTGAGTGGAACAGGGAGGTGTTAAAAGCCCTCAACCTCTCTACTCTTTTTCGAGTGGGGAAAAAGAACAAAGCTCCAAGGGTATTTTGCATGGGGTTGGGTATTTTGCATGGGGTTTCAAGAGCACAAAGGAAGGCTTAAGGGGGTTTTTACGATAGGGGATTTCAAGATTCCTCAAGGGAAGGACCTTAAGGAGGATTTAAAGAAAAACTGGGGGGATAAGACCTTAAAGGTTAAAACCCTTTTATGGGGGAAAAAAAACCCTAAGGGGGAATTTTTAGGGGGGTACCTTCAAAGCCCAAGGAAAGGGCTTAAAAGAGATTGAAAGCACGGGGGGGGGGGGGGGGGGGGGGGTGTAATAATAAGACCTCTAAGCCCACTCTTATCAGAGGAAAAGGGGGCTTATAGACCTTTAGCACGAGGGGGGGGGGGGGGGGGGGTTTGAAAGGGTGGTTTTACAACATTCATGGGAAAGGGCCTAAGGGGCTTGTGAGGGTTTTAAACACGGGGGGGGGGGGGGGGGGGGGAAGGGTGATAAGCCCAAAAGAAAGGGGGCTTAAGAGTTAAACATTGGGGGGGGGGGGGGGGGGGTGAGTAATAAGGCTGTCTGGTCTCGACGGCGAAATGAAGGCGGCGGCTCCACTCTGGGCACCAGTGATGTGGCAGCAGAGCAGCAGCACCCTTCTTCACATTTTCTGGCCCTCCGTCAATTGTCACGGCAACCCCACTCTTTCTCCCTCCTTTTCCAAGGCAGCGGCCCCCTTCTGGTTAAATAGGGGGGAGGGGGATCCTCCCTCTCCTTCGTGTCAGTGCACATGGCCGTATCACTCTGCGAGCTCCACCGAGGAACTTCCGCGTCCTTACTATTCCCCTCCCCTTCCAGCACAATAGTCGGCTGGGGAGGGGAATAATAATAAAAAATTTTGCATTATCCTTAAGAAAATGCTATATATTTATCCTCAAGAGGTAGTTTACGCAAACGTTACACTCTAGTTATGATAGGTTTGGATTTTCATTAGGTATTGCTATCTTGCAAGATGATGGTGGTATGGAGTGGGATCAGTTCTTTCCTCCTCTAGTGGTGGAGTTTTTTCTTCTAGTTTTGTTAGACTTTGTATTGATAGCTATGTTTCTTATCAAAGGGTTTTAGACATGCCTAGAACTGCTAGGTAGTACATATGTAAGACAATGAAGGAATTTATGGAGAGAGGTGTATTGCATGATGAAGAGCATATATATGGTATATATGAAGGATTGACTTGTGTAGATACTATGTCAAAAACTGAGAAAATGCTAAAAACTAAGGATTTGAGTAGTTCTATTGTTATCTTAGTGCATTCCTTGGACATGTATTGTGTGATTGCTACATTTATGCAGTTAGAGGCAAAGGTATCTCAACTAACATAGTTCTTTTTTGAAATATTTCAGCAACAAAGAAAAGAGATAGCTAATCATTTTCAGCCACTAGTGTTCTTGAGTGTTGAGACATCTTAGTCCAATAGAGTGTGGGCCTCTTTTCATACAATCCAAAGAGCAAAAAACTGATTATCTTCAACCCACATAGTTTAGTATGCTAGCATATGCAACATAAGTTGAGTTTTGTAGAGGAGTAAAAAGAGGCCAGGCTTGACATTAAGTACAAAATTATGAACAAAAAGGTAAAAGTAGTTGTAGGTCCATTGCCTTTAGATAGTGATAAGTGAATGAAGAGGGTTCCAAAGCAGCCAAGTTTGAGGGATCTTGAAATGTTACTGATATGTTGGAGAGGCATGGTAGAGCATTTGCATTTTATTCACATGAGATTGGGTGTGTAGATCTTGAGGTTGTGGCACCAATGGTAATATTCACAATTTTCCAAATTCTTTGGAATCTTCACTCTATTCTTGTGCCCAAAGTGCATCTTCTAAAATTAATTGAGGTTGAATGAGAGGATTTGGATGAAAATACTTGACCCATGCCGCACTTGGTTCAAAGAGAATGGGAAATGAGAGGGATGCGCTGCTCAGCCTCTCTGCCCATAGGGCATAGTCCCATTCCGGTCCCCTAAAATGGCATGAATCGGGTTCTAACCTAACAATACCTAAAGGTCGAATGATGATAAAAACTTGTGAGAAGCCTCCCAGTTCTCTGGGACCACCCTACTGTAGGACGGACTCTTGATTTTTCTAAATAAAATATTTCAAATTAAATAAAAATTATTAATAATTAATATTAGTTAGTTTTTGTCTTAGTTAGTCTTTAGTTAGTAATCTTACTAACTTATTAATTAACTAGCTAACTTTCAAACCAACCAACTAACTTTCATTATGCAGAGATATTACAAAAAGAATGAGACATTGGAAGCTCATGGATGTAGAAACTTTGTTGGTGACCATATTATGGATTATGAGAAGATTTTGTCTAGGTTGGAATAGGTGAATTTGACATTGTCAAGTTGAAATTAGTTTTTGAAGTGGACAAAGTGGCAAGAAACCTTCTCCTACTAAGGTGGACGCTATTAAGAAGATTGTAGAGATTTGCACTTCAATTTTGGAGGTGAGAAGTTTTCTTGGAGGAAGTGTGTTTTACATGATATGGATTCCGAACGGTACACTGCAAGACCCTTTAGTGCAAGAGAGGATCCTAAAGACACTTCAAGACGTAGGCAAAGCGATTAGAAGACTAAAGAAGAGGAGATGCCTCCAACCTTAAATAAAGTAGTGTTGTAGCCTATTCTTGAAGAAATAAGGAAAATGAAAAATGGGTATCAGCCCATCTCCATTGGAAAAAACTATAAACCTGGTAAAGGATTATAATCGAATCACGGATCTGGATACATTCCAACTGAGCGTGATTCTATCCTTACATTATGTTATCTAGACTATCATTAAACACTGTGTGGACTTCTATCCAATTGACACTAGCCTAGTTTGCCCCATGAATCCTTAAAAATAAGCTTTTGGGTGGCACTTCTCCATCACTTCATTCAGCTTTGACTAGAATAAATTTTGTGTGTCTGTATCTTCTTCCTTCATTTTGCATATTGCCATAGTCATAAACTCTTGTACACTACAAAAGATAATCCAAAATTGAATATCAAGGGACAATATATTCTTTATGCTCATGTTGTGATGACAAAGCAAAACAAGATGAACTACCTTGGGTCACACACATGTGTTGTCATGTGGTCCAATCATTAATATCATGTACATGGTTGAAATGTATTCAGCTATTGCATAGGTCCACGGTACCATTCCTTTGCATGTGATTCACCAAGTCAACCCTAACATTGGCCCTATTGTCGAAAATGAAAATATGAATAGGAATATCTCGTGAGCCCACAGCACATTGCCAATGAGCAAACCCTAGTGAGAAGCCCACATCAAATGAAGAGACAATTCTCTTGCCCTTGGGCCCTGAAGCTATATGAGGCACATCCATTAAAGAAGTGGAAGGTGAGAAGCATTTGGAATTTATAAAAATAGATAGAACTAAACATCATCTCAAGGTGGGTAATGGTCTCCCTTTAAGAGGAGACCTCAAAAGAAGCTATATGGCTTATTTTTATACTAGGTGATTTGGGAATTACAAGAGAGGTATCTAGATTGCACTATGATAGTTAGAGTGGAATTCAATTGGCATGAAACATTATCTTTCATGAAAAGACAAAACACATTGAGTTGAGATCACTTCACCAAGAAGATGCTTAAGGACGTTGGTAGGTGAATTGGGCATTACAAGAGACGTATCTACACTACACTATGATAGTTAGAGTGGAATTCAATTGGCATGAAACATTATCTTTCATGAAAAGATAAAACACATTGAGTTGAGATCACTTCACCAAGAAGATGCTTAAGGACGTTGGTAGGTGAATTGGGTAGCCGGCCTCTAACAACCCCCAAGACAACACCATTCGATAAAGACCGAGGATCTCACCTCAACAAAACCCACAAGACAGCACCACTGAACACATGATCAAAAATTCTTGATCACTCACTCCTCACTAAGACTTCAACTTAACAACTTGAGCAATTTAAATCTTCAACCTCAAAATTACCATTTTTAGAGAGAATCAAACGCTAAAACAACCATGGTAGAGGCTCTAACAACACGAGCTTTCAGATTCACACAACTCCTATTTTTTAGGGATGGCAACCCCATGCAGCAAACTACTACACAAAGTGTGATTGCCTCAATCCATGTAAAACTAGTTGTAGATCCTTTCCGTTCTTCTTTTCTCAGAGCACACATAAATACAATCCAAATACACAGGTAACCAAAGCTTTATATGACAAATCTTCATGCCAACTCAGCTGCTATAAGCATTCCGCTATTGTAGACAATCCATTACTGCATCAAAACAGAGTTTACACTAATATAGTAATGGATAATCATGATGACTTTCATGGGAAACCAAGTAGGTGACATAGATGCTGTTGAATTCACTTGTTTCCTCATAGAGCACAGAAGTTGCCTCATAGAGCATTACACAGAATAGTATGACTTTTTAACCAAACCTCGGATCGCCAAGCTTCAAAAAGAAAAGTTGTAGCTCTCTTTCCAATCTATAACTCTTCATAATAACTTAGAGTCAAATTCCTTGATCTGCTGCCCTGAAATAGCTCTGCACAATCTGTAGTCCTAAATTTTTGCATACTCTATACAGCAAACACAACTGCTCTATTCCAAAAGCACAAACTTGGAGATGGGAAGACACATTCTTTGACTTCAAATTGTCATTTCAGCATACCAGCAGATACATTTCAACATTATATTGCATTGATGATGGTGCGCAGATCGGACGCAGGTAGCTCACGTAATGAATTCCCAAAGGTCCCCAAGAACAAAGTACTCTACTTTTTAGCACAAAAACCAATGTAAAAGCAAGCACGACATGAGACAAGAGACAAATTGGGTTCAATCTCCCCCATGCCTTGTGTGAGCGCTTCACAAAGCATGTATTTAATGTATATTTCCAATCTTTATGCTCAAAAATAGCCCAATTACAAAAATATGACAAGCTTTTAGCTTTTGAGTTTGCTTTCTGCCAAAAATAGGAAAATAAAGCTAATGGACGGTGCCCAAAGAGTCTGGCACGCCCAATCTCAATGTCCAAATAAAAATAACATATCCAGGCGCATAAGCGCATACAAAATAATAATAAATAATCGATGTCTCTATAGACATAATCAAAATATAGGCGTGGCGCCTATCAAAATATAGTCCAAAGATCGAAAACCCGCTAGACTCCAATGCTTTCCTCCGCCACTGCTGCTATCTCTACACATCAACTGAAGCATTCACAATCGTTAGTAAAATAACACAATTAAACCGACAAAAGTGAATACCTAGCAGTCTTCAGCTACATAAATAAATCAACTGGTTAGAAATAAATCCTAACCTTAATTTATTACGAGTGCGCACTCTAAACTCATAAACATTTATTAATTTAATATGCATTTTGCGGAATCACCCGCTATGGAATCACCCATGTACACACTAAATTAATGAAACGCCCGAAAAGGACAGGCGTCCCCATCAACTTCTCGCACAAAGAATCCTCTTTGCGTATGAGCCCCGATCATCTAAGTTTACGGAATCCACCGTAAAACCTCACGGAATCCACCGTGGAATATGCCTCCTGGCATCATACCCCCGGGGTGGGATAGCAATTGACCTCAATTGCTATTAGCTCAATGTAGAGCTAACAGAGTGGGGAAAGCATTTAGGTCTCTAGCGTGCATCCATTGTGCTTCTTCTACAGGATGGTTCTTAAATTTCACGAGATATCTAGAATACCTTCGGCCAGTTCTAGTGGTCATGTAGTCAGTGTCTATAATGGCTTCTGGTTCAAGGATTTCAGTCTCTTCTTCTAGTAAAGGTGGGTTTTCATAGACAGGGTGGATAGGTAATTGTCCTCTAAATGGTCTCAATAAACTAATATGAAATGTATTATGAATTTTCCAATGAGATGGCAATTCTAACTTGAATGCATTGTCATTAATCTTATGAATGATTCTAAATGGTCCGTAGAATCTAGGGGCTAATTTGACAACTGGATGTCTATCTACACTTTGCAGTCTACGCTTTTCTATTCTAAGCCAAACATAATCATTAACTTTGAAATTCATGGCTTGTCTTTTCTTGTTGGCTTGTTTGGTATATGATTGTTGGGCTTTAGCAATCATATCCTTTACTTCATCAAAAATAGTGTTATGCATAACAGCAATATCATCGGCACTTTGTATTCTATTAGACAAAGATGCAACAGGGGTAGATAATCTATATCCATAAATAACTTCAAAATGTGCTTTCTTTGTAGATGTGTGCGGTGTATTATTGTAAGCAAACTGTAATAAATGCAAATGAGTATCCCATGTTTGAGGTTTAGAGATAGTGTATGCACGTAAAAGATCTAGAATGGTACTATTTGTGGCTTCTGTTTGTCCATTTGTTTCTGGATGAAATGCAGATGAGAAATCAATCTTTGTGCCTAGATTTGCAAACAGTGTAATCCAGAAATTATTACAAAATCTAGAATCTCTATCTGAAATAATTACTTTCGGCAATCCATGGTTAGTAAAAACAGTTTTCAAAAATAACTGTGCTGCTTGTGATGCTGTTAAAGTTTTCTTACATGCAATGAAATATGCTTGCTTACTAAATCTATCTACAATTGTCCAAATCATGTCATGGTTAGATTTAGTATTTGGTAAGCCAGTAATGAAATCCATAGATATATGTTCCCAAGGTTTAGATGGAATAGATAAAGGCATTAATAACCCATACTGTTTACCATGATGTCTCTTTATTCTTTGACAAATCAGACATTCAGAAACAAAATTAGATACATCTGCATCCATATGCGGCCAATAAAAATCTTCAGTTAACATGCGTAATGTAGAAATGATACCTCTATGACCTTGATATGGGGGACAATGAATTTCATTCAAAACAAAAGATCGGAATGGAATAGTAACACACAGTCTCTTTTCAAAGAACATGAATCCATCATTATATGATAATGAATCAACAGGAATGAAATTATTTTGAACTAATTTTTGCCAATCAGAATGAAAAGTAATATCCTGGTGATATGTGTCTTTCATAGCAATCAAAGAATCAAAAGATATGATAGAAATGTTATGAATTGCAGGTCTTCTACTTAATGCATCAGCAACTACATTTTCTTTTCCAGGTTGGTATTGAATGATAGGATGGAAACTTTGAATGAATGAAGCCCATTTGATATGACGGTCAGAAATTTGGGGTTGGCTAAGTAGATGTCTAATGCTTTGCTGATCGGTCTTTATCATGAATTCTGAACCCATTAAATAATGCTTCCATTGTTTTAATGCTTGTACAACTGCTAAGAGTTCCTTGTCATAAGTGGAATATTTAAGCTCAGAGGGTTTCAGTTTAAAACTAGAATATGCTATTGGATGGTTGTCTTGCATTAGCACGGCTCCTATTCCTGATCCGCTAGCATCGGTCACAACTAAAAAGAATGGTCTATTAAAGTCAGGCAATTGTAGGACAGGGGCATTGGTCAATGCACGTTTAAGTAAATCAAAGGATTTCTGCTGGTTTTCAGTCCATTGATAAACAATACCTTTCTTAAGAAGTTTGGTCAGTGGTAAAGCAAGTAATGAGAAATTACGTACAAACTTCCTATAGAAACTAGCAAGACCAAGGAATGAGCGTAATTCATGTACATTTTTAGGAATAGGCCAATGCAATATTGCGTCAATTTTCTTAGGATCAACTTTTATTCCTTCTTCTGATACAATATGACCTAGATATTCTATTTCTGTCTTAAAGAATTCACTCTTGTCAGGATTTGCAAACAATTGATTTTCTTTCAGTAATTGAAAAACTAATGATAAATGCTCATAATGCTCTTTTTCACTTTGACTGAATACTAAAATATCATCAAAGAAAACAATCACACAGTATTGATATTTTAGGAAAATACGGTTCATCATTCTACTGAAAGTAGCAGGTGCATTAGTTAATCCGAATGGCATAACTAAGAATTCGTAATGGCCAAACTGTGTCCTGAATGCAGTCTTAAATATGTCGGATCTATCTAACCTCACCTGATGATATCCAGATTTAAGGTCAATTTTACTAAATATAGAAGATCCTTGCAGTTTGTCCATAAGGTCATCAACTCTAGGTATAGGATACCTATTCTTTACAGTGATCTTGTTTAATGCTCGATAGTCAATACACATCCGATAAGTATTATTCTTTTTCTTGACTAGGAGCACAGGTGCACCGAATGGGGAACTGCTAGGTCGAATTAAACCTCTATTTAGTAATTCTTCTACTTGACTCTGGATTTCTTTTTGCTCTATTTGATTGTGCCTATATGGGGCTTTGCAAGGTGGTTGTGTGCCAGGTATTAGGTCAATTTTATGGTCTTCTGGACGTGATGGAGGTAAACCTGGTGGTAGGTCTTCTGCAAAACAATCCTTAAAATATGCAAGAAATTCCTTATGCCTAGGGTGCATATGAGTTTCTTTTGCGTGTAATTCATTCACCCAAATGAGATATGATTTAGTATTCTTGCGTAGTGCACGTTTTGCTTGAGTATGCGAAAGCAGTGGAAACATATGAGATGCATGCATACCAAATAATGTAATAGATTTTCCTTGAAAAGTAATATTCATTGTGTGTGTGGAATAATCTATATTGGGATTATGTTGGTGTCTCCATGGCATTCCTAGAATAATGTCGCTAGACTATAATGGGACAACTAAGAAATTTCTTCTTTCAATATATGGACCAATTTGAATTTCTAAATCTTGAACTTCTTGTGTGCCATTGTACCTAGTGCCTAAAAATGCAGCTTTTATGCGATAGTGCGTAGGTACTGTATGCAATTTCAATTCCTTTACCAATTTTGCTGAAATAAAATCATGCGTACTACCGTCATCATGCAAGATAGTTCTTTCTTTTCCATGCACCATACATTTCATAGTCAACAATGAATGTAAAGTAGGCATACCTGGTAAAGTGTCGGAAGTAGTAGTAGGATCATCTTCTTCTTCAGTGAAATCTGGCATATCCTCATGCTCGTCCTCGTCCATAGCTCCAAGGTAGTTGATATGTGCTGATGGCTTCTTTGAATGACAATTTGCTGCGAGATGGCCTGGCTGGTGACACTTGTAGCATACGATAGGCTTGGCTTTGGTCACATTATTTGCAATGGCTGGGAGTCTGGGTATATTTGGATTTGCTTGTTGGATAGGCTTAGGATTTGGATTGACAGTTGATGGTAATGCATGTGGTTTAGGCCAATTCTTGCGGAAAGATGGTGATGAAAAACGACCTGGATTAAACCTTCTGAAATTTGAATTGAATTGTTTAGATCCATAATTACCGTTTGCTTGGAATGGCTGTGGTCGTCGATCTCTTCCGCGTAACTTATCTTCAGTGTCGTGGGCTAAGGAGATGGCATCTTCAAGGGTAGCAGGCTTGAACATGTTCACCTCAGCGTAGTAATGTCCAAGAAGTCCAGACATGTACTTCCGCTTATGTGTCGTCTCTGGTACGTCTTCAAGCATGCGTAACTGTAGGAGTGCATTCCAAAAACGCTCTGTATACTGTGGAATAGGCTCACGGTCGCGCTGTTGAAGTAAATCCCATTGCTTGATAGCCTTCTCATGAAATTGCGGTGGTAGAAAATTTTGCATGAACTTCTTCTTGAAATCTTCCCATGTAGCAGGACATTCTATGCTCTTGCGGACGACAATCCACCAAAGTGATGCTCTATCTATCAGATGATTAGTAACACACTTGATTTTATCTTTCTCAGGATAAGTTTCCTCATGGAAATAGTCATCAAACTGGCTAATGAATGATAAAACAGTATTTCCTTCTCTTATGCCATTGAAAGTGCGAAACTTGAAACTTCGTTTACTTATCTTGGATTCCTTGCGAATGGTTTGTGCTTCAAGAGTGGCGTCGATGGTACGGCGAATCAGATCTTCAGCTTGAGGTTCTTCTTTGTCAGTGGACGCTCCTTGTAGCTTTGTCAATTGCGCTTGCAAGGCTTGCCTAGCTCTTCGCTCTTCGTCCAATTGTAACATGATAAGATCCAGCTTTTGTTCCATGGTAGGCTCGGGTAGATCGTCTTCAGCCATAGGATCATCCATATGTGGGGTAGTCATCCTGTAAAACTCAACAAACCTTTCTCACTCAAAATCAGTTAGCGGGATGAGCGTAGCTCAAATTTGGGGTTACAAGGCTATGTATTTTTGGGTATTTTCTTCTTCAATTTTCAGAAATTCTGAAATATTTCTGTCTCCGTTTGCTGAAAGTACTTCAACGAACTTGTAGATAGGTAAAACAGCTTGCTGCGAACAACTTTCCAGTTCAGAGTTTTTGCAAACGAACAAGTCTTCTATGAGTTTTAAGCACTAGTCAGTTCTGATTTAGTCTGACTTGCAGAGTTGCAGACTTAACAGACTTGCAGGGTTGTTGACTTGCTGGACTTAGCCGATTTGCAGAACTTGCAGTACTTGATTAGAGTTGACTTACTGAACTTGTCTTCTGGAGTGCGTGACCCGGAGTTTGCAGACTTATTTGCCTTCACTGACTTGCAGAGTATGGAGGGACTTAAGCTTAATTAGTTAAGCTTAAGCTTAATAAGCTTAAGTAAAGAAGAAATAGGCCGCCGTTTTCTGATCGTTGGGGGGGGGGGTCCGTTTTTTTTTCCGCCGAAAATTTCGGGGGTCCTCCTCTTGCCACGACTTGACGATTTGAAGCTTAGGCTTCTCTTAAGCTCTTAAGCTTTGTAATTAAGCTTTTTAATGAAGAAGATTAGAGCTTTCTCACTGTTTTTTTCAACGACTTGAAGAAGAGAATTGATGAGTGGTCCTCCGCCGACAGAGAGTGGTCCTTCGCGATCTGACAGTGGAAATAGGGGTTCTTGATCGCCAGAAGTCTGCCTGTATCGACGGTTCGCGACGAGATTGACTGTAGAGGCCGTTTGTTCCTGGAGCTCCACCTTCGCCCGAGATTGGTAGCGATTGGAAGCCCTTGATCTCTGCTCCGCTCTGATACCACTGGTGCGCAGATCGGACGCAGGTAGCTCACGTAGTGAATTCCCAAAGGTCCCCAAGAACAAAGTACTCTACTTTTTAGCACAAAAACCAATGTAAAAGCAAGCACGACATGAGACAAGAGACAAATTGGGTTCAATCTCCCCCATGCCTTGTGTGAGCGCTTCACAAAGCATGTATTTAATGTATATTTCCAATCTTTATGCTCAAAAATAGCCCAATTACAAAAATATGACAAGCTTTTAGCTTTTGAGTTTGCTTTCTACCAAAAATAGGAAAATAAAGCTAATGGACGGTGCCCAAAGAGTCTGGCACGCCCAATCTCAATGTCCAAATAAAAATAACATATCCAGGCGCATAAGCGCATACAAAATAATAATAAATAATCGATGTCTCTATAGACATAATCAAAATATAGGCGTGGCGCCTATCAAAATATAGTCCAAAGATCGAAAACCCGCTAGACTCCAATGCTTTCCTCCGCCACTGCTGCTATCTCTACACATCAACTGAAGCATTCACAATCCTTAGTAAAATAACACAATTAAACCGACAAAAGTGAATACCTAGCAGTCTTCAGCTACATAAATAAATCAACTGGTTAGAAATAAATCCTAACCTTAATTTATTACGAGTGCGCACTCTAAACTCATAAACGTTTATTAATTTAATATGCATTTTGCGGAATCACCCGCTATGGAATCACCCATGTACACACTAAATTAATGAAACGCCCGAAAAGGACAGGCGTCCCCATCAACTTCTCGCACAAAGAATCCTCTTTGCGTATGAGCCCCGATCATCTAAGTTTACGGAATCCACCGTAAAACCTCACGGAATCCACCGTGGAATATGCCTCCTGGCATCAGATGAAGAGTTGCGGGAGCTTCAAACTTTATGAATTCTGATTTATTATTTTCCTGGCTGCAAATCCTTCCAAATTTCCACTAACTCAAACCCATGCATTCAACATTTGTCCATAACACATATTCCCGGCCATATACCCAGTTTTAAGATGTAGAGATCCTTTACTTCCATTCTTTTCTATTGACAGGAAGCCTCACACAACAATTAACATACATCACTCTCCTCTCAACATGGTGAAGAACAGCCCTCTATTGTCTTTCACTCATATCCATACATTAGAACTGGTCTACAAATTTTTTGACCCACAAAGCAATAGAAGAAAACAAGACAAAAAGGAGACTCTTATTGCCATCATCTGAAAACTAAGAACTCGCATCAGCCCATTGACTTCGGCAGCCCTACCATCCTGCTCCTCAGCTGCTGCAATAACTTCAGCTTCACGGTCTCTTTCTTCTGACAATTTGTTCTTCTTCTTTTGAGCTTCAGATTTCTCCCTTCTTCAGCCTGCAAGATTCTTCTCTCTCTCTCTCTCTCTCTCTCTCTCTCTCTCTCTCTCTCTCTCTCTCTCTCTCTCTCTCTCTCTCTCTCTCTCTCTTCTCTCTCTCTCTCTCGTTGATTGTCTTGCGTCCAACACTTCTCTTCTCATTTTCCAAAAAACTACTCACGTTTTTTCTTTTTCCCTTAGTTTTTCAAGTTTCCCCTTGCTTCCTCTTAATTGCTAGATGGCAAACATGCCCCTTGCCACGTAAAATTCTACTCGGGGACTCAAAATCGAAAATGAGAACATATTTCCTTCTCTTCATGCATGAAGCACGTGTCTCAAAACTGAAATATCACAACCATGTGTCGAGCATTCGTGGTACCACTTGGGGATTTCCATTTATCAACCCGATTCTTGCTACATGTAAGTGTTAGAAAGACAAAAAAAAATGATATTTACATGTGTTACCCCACTTGACTTCATGCAACATCATGTCCCTAGTCACTCATTTTCACTCACCAATGTGTGTATTAAGCTTGTGAAGATCCATATGGATGATGACCCTCTAGATCTTCTCGTGAAGAGTTTAGCTCTTGAGAGTTCTTTACATACTCTAGAGTGCTAATGGACATTGAATAGCATCCTCACTTTCTTTGTATATTTCCAAAAAGGCACATTGGCCTTTTAAGTGAGAGATTATTAGAATGAAGGCCAATGGTTGAGCATGCATCCCTTGTATACATACATAAAAATTGTACAATCATGTATAAGCAAATATAAAAAAGAATAATGGTATCATTCATTTTGTAGCCACATAACACTCTTGTGTTCTTTCGTCTCTCTCAACCTGCTTACACTCAACTTCTACTTCACATCTCAAACCAATAACCCACCCAAACCCAATAGGGCTAGTGTCAATTGAGATTACAATAGGCCTACCACAAGCATAATTTTCATTCCTGAGAGTCAGAGCAAGTTGCGATAACTGCTTGAGATTCCTCATAGCTCTAGTATGTCTCTCATTTCAAAAGAAAAATTTCCCCTTGCAAAAAGATTGATACAACACATCTATTATATGCATGGTTACTTCTAACTCCACCAAGCTGGATGTGGACTCTTGAACCTTAGGTGGGTTACTAGCATCCCTTGCATTCATAAGAGCCCCCTTCCCACTTATTATCCCCTTACCCTTAGGAATAGGAATTTTCTCTTTTTTCAAAAATTTTACAATAAATTAAATATTAAAAATACATATATACATGTATACGCGCATGTGTGTATATCTTTTTTTCTTTTCTAAAAAAATAAATACTACATACTAACAGGTTTTTATCTTTGCATTCACTCATTAGTCACATTGTTGTGCATAATAAGGAGGATTTCTTCAATGTTTAGGATGTCCTTATCATGAGAGAAACTTGGGTTCGGGTCTTTCTACATAATGGATCCTCAATCCATGTTGCAAATACTTTGAAAAAATCTTTCCATTGTACAATGTATTCCTAGAGAGTACAATTTCCAAGGGACTTCTCCCTCTAGCATCTAGTACTCTTTTAGGGTGTACCTCAAGGACTCCTTGAGTTGGCATTACAATTTTTTCATCATCAAGGACATGCTTAAGGTTAGAGATAGGGAAATTTAGGAGTTTATATGAAATGTATTATGGATTTTGAGATGAGGTGGAAACTCTAGCCTTTAAACATTTCTTCCGATACACTTGATAATTTTGTAGGGCCCATAATATCTTGGACCAAGTTTCTTGAATTTTGCAAGAGGTAGTGAACTTTTCTTTGGCTATGGACCCTTATAAAAACCAAGTCTTCCTCTTTGAAAATCTAAGGGGTCCTTTTAGGGTCTGCATAGGCTTGCTGTGTGTCTTGGGTTGTCTTAATATCTCAGTAGACTGCATTGGTTTGCTCTTCTTACTCTTCTAGCATCTTCTTGGATGCTTCGAATCTCATGGTGGGGTTGAAGAAATTTAGTGGAGGTAGGTACCCATGCCCATACAATGCATGAAAGGGAATCATGCTAATGCTTTGTTGGTATGAATCATTGTAGGTGAACTCCATAGAAGTAGATACTCATGATTCCCTATTGCAATAATCGGCCTAAGAATATCTTCTAGAACTTGGTTGACTCTTTCAGTCTACCCATCAGTTTGAGGATGATAGGTAGTGTTGGAACAAAGTTATGTGCCAATATCTTGCAAGAGATAGGTTAAAAATATTGAGGCAAAATGTGAGTCCTTGTCAAACTAACTATTCTCTTGGGTAGCCCATGTAGCCTAAAAATTCCTTTGACAAATAACTTGGTGATATTAGATGCCCTGAAAGTAGTTTTTACAGGAAGGATGGAAGATACCTTTATTAGCCTAAACCATTAGGATGGAATCATACCCTCTTTGCAACTATACAATCTATACTAATATATTCCCACTTCATTTGGGAAATATCAAGTTGGTTAGCTCTCTTGGAAATTTGATTTGTTTGCCTTTGATTGTTTGGCAACTTAGACATTGGGTCACAGACCTCAATATGTCAGCTTTCATCCCAACCCAATGACAACTCTTTCTCAATGCATTTATTGTCTTTGCATAGTCAGGGTGTCTAGCTAATCGAGCTATTGTGTGCCTCCCATAAGAACTTTCTTTTGAGGTCCTAGTAGTTAGGAATTGACAACCTATGCAAATAGTATAAGAGCTCTCCTTCTACATGATAATTTTTGAACTTAGCTTTATCCCTGAGGGTTTTTCCTTTTGATTGCATATTTCTCTTTAATTCAAGGTATTTAGAGTCTATAGAAACTTCCACAAGAAAGTTTTTTTAATCAAAACTTTCTTGCTCTTGTATGTTCATGTTATCTTCACTTTTTTCTTGACAATGTCAATAAGACGTGTAGCTATCAAGGAGCAATCCTTGATAAAGATCTTGTACCACCTTGTGAGGGATAAAAATCCTTGAATATCTTCAATTCTTTGGGGTGGAGGTCAACCTTGGACATCTAAGATAAACTAATATGCCTTCTTTTGGAACTATAGAACCTAAGGAATCAATTGTTCCTTTGAAGAATGCACACTTGGTTTTCTTGGCAAAGACTTCATTTACATGAAGATTCTCCAAGACAATCCGAAGATGCCCTAGAGGATCTTCCTCATTCCTCGAATAGGTTAGAATATCATCAAAGAAGACAAGGATAAATTTATCAAGGTGCAACTTAAAAAGATCCTAGGCCAATTTGTTAAAGGTAGTAAGAGTGTTGGTGAGTCCAAGGGGTAACATTGTAAACTCATAATGGCCATATATAGTGTTGAAGGCTATTTTTGGGATGTCCTCCTGCTTGATTTGAATTTGAAATATCCATATCTTAAATTTGTCTTTAAGAAAATCACATCATCTTCTTTGTAACATGTCCGCCTGTTCTCTTCAGGACACGTCTAGCAGTCCATCGGAAAGGAGATCTGGAAAGCTCCGTCCGGCACTCCCATGGAATGTTATGAGATCTACGATCCAGGACTTTCCGCATTTGCCACGTAGCGGAAGTATTCTGGCTGTTCCCACTTAGGACCGACCTGAAACATGGTTTCCCCTGATGGTCATTTCCTAAATGGCAACTAGCGCCGAACCCCGAGTGAACTACTTTACACAGAAACGCCAGGGCCAAAGTGGATTCACGCTACACTTGGTTCAAGGAGAATGGAAAACGAGAGGGATGCAAAGCTCAACCTCTTTGCCATAAGCCATAGCCCCATTCCATTCCCCTAAAACAACGTAAATCGGGATTATCATAACTTAGACTCTAGAAGCGCCCTTGTTGTTCATGTCCTTTGAAACGATCTTCTTGCTGTCCATCATGATTGAGAAAAGTTCCTGGCCAACCGGGACCACCCATTCGTAGGACGAATCCATGGCCACATCCAGTGCACTTTCCTCAGGTTATTTTAGTTATCTAATTACCTACCGCATTTAGTTGGACATGCATCAAACAGCTTCCTTAATTAGTCCGTTAGGCATCGGTTCCTTCATGTAATCTTAGCACTTGACATAGAAAAGCAGTGTCAAACAAGTTCCTTTTCAACAGGTTATCATATTTATCTTTGAAATACATTTATAAAGTCCAGTCCGTAGACTTATCCATAATCTGCCCGAAGGCTATCCAGCAATCCACAGGGATCACCAATCCAAGATTCCGCCTGTAGACTAGTATGCGGGCCTTGAGATCCAATCCCGAGTCACATTGGCCTCTTGTGCAGGGCCCGAAAGGCGAGGAATTTATGGCTAGAGCCCCCTGGCACCCAAGCGTCCTCCTGCTCCAAGTAGCGCTCAACGGAGAGACCTCTCGTGGCGGGTTCGGTCCACCTTCCCGGTGCGGTTAACAACCCCCTTGGTTAGGGTCAGGTATACAGTCGGGGGTAACTAAGGCTACCTCTCCCTTCAGGCCTTCAACCTAAAGCATTAGATATCTTTTCAACCTTTAATTCCTTGAGCAAATAAAGCAAACAGTGCTCTTTAAACTGTTACAAGCACAATCATTTCTAGTGGTCGTTATTTGGCCAATTGCTAAGGAATGAATCCTTCTCTCCGAATGCATCTAGCATTCGATCCAGGATCAATTGCGACTCGGCAAGATCCCCAAGGGTTTGTTCGTTAACCCTTATGTCTTTGGGCTAGGGCCGTATCCTATTAATCCAACTTAGACAATACCTTAAGTTCTATTAACAGAAAATATGTTGCTCCAAATTATTGATTGGTCCTTCTCTTCCAAGCAAATATCTAATCCCCTTATCTTGGTCACTTTTCCCAAGAAAGGTGCTATGTCAGGATGACTACTCATCCTCTTGCAAGATAAACTGGCGTAAGAATCTGCCAATCTCATTCCGAGGAATTTGGCCATTCTCTTGTGATCAAATCAAAAGATCATGCGACTCTGCAACTTGTTGCACAAGTGTCGCATCTAACCCATGGGACTATTTTACCCATCGAACGGCGTCTTCTAATCATGGGATCATGATTAGATAGGAAACATGGTTAGGTCTTCATATCCAATCCGTTCCTGATTGCACTAGGCCGACATCGTCAGTCCTAGGGTTCCAATTCAAACCGAGTTTCATCTTTTTAGCGAGCGATCCTTAGGGTAGAAACCTTAGATCGTTTCTCGCAAGTATGTCCTATTGTCCCTACATTCCGTGAATGTGGACACGTCTTTAGGGTATGAGAGTTTCAGCTTGACAATAAGAGCGACTAGGTCACGTCCTCAACGTGCTAAACCCTAGTTAGCATTTGGGATATGTTGCATCGATTTAACCATTCCTAAGCGAGTCCTTCGCGGTTTAGGTATTTAGGGTAAACCAATTTACTTGTCTATTCTTGAATATATTTACGATACCATTTTTATAATCACATGATTCATTGCCTACGTATGATTAGATTTACAAACCCTAACTTTTCTAGTTAAGATCAAAGCATAGGTTAAGTTACAGCATAATTTCCATTGATCCTTCTAAAACATGCATTCACGATTCATGCTGTTAGGCTTTTAGGGTTTATGTTAAAACGAACCATGCAGCCTTTTCCTAATTTCATTTCTGAATGAATTATTCGTATGTTGAATGAGTGTTACACAACCTTTCGTAACTACTTACGTAATTGATTGAGATTTATGCCAACTGACTAGATTTTAATCTACTTCATGCAGCCCTAGAATCATTTCCATGCCTTGCAAAATTCCTACTGTTGTTAGCCATCTTCTTTAATGAATCATTGCGAAGAAAGAGATGTCTAATAATGCAACATGCAATTTATCTTTCCATGTATAATCAGAGTGTACAACAATAATTTCGACTTTATAATGATGGTCATTAGTTGATCTAGATTCATTACCTTGCAATGCATAAAAACCACTTGCTAAGAATGCATAGAGATCTTATGCTCTTTTTTCATTTGTTTATTTAAAAAATACACATGACCGATTCTTTGATCATAATCTATTTCCTTTAATTTAGCCAAAGTATTTCAATAAAAAAAGTGCATCCTAATTCCATAAATGATCCATGCACGATTGAAATATTATGACGTAAATCAAAATTAGGAAGAAAAACTGGACTTCTGGTGAAATGTCCACATGGATGTTAGAAGATGATCCTCATGCGGTTGCGCCTTGTGCCTTTTTAGGGGCCATCACGAATTCGACCTTCTTGCCTTGGCCGCAGACTTATGATCTTGGCTCATCTCCCTCGCATGCGCAATTCCCTTTGAGAATCGGCTTCCTTGACTGAAGCTCCATCTTGTGGAATTGGGCTTTCGGAGGGTTCAAAAGGGAAGGGCCTTTTTAATTTGGTTAGAAAAATAGGCTTGTGGGAGTTGAAATGGGAAAGGGTTTAAAATCCGGCTAATATGGCTTTTGGGGATTGTAAGGGAAAGGGAACTTAGAAATTCCGGATATAATAGGCCTTCACGAAAAAGAATACGATGGTTTTAAAAGACTTGTGTGGGAAGGGTTTTAAAAGAAAACCCGGGGTTAAAACCTTGTGGAAATGCTATGAAAAAGGGCTTAAAAACCCGACTAGTATGAGCTTTATGGGGGATGCAAGGGAAAGGGTTAATTCCCGAGGATGCAAGGGGAAAGGCCTTAATTCCGAGGGTGTAAAGACCGCTTTGTAGGGCCAATGAAAAAGGGGTTTTAATATTGGCTATTGAGGATCCACAATAAGGGGGTTTAAAAAAAAGAACCCGGGCTATGGTGGGCTTTATAGGGGATGCAAAGGGAAAAAGGGTGCTTAAAAACCCGGGTAATTCCTGTCAGCTGGTGGCAGCATTCGGCGATGATGCTCCTCTCTCTCTTTCTCTCGTCCTAGCGGCATCCCGACCCTCCACTCCTTCCCTTACTCACCCCATAGAGGGGGTATTTATAGGGTAGGGAGAGGAGACCTCTCTCCCTACGCGGCCAGTCGCATGGCCCTTCTCCCTTCAATGACATCTAGCAAGGGAGTTGAGTCATCCGCGCTTCACTCCCTCCCCTCCAGCACGGCCTTCGCTGGGGGGAGAAAGAATATAAATTTTTTTCCATAATTATATCCTTATCCTTTTGACCTCCTCCCAAGAGGAGGTTCATACGAGGATATGCAGGTTTCTTTAAACCTTTAGTCTCGTTTCTGCCAATCATGATATGTCATGTACAATCGCACCGTCCGTAACTTCAAAGCCGAGATCGTCATTGCATGAGACTTCACAGGTGTACGTAATATTTTTCAGCAGAAATATTACATTCTCTCCCCCTTGGAGGAATCGAGATGTCCTCATCTCGAGATAAATTGAGGATATTGATGGTTGAGAGTTCTTTCATCTATCCAAGTGGCATCCTCCTCAGGATAATCTTTCCACTGGGGATGAGGCATTCTCTCAAGGTTTTGGATCTCAGTTGTCTCTCCCTAACATCTAAGATCCTGTCAGGCCATAGTTCAAGGACTCCTTGACTAGGCATTAAAACTTGTTGGTCATCAAGTAGATGACTAGGATTTGGTACATACTTCTTCAATAGGCTGATATGGAATACATTATAAACATTTAGGTTCTCAGGGAGTTGTAGTCTATAAGCATTAGGTCCTAGGCACTTGAGGATCTTGTAAGGTCCACAATACCTTGGACTTAGCTCCTTGCAATCTCCTAAGGATAGGGAACTCTTCTTAGGGCGTACGCAAATGACGACCATGTCTCCTTCCTCGAAGATTCTATCTTGACGCTTCAAATCCGTGTATGCCTTCTGTCTATCCTTGGCGGCTTGGATATCCTGTCTTATTGACTTTACTTGGTCATCCATCTCTTCCAACATCTGCCTTGAAGCTTCAAGCCTCAAGGTTAGATTTGAGAAGTTTAGGGGACTTTGATAGTCATGACCATACAATGCTTGAAAAGGGGTCATCTGAATGCTTTGTTGGTAAGAAGCATTGTAGGCAAATTCCACCAAAGGCAAGTATTGAATCCACCTTTTTGGTTCACGACAGTAGTGTGCCCTAAGCATATCCTCGATGACTTGATTGACTCGCTCCATTTGGCCATCAGTTTGGGGATGGCAAGTTGTGCTAAAATAGAGTTGAGTCCCAATGGCTTCGAAGATAGCTCTCCAGAAGTGTGATGTGAAGAGAGAATCACGATCACTAATGATTCTTTTGGGTAGCCCATGTAGCTTGAATATCTCCTTGATAAACAACCTTGCAATTTCTAAGGCTTTATAGTTTGTCTTTACTGGAATAAGGTGTGAAACCTTAGTAAGCATGTTAACCACAACCATGATGGAGTTGTATCCTCCCTGAACTTGGGGTAGGCCAATGACAAAGTCCATACTAATGAATTCCCATTTCATTTGGGGAATGTCAAGTGGTTGCAACTTCCCTGGCATTTTGACATGTTCGGCTTTGATACGTTGACAAGACAAACACTCAGTGACATATTTGAGAACGTCACCTTTAAACCTTTCCCAAAAGTAGCTTTTTCTAACTGCATTGAGAGTCTTAGCATAGCTAGGATGTCCTGAGAAAGGGGAATCATGAGCTTCCCACAATATCTTCTGCTTAAGTGATTGGCTTGCCGGTATACATACTCTTGTTCTATAGTAGACAAGTCCACTATTGATAGAGAATTCATGATACTTAGCCTGTAGCTTTTGGTCCTGGTCCTTGATAGGGGTCTCCCTTAGCATCTTTTGATAGGTTGGATCATGTCATGCTTCCTCTCTAGCTAGCTCAAGTATTGGGTTGTTTGGCATGGACACCTTTGTGGCTAGAGATCTAGCTATTGATGGGTTTTGCAAGATTAGAGAATTAAGGAATGCCTTGCGACTGAGTGCATCGGCAACTACATTCTCCTTTCTAGGTTGATATTTGATTTTAAAATCATACTCCTCTAGCACTTCAATCCACCGACGTTGCCTCATGTTGAGCTCATTCTGGGTAAAGATCCACTGGAGACTTTTATGATCAGTCACTAGTGTAAACTTGTTACCCAACAGGTAGTGTCTCCAAAGCTTTAGGGCATGGATGAAAGCTAACAGTTCTAGATCATGGGTAGCATAATTCTTCTCATGGCTCTTCAGTTTCCTTGAAGAGTATGCTACAAGATGACCTTCCTGCATGAGCACACATCCTAAGGCAAGCGTGTTAGCATCAGTTACTACCTCGAACTCTTTACTGAGGTTTGGAAGTCTTAGGATAGGTGCTGATACCAAACTTTGCTTCAATCTATCAAAGCTAGTTTGTTCGGTAGTTGACCATGCAATAGATGTTTGCTTCTTCAGTAAATCCATCAAAGGTGCTGCAATCAAAGCATAGTTTTTGATGAAGACCCTATACCATCCTGTCAATCCAAGAAAACTACATATTTCTTTGACAGTTGTTGGTATTGGCCATTCTAGCACATCTCCGAATCCATTGAGATTCCTTCTGCTGATACGATGAATCCCAGATATTCAATCTGACACTTGAAGAATGCACACTTCTTCATCTTAGCATAGAGCTTATGTGCTCTCATTGTCTCAAGGACAATCCGAAGTTGGGGTTCATGATCTTCTTCCTATTTGGAATAGACTAGAGTATCGTCAAAGAAGACGAGTATGAAGTCATCAAGATATGGCCTAAAGATATCCTGCATTAACCTGCTGAAGGTGGCAGGTGCATTCGTAAGCCCAAATGACATAACTAGAAACTCAAAGTGCCCATATCTTGTGTTGAAGGCCATCTTTGGGATATCTTCTTCCTTGATCCTTATCTGATAGTAACCAGACCAGAGATCAATCTTGGAGAATATATTCGCACCTTGAAGACGATCAAGAAGCTCATCTATTCTAGGAATAGGGTACTTGTTCTTGATAGTTGATTGATTCAACCCTCTGTAATCAATACACAGTCGAAGCGTTCCATCTTTCTTTTTCTAGAACAGTATTGGAGCTCCCCATGGTGAACTGCTAGGACAGATGTAGCCTTGATCTAGCAGTTGCTTGAGTTGTTCCTTCAGCTCAATTGCTTCCGAGATGGACATTCTATAAGGTCTCTTTGCAATTGGTGCAGCTTCTGGCACTAGCTTGATCTCATGATCCACTTCTCTTTGAGGCGAGAGTTCTGTTAACTCTTCAAGAAATATGTCTGCGTATTCCTTTAGCCAAGAAGGTCCTTCACTAGACTCCTGCTTCTGATCTAACTTATTGAGCTTAATTAAGTAGACAGGTAGTCCCTTTCTAACTCCCTTTATAATCCGAGATGCTTTAGCCAAATGAATTTTAGGCCTTTTAGCCTCTCCTTAAGTTGTGACCAATTCTCCTTTAGAGTTCCGAAAGGAAATTTGGCCCTTTCCACAATGAATGTGGGTGTCATTACATTTAAGCCAATCCATTCTAAGTAGACACTCATGGATGCCTAGGTTCATGACTTTGAATTTGACTGAAGTCCTCTTTCCTCCCAGAAAGAATTCCACCTTAGCACTTTGCCTGGTACAAGTGACCTCACGACCATTTGCTAATTCCACAAGCAAGATAGGTGCTTCTAGTGTGGCTATTCCTAATCTTCTTACACAAGCTGGTGAGATAAAGGAATGTGTACTACCACAATCAATCAAGGTCTTGAAACCTTTACCTTGATAGTCCACAGTGTCTGAATCACCGAGAACTGGTGATTTGGCCCTTTCTTGTGAAGAGCGGCATGGATTGTTGCCCTTTCAAACTCTGCTTCCATGGTAAGATCTTCTTCTTTGCACATTTCCCTGTTGGCAACACAGGCGGTTCTTCCTCTGCCGCCTTGGGTAGTGGCTCCCTAGCCACGGTCAGTTCCTTGGAAAGGTGCTTGGCGATGCCCTCCTCCAAGCTTGGGACATTGCCTCTTGAAATGACTGGGCTCATTGCACTGGAAACAACGGAGGTTTCGGCCAATGCCTTGAGTAGGGACAAAGTTGTTGACATTATTAGTCCTTGCTTTCTTTCTTTGTCCCCGATTCTAACCTTGAACTCTCTTCATTTGAGGCCTATATGCTCCTTTGTTCGGGTCATTATAAGACCAAGTTTTGTTACCTCTTGGCCTAGCCTGCACCTCCTGAATTATAGGCGCAGCTTGAATGAGTGCGTCCTGAAGATCTGATGGGCGCATAGATTCGAGACGGGTATTCACTGGTGGGTTTAAACCAACACAAAATTTTGACACCTATTGTGTCATGTCCATCTGTGGTGTATACTTAAGAAGTGAGACGAATTTAGAGTAGTATGAGTCAAGAGTGAGTCCCAGCTGTTTCAGATCATAGAACTCATTCATTTTCTACGTGCGATACGCAGGTGGTAAGTATCTTCCTTGCATAGCTTTCTTCAACTTCTCCTAGGTAACGGATCCTTCTACGATCCCTTGATCTTTGCACCATTGCTTCCACCAAAGCCTGGCTTCGCCAGTAAGCTTCAGCTTGGCGAGCATAGCCTGGTTGGCGGGTACAGTACCGACTGCTTCAAAGTAATCCTCTATGGATTCAATCCAAATTTCAACATCCACTTGGACGGACCTGCCTTTCCCGTCAAATTCAGGTGGCTTAATTTGCTTGAGAAGAAACTTCTTCTCCTAGATTATAGCCGTACTTGATGTAGGAGGCAAACTGGGAATCTGTACCTGGGGTTGTGCCTGGATAAAGGTTTCTTAACGTTATTACTCGTTAATAGTTATGATTTATATTTCATCTCCATTTCAGCTCTATCAACCAAGCAATCTAGCCACTTAACTTTTTATCAATTCTCATAGACAAAACAGACATTGATAAAAAGAAGTCTTATTCCATTTATATGGGTCTAACCCTTTTGGAGTACAACATTTCTTGGTATGGCAAAGCAACTGTTATATTTAGTTCGGGGAGAATAGTGTTGTATTACATTTATCTACGGGAACTGGATAATAGTATGGTTTCGGGTCATGAATCTTCAGGAATCGGTAGATCATCGGAAGATTAGGGTATCCTTTCCTTTGGAACCCATTCTTCTCATAGCACCCCAACACCTTGATCTTGTCGGCGGGGATTACACGGGTCACTTCCTCATATACATATGAGTTCAGCTCAACCCTCCGACCTCGAATATGTAAAGTTGAGTGTACGTGAGCTCCACAAAAATGAACAGCTTCACGATCTTCAGGTCTTCCAACCACTTGATCCTCTTTAGGTTGGTTTGAAGGTATGCAAACCGGTGGGCAGCTATATAGTAGATTCCTGAGTCACCCATCCATCATCATTCCACGTACAAAGGCGATGGATTATAAATACGATCTAGGATGTTCATCATCTCAACCCTTTGTTGATAATCTGGGGAATGCATCGCGGTCATAAACATGACTCGAAACATTCAGAACCTGTTCCATGCTTCATAATTCTGCAAGACAGCATAGAAAGTAAGGAAATGTTCGGAACAGCAACATTTGCTTTACCTCTTCTTATTAGGATTTCTTAAAAACAAATCCTTCGTTGATTTGCTCTGATACTAATTGTAACATGTCCACCTGTTCTCTTCAGAACACGTCTAGTAATCCATCGGAAAGGAGATCTAGAAAGCTTTGCCTGGCACTCCCATGGAATGTTACGGGGTTTGCGATCCACAACTTTCCGCGTCTACCATGTAGCAGAAGTATTCTAGCCATTCCCACTTAGGACCGACCTAAAATAGGGTTTCCCCTAATGGTCATTTCCTAAACGGCAACTAGCGCCGAACCCCGAGCGAACTAGTTTACGCAGAAACGCCAGGGCCGAAGTGGATTCATGCTGCACTTGGTTCAAGGAGAATGGGAAATGAGAGGGATGCAAAGCTTAACCTCTTTGCCATAAGGCATAGCCCCATTCCGTTCCCCTAAAACAACATAAATCGGGATTATCATAACTTAGACTCTAGGTCAGCGCCCTTGCTGTTCATGTCCTTTGAAACGATCTTCTTGCTGTCCATCATGATTGAGAAAAGTTCCTGGCCAACCGGGACCACCCATCCATAGGACGAACCCATGGCCACATCCACCGCACTTTCCTCAAGTTGTTTTAGTTATCTAATTACCTACCACATTTAGTTGGACATGCAGCAAACAACTTCCTTAATTAGTCCGTTAGGCACCGATTCCTTCACGTAATCTTAGCACTTGACATAGAAAAGCAGTGTCAAATAAGTTCCTTTTCAACAGGTTATCATATTTATCTTTGAAATACATTTATAAAGTCCAGCCCGTAGACTTATCCATAATTCGCCCCAAGGCTATCCAGCAATCCACAGGGATCATCAATCCAAGATTCCACCCGTAGACTAGTATGCGGGCCTCGAGATCTAATCCCAAGTCACGTTGGCCTCTTTTGTAGGGCTCGAAAGGCGAGGAATTTATGGCCAGAGCCCCCTGGCACCCAAGCGCCCTCCTGCTCCAAGTAGCGCTCAACGGAGAGACCTCTCGTGACGGTTCAGTCCACCTTCTCGGCGCGGTTAACAACCCCCTTGGTTAGGGTCAGGCAGACAGTCGGGGGTAACTGAGGCTGTCTCTCCCTTGAGGTCTTCAACCTGAAGCATTAGATATCTTCTCAACCTTTAATTCCTTGAGCAAACAAAGCAAACAATGCTCTTAAAACTGTTACAAGCACAATCATTTCCAGTTGTCATTATTTGGCCAATGAATCCTTCTCTCCGAATGCATCTAGTATTCGATCCGGATCAATTGTGACTCGGCAAATCTCATTCCGAGGAATTTAGCCATTCCCTTGTGATCAAATCACAAGATCATGCGACTCTGCAACTTGTTGCACAAGTGTCGCATCTAACCCATGGGACTATTTTACCCATCGAACGACGTCTTCTAATCATGGGATCATGATTAGATAGGAAACAGGGTTAGGGTGTCTTCATATCCAATCCGTTCCTGATTGCACTAGGCCGACATCATCAGTCCTAGGGTTCCAATTCAAACCGACTTTCATCTTTTTAGTGAGCGATCCTTAGGGTAGAAATCCTTGATCGTTTCTCGCAAGTATGTCCTATTGTCCCTACATTCTGTGAATGTGGACACATCTTTAGGGTATGAGAGTTTCAGCTTGGCAATAAGAGCGACTAGGTCACGTCCTCAACGTGCTAAACCCTAGTTAGCATTTGGGATATGTTGCATCGATTTAACCATTCCTAAGCGAGTCCTTCGTGGTTTAGGTGTTTAGGGTAAACCAATTTACTTGTCTATTCTTGAAGATATTTATGATACCATTTTCGTAATCACATGATTCATTGCCTACGTATGATTATATTTACAAACCCTAACTTTTTTTGTTAAGATCAAAGCGTAGGTTAAGTTAGGGCATAGTTTCCATTGATCCTTCTAAAACATGCATTCACAATTCATGCTGCTAGGCTTTTAGGGTTTATGTTAAAACGAACCATGCAGCCTTTTCCTAATTTCATTGTTGAATGAGTTATTCGTATGCTGAATGAGCATTACACAACCTTTCGTAACTACTTACGTAATTGATTGAGATTTATGCCAACTGACTAGATTTTGATCTACTTCATGCAGCCCTAGAATCATTTCCATGCCTTGCAAATTCCTACTGTTGTTAGCCATCTTCTTTAATAAATCATTGCAAAGAAAGAGATGTCTAATAATGCAACATGAAATTTATCTTTCCATGCATAATCAGAGTGTACAACAATAATTTTGACTTTGTAATGATGGTCATTAGTTGATCTAGATTCATTACCTTGCAATGCATAAAAACCACTTGCTAAGAATGCATAGAGATCTTATGCTCTTTTTTCATTTGTTTATTTAAAAAATACAAATGACCGATTCTTTGATTGTAAGCTATTTCCTTTCATTTAGCCAAAGTATTTCAATCAAAAAAGTGCATCCTAATTCCATAAATGATCCATGCATTATTGAAATATTACGACGTAAATCAAAATTAGGAAGAAAACCTGGACTTGTGGTGAAATGTCCACATGGATGTTGGGAGATGATCCTCCTGTAGTTGCGCCTTGTGCCTTTTTAGGGGCCACCGCGAATTCGACCTTCTTGCCTTGGCCACAGACTTATGATCTTGGCCCGTCTCCCTCGCACGCGCAATTATTGAATAAATGTTCTAATTATAGCTAGTTTTGGTCCAATTATATTTTTATCATGGTGCATACACTTGATTGAATAAATGTTCTAAATTATTGAATAATAATGCAACATTTTTTAAAAAATATAAATTTCCTATGTTTGGATCATCTAGTTCATTGAAAAATTTTTGACAAGAATTTAGAGTCTAGTTTAGGATTAAAATATCAAATACTTATTTTAATTTATGTATAATTCAATATGTTATCCTTTTATAATATTTTTAAATTTATAATCTAGTACTTTTAATTTTTTTAATCTATTTCTTAATTAATTTTATTTTCTTAATAATCTCATTTTTTATTATCTATATTATTTTATTAATATTTTAATATCATAGTGTATTTATTGCTTAATCTAAAAAAGACAATCATTTTAAACTTTATTTATTAAATGATACTTTATTCTTATATTCAAATTTTGCTTAAGGACTACCTCTTTGCTTTTCAATTATGCATAACTACTTTATCTATTTTTAATCCTTCTAAATAATAATTAGTTAAATAAGTACAAAAGCACATGATGATTATTCGGAGCACTCATATTGTCAAGGAGAGGACTGAGAGGTGAGAAAAAGAAGAGCAGAAGAGAGAGAAAAGAGGAGAGAGAAAAAGTGATGAGGAGAGAGGAAGACTAGAAAGATAGAAAAGAGAAAGAAGCCATGAAAGTTGAAGATAAGTAAGTGAGATGAGAAACAATAATTGCATTATGATAAAAGATGCCAAAAATTACTTGTCTCACACATTTTATACCGGTATGTTAGTGTGACAAGGTATTGTTAATAACACTCTCTTTCACTCTAACACGTATTCCCAACTTCTTACAATCCATTCCTACTCAGAGGTTTTTCCCCACAAAATAAAGTTAGAATGGCAAAGAAGGATAGATGAAACAGAGTACTACTTTGATTTCAGCTATACAAAAGATGTGATAGGAATCAAATAGTGAAGAGTTATTTTTTGAAATAAAGACATAAAGGAAAAACTCTACCATATATATAATGTAGATATCTTCAAAAGGAATTGGATCCTTCAAACCTTCAAGAAATAGCCTCTGTAAAGAGTAGATAGCTTGGTGTATAAAACAAGACATGCTAAAAAAAAGTGCAATAAATTTTGATAGAAGTATTCAAATAGGGTGTGCCACATATCAAAACATAGCTATTGAAGAGTATTTTCATATTATTTAGGTGGCTAAATTACTAAGATATGGTAAAATTTGTTCTAAAATAGATTGTTGTCCAGACATTGTTTAGAGTGCAAGTGACTCCCATGTGATTGTCTCAACCATCAATGCATCCCGTGGGTAGGGAAATTCATACAAAATGGAATCTGACCTCTAAGAAGCTTCCTCAAGTGGTAAACCTTCCACTTAATCAAATACTCAATGATGGAGTGAGAGCAAAGCTTCTTTTCACTCTAGCCTATGACCTCCTTAGAAATGTATTGAATAAGTCATTCTTTATCCATAGGAGGCAGCTCATTAACTATTTCCACCTAGATACTATAAAAGGGTTTGAGTTGGCTAACATGGAATACATTATGAATCTTAGTGGAAGAGGGAATTTCCAATTGATATGCCAAGTTTCCAATACATTTCAAGATCCTCTAAGACCCATAGAACATGTGAGCAAGTTTGTTGGTAGAGCCATCCTTTAGAGTAGAATATTGAGACTTGGGTACTTTCAAGAGAACTAGCTCTCCCTCCTAGAAATCCAAAGGTCATCTCTTCTCATTAGTATATACCTTCATCTGATCTTTAACTTTTCTAAGATTCATCTTACATTGTTGAAGAAGGGCTTGCATTCTTTCCAATTTCTCCTTTCCATGAGGGTTAATCTTCTCAATAAAATAACTGTGGATAAGGGTACCTTGTAGCCATACATAGCCTCCAAGAGTGAAACTCCAATGCTCATATGAGTGGAGTTATTATAGGAAAACTTAGCCAAATGTAACCATGAATCCCATGAATGTTATACATCATAACAGAAATGACGAAGGTAAGTCTCCAAACACTTATTAACCCTTTCTATCTAACCATTAGCCTACAAATGATAGGCTATATAAGGAGCTAATTTAGTTCCCATGGAGCTGAATACCGCATGGTAGAAGTTACTCATGAACTTGGTATCTCTATCATGCACAATCACATGCAATAATCCATGTAATCTAAGATCTACTACATGAATTGACTAGCCACTTGTGAAGCAGTGAACTAGGTCTTAATAGAAATGAAATGGACTACCTTAGTGAGTCTGTTGTCCACTACCAAATAAATGCTATTCCAACTCTTTTTGGTAATAGGTAGACTAGTAATGAAATCCATAGCAATATGTGTCCATTTGCCTTTTGGAATAGGCAATGGCTACAATAAACCACTTGGCTTACGGGTATTATCCTTGTTTTGCTAATAGGGCATACATTACATAACATAATCCTTAACATTTTAATATTTTTCCATAATCCTTTCCATTAAAATCTCTTGATGATTTTACCATAGGTCACACTCCAAAGTATCCAACTATGGGCAAAGAATATAACTCCTCAATAATTAATTTCAATCGAAAAGAAGAAGTAGAGGGAATAACAATCTTGCCATTAAGCCAAATGAGGCCATTTTAAAGCTAATAACGTGATTTTTTCTCCATAAGACCTTGCTATGATTTCTAAAGTACATCTTTGAGCTCATCATCCAAAAGATAGGCTTCTTGTAACTCATCAATCCAATCACCACGTAGCTTAGTCATAACCGAAACTCGACATGCCCACATTCTAGAGAGAGAATCAACTACCATATTGTATTTGCCCCTTGTATGAGTGATATCAAAATCATAGTTTAGCAAGGTAGCTACCCACATATGCTCCTTAGGGGTAAGAGTAAGGAAATATTTTAGGACCCTGTGATCACTTTGAACTCTAAATCGGCTGCAATATAAATAATGGTGCCATTTCTTTATTGCATGTATAATAGCCAATATCTCTTGGTCATAGACATTCATGGCCATCGCTTTGTCTATAAGCTTACAGCTTTCAAATCTAGACATACTAGAATAGGAATAGAAGTTAGTAATTACTTAATTGGTTGAAGCTATTGTTTGCAAGTGCATCCCAAAAGAAAGATTCCTTCTTCAACGTGTTAATCAAAGGAGCTGCTATAACTACATACTAGAATATGAATAGAAATTAATAATTACTTAATTGGTTGAAGCTATTGTTTGCAAGTGCATCCCAAAAGAAAGATTCCTTCTTCAACATGTTAATCAAAGGAGCTGCTATAACTACATAGTGCTTAATGAATTAGTGATAGAATGGAAATAGACCAAGAAACCCTCGAGGGGAAGTAGTGGTGGTAGGTGTTGGCCAATCTCTGACACATTGCACCTTCTTAGAGTCAGCCTATATTCCTAGTTCATTGACAATATGGCCCAATTACTCCACTTCAATCTGCATGAAAGAGCAGTTCAAGTCTTTACCAAAGAGTCTGTCATGTCTCAACGCATCAAAAACCTTCGTCATATACAATAAATGGTCATGTAAAGTCTTGCTGTAAATCAATATGTCATCAAAGAAGACAAGGATAAACTGGAAGAGGAAAAGTTGCAAAATCTCATTTATCAAACTCTAGAAGATAGTTGGAGCATTAGTAAGCCCAAATGGCATCACTAGGAAATGGTACAACCCACGATCAGTCCTAAAGGTAGTTTTAACTTCATCATCCTCTTGTGTATGGATCTGATGATATCCAGACGTCAAATTAATCTTGGTAAAGAATCTAGCCCCCTTGAGTTCATCAAGCATAACATCAAGTCTAGGTATTGGATACTCGTTCTTCACTGTGATCTTGTTTAGATCCATGTAGTTAATACACATCCTAAAGGATCCATCTTTCTTCTTCACTAATAAGAGCAGAGATATATAAGGTGAAGAACTAGGCTCAATAAATCCCATGTGTAAAAGCTCCTTGATTTTCTTGGCTACTTCCTCATGCTCGCATTTTGATGACTTGTAGGGTGGCTTGTTGATTGGCTTTGAATGAGGCTCTAAATCAATGGGGTGATCCACTGCTCTCTTAGGAGGCAATAAAGTAGGTACTTCAAACAAGCCCTTATACTCCTCAAGTAGAGCTTTCAAAGTAAGATGCTTTGCTGAATTTTTGGACTAATCTTCTACCTCTTTATTCAAGTGCAATACAAAACTCTGTGAGCGCTTCTTGTACTTCTTCTTGAGTTGTTTAATGGTTATAAACTGAAAATAAAATTTACTTGGGATTCCCTGTAGATGGATAGGCTTCCCATCAATGGCAAACTCCATGTGAAACTATAAGAAATCCATAGCAATCTTCCCTAAAGTCAATAGCCAATCACAATTAAGTACAATATCTATGGGTCCCATTTCCAAAGCAATTAGGTTCACTTGTACTTCATAATTTTCAGCTAACTATATTGAAACCTATGGGCACACTTGAGTGCTGATTTTCTCTTCACCATTAGCTACTTGTACTCTTATGGTTGCTGTAAATCAGTGGGGAAAGTAGTGTAATCTGTCCACAACTAACTTATTCACAAAACTGTGTGTACTATCACTGCCTATCAAGTTAAACGCATCCTTTCAATGAATGGTACCCTTTATTTGAAGTGTATTTGGGCTTTTCGAACCTATCCAAGCATCCATGGAAATAGAACAAAGGGTAGTGGTAGCAAGAGGTAAATTTGTCCCGCCAGGATCAAAATGAATATTCCTACCAAGGTCAAATGGAAATACATCTGCAACCTCATAAAGCTCGAGAATAGGATTGTAAGAAGTTGGAAATACATGTGTTAATGAGAGAGAGTTATTAATAATACCTTGTCACATTGATAGAGGTATAAAAGGTGTGAGACATGTAATTTTTGCTATCTTGGAAGTATCAAGGATGAAAGGATCAAGAGATTAAAGCTTGAAAACTCCATAAATCTTGAGGGAAGAGCTTAAGAAGAGGGACAAAGAATATAGTCTCAGAATTTGAGACAATTAAATCCTCTTCCAAGTCTAATTAGCCCTTTTTAAAACCAAAATGACCACCAAAATGGTCCCAAATAGATCACAACCTACTAAACTTCCATCCTCCTACATATTTGATCATATGTGCTCTAAATAGCTCTAGACTTATCCTCAATTGATTGTAGAAGATCATCTAGTCATAAAAATATAACATCAATGGAGTTGTACAAGTTTGGTTCTAGATTTTCTTTAGTTAATGTTGAGAATGAGATATACAGATGAAAGAGATGTGGAAGAAATGGATCAAAGGCACAACTTTGATACCAATTGTAAGGAAATTAACTTGATGATAGAGAAAATATGAGTGAAGGAGAGAGAAAAGCAATGACATAAACTAGAAGAGAAGAGAGGATAGAGAAAGGAGGAAGACATAAAGGCTTGGAAAAGAAGTTATAAGACAAAGAGATTGCTCAATGGATTCATGATAGATGATTTTTGACATCGCGAAGTGCTTAAAAATAGCCCAAAAATCCAAATTTTAGGAGAAAAATATACTTCGTCGAAGGCGGCAGCTGCAATCAGTACGCTTTTAAGTGGCAAGCCCTAAAAGTGCTTTAAAGACCCACCGAGCGGCAGTTGGGGAATTTTCATAAATTCTCCAACTGTCGTATGAGACTCTGGGACATGCCCGACAGTGGGGGACTTCTAGATGGACGCATAGGATTTTTGGACCACGAATCGAACACCGGATGGCCAAAGACCGAGCAAACGGACAAAATCAAGTGTGAAGAGGACTTAAGGGATAAGGGGAGTGACCCTTGGAGTCTCCCACCCCCTGATTTTCACGCGAAGTGGGGGGGACTATTTTTTTTCGTGGGAATAAGGGAAAAGAAGGGTGCCATGTTCTAGGTGACGATTTCAAGAGGGAGAGGGAGAGGGGGTCATAGCACCTCAATGTAAGCGTATAAACTGATCATGCCACGCAGATGCTTGCCTCCTATGCTCTCCATCGCCACTTTCGGCCTCTCAAATGGCTGCCTGAATGAGAAGGTGCAAAACAAGTCTTTCTCTCTCCTCCCTCTCTCTCCCCCTTAAGGGACAATACATGCCCATGAAGAAGAATGAACCGGAATTCTCCAAGATCAAGAGGAGACTAAGGGTAGATATTCAGCATTGAAGATTTGCTGCTGATCGATCCATTGGCAACTTGAAAAAATTAATTACAAAACCCGCAACACGCAAATAAGCGGTATGCCTTATTTTTACAAAGGAAATTTGCTTATTTTTTATGTTTGATGGTTGAAATGAAACTCATATGGAGCAAAAATTTGTTTGGAGCTTTTTTGTATTCTTATTGAGGGTTGTGCATTGAAAAAATTTAGATCCATAATTATAAATAGTTGCAATAATTAAATTACATCTCGAAAATCGCATTTTTAGTGTAAAAATGAAGGTTTTATTGGTTTCATGTGGGAAAAATAGATGCGCATGGGATAAAATTATAAGAAAAAACATATTTTAGTTTTCATAATCAATCCATAATGATAAATCAGAAAATAACCCATTTTTATGCACAATTAAATAGAGAAAAATAGCTAAAAATGGAGAAAAATAGGATTTTCACGTTATAATAATCTAGAAAATTATGATTCGTGGTTGTGGCTGTATAAAAAAACTGAGGCATGAAGTTTGGCTTCAATTTGGCTTTGTTTATGTGTCATAGTTCATGTTTTTTCCATTTTATGCGAAAAATACATACAAAATAATACCCTACACCTATGCAACGCAATATAACCTAAACGTTAGAGGGAAAGGGTGAGGTTAAGAGATCAAAAGGACTGAGAGGGTTTGAATTTTTAAAAAATTTGATTGTGCATTCCATTTAGAATTGCGATAATTCAGTTTAAGGGGCTAGTAGCACGAGAGATCGATGCTAGTCTCCATACATTGAAGCATATGTTTAGTGAAAAATTCCACATCACAAAATGCGGATTTGATAAATATGGTTTGTGCACTAGGATCATATGCCTATGCATGACGCATGGCATGGTGTCAGCCTTGGATTGCATAGCGATTGTCTTCCTAGGACATGACTTATACGTTGAGTGGAAAGGAGCCTTTGATGTAGGTCAGTTGTACATTTTTCTTGGGACTGTTTGGTGAGGATTTACATATTCTTGGATCTTACAAAACAAGAAAAGAGTGGAGTTTGTGTGTTATGTCTTATATATTGGAGCGATGCATCTTGGGGCCAATCCTTGAGGTGTAGGAGAGTCGCAGTGGAACCACATCAATCAGCCGAGAGCTTCCTGATGTTTGTGTGATGAGGCAATATGCTTATATGTTATGGGATCTCCATATGAGGAGAAGGAAAGGTAAACGCCAGACTACATATCAGCTACTAACGCATAATTAAGTATATCTAGTGTTTATCGATGTATTACAGACGCTCTTGGCCCGCGAGGCCATGTGGTGGGGTTGTTTGTTTTGTGGATGAGGTCCAGCTAGTGCCACAGCCAGTGCCGGCCCATTTTACGTCCCATCAGTGGTGCATTTATCGGGAGTTGCCAACAAGTGGTGGTTTCGAATCTAGGGTTTCTAGGAACCAAATAGTCAGTTTATGTCCTCTGACAAGAACCGTCAAGCCGAAATACAAAAAGCAAAACGTGCTGAGAGGGCTAGATGGCGGTTGGAGATTGTAAGGTGTTATTCCCCTCAAAGAAGTATCCCACTACACATAAGTGGAAGTGGTTCTAATAACCTAAGTGTCATAAGTAGCCCTTTGAGCGCAAGTGGAAGTCTTAGTACTTCCCCACTTCCAGTCAATCAACCCACTTCAAGTGGGGGTGTAGTTTTACCTACACAAACTCCTATTGTCAATCTGGTTGTAGCCATGGCACAACCCATCGCAATTCCAACAGTGACATCGGATTTACCAGCATTAGGGGCACCTTTGCCCATCTTCCATGGGTTAGTAGAAGAAGATGGAGAACTCCATATTAAGGAGTTTCAAACGCTCATGTTCAACTATCGAATCTAAAACCAAGGACACCTAATGATGTTCTTCAATATGACGTTAAAAGGAAGGGCAGCAGTATGGTATCACGGTCTAGAGGCTGGAACCATAACTAGCACTGACCAATTCTTCATGGCCTTCCGTAGAGAGTTTGCTCTTGAGAGAGGTGGACAGTATTGGTTGCATGTCTTGAATGTAATATGCCAAGAGCCAAATGAGAATGTCTAGGCCTATGCTAAGAAGCTAAAGCAAGTTCTATGCAAACTGAATAATTATATCCCCATTCCACCGGTTGCATAGTTGCAATATTTCCTACATGGATTGGATTTCAATATCCAGGTGCAGTTCAGTAGTGTTGCTTTGGTCAACATTGACACTGCTATCACCCTTAGCAGAAGGAGTAGATTTGTGCTTGTAAGCGGCTTATGCAGCAATGATAAAATGGAATGGTAATAATATGGCATTGACCAACGGGAGTCAAGGGGACCCCATGTCAAATGTGAATGGAAGAGGGAGTATAATGCCAAATCTGCCTATGTTACCAACTCCTCCCAATAGTATGACTATGCCTTTGGATAGTCTGGCAGCCCCACTAAATAGTGGAGGCCAAACGATGAATCCTAATGTTGTCCCAGTAGGTAAGTGACCAATTCCTAATCAAGTGGTTAGGCCGATGGGACGATAGATAGACAATCACAGCTATGAGTCGAGTGCCTCTAATATCCTTGGCAAAGTTAAGGACATGATGAAGCACTACACTGATATGATTTCTAAACAATATAGACAAATAGCTGTGGATGTTAATTTTCTTAAGAAGCAACAGAATTTGATAGGGAGTTGACGCCTTGAAGAGGGCGCCTCCTCAAGATTCAGTTGTAAGTGGTGTGGTGGCCAACATTTCCCTAGGAATTTTTCGAATGTCAAATGCGATATTTGTGGAAAGTCTAGCCACTTAGAGAAATTTTAATCAGTTGCAAGAGGTTCACATTTGGTTTAACTTTGCAAAGAGAACTTGCTAGATCAAAGTCGTGGTAGTTAGCCAAAGTTCTCTTCTCGGGCAAAACCATTCTCTCCTTTGGTCTTTGGACTGGCTTTAGTGCCTCTTTTTTAACTTTTTTCTTTTTTCTCGGCAATCCATTATCCTTCTTGGGATCAGCTTTACAATCAACAGGCCTTAAAGGTCCACCTTCCATATCAGGATTCAGAACTTTCTTTCCCCTAGCCTCTTGCTTAGGGTTTCCCTCGACATGTTTTATAGTTCCTTTGTCACATTCTTTAATCTTTTAACCTCTTGTTAGAGCTCGTAGATTAGAAGTTTCAGTGTCATTGACACATATAGCCTCAATAAGACTGACTCCACTGCCATGAGGCAACTCCTCTACAATAGCCTTTCCTCATTGCAGTATTTGTCTTGGTCCCTCATCTTGCTGGAGATTATTCCCTTCTGTGCGATGGTTAACTGGACCTGGCAGTTTACTCCCTTGTTGGAGAGAACTAATCTTACTCCAACAGGTAGCAGCAATGAGTATGTTTTGAAGGTGAGGAGCATTGTAGATGCCTTAGCAATGATTGATGCAATGCCAGATGATGATGATTTGGTTTCATCCACTCTGAGTGGCCTTAACAATGAGAAGACATGGAAATCATTTGTTACTTCAGTATATGTACGGAAGCCATTTCCAGATTTTGATGAGCTAATCTCTCTCATGATTACTAAAGAGATCAATATGCAGGGTGATTCATTTGAAAGAAATGGTCAACAGGTCCAAGCATTTTACTTGAGTTCAAGAAGGGAACATGGAAGATCCTCTTCAAGAGGCCGTGGTATGGGACATGCTGGCGATAAACAGTAAAACAGGTTCAATCAACAGTTTGGTGAAATGCAGGTTTCTGGAGGTAGAGGAAACTTTAGAGGCAGGGGGAGCTCTAGAGGAAGAGGTGGATGGCAGAACAGAGGTTCTAACAACTCTGGTATTGTGTATCACTACTGTGGCAAAACACGTCATATTGCATCCCAATGTTATGCCAAGAAAGATGATATTTGCAATGGTAAGTTGCAGCAAGAAAACTATGTATTATCTTCACAAAAAAATGAAGACAAAAATGAACGTTTGTTTGTTATGCAGCATATGTTGAATGTTGTTACAGGAAAGGGAACACATGATGATGTTTGGTATGTTGATTCACGTGCATCCAATCATCAGCCATGCAGAATGGTTTGGAGAGATGCATGATTTGCAAAATGCAGGTTATGTGCAGACGGGTGATGATTCATGCCACCCAATTTCACACATTGAAAAAGTTCCCTTATCCTTGCATGATGGTAAGACAAAGAGTCTTTCAGATGTATTACATGTGCCATCTATTACAAAGAACTTGGTGTCAGTCGGTCAAATGGTAGAGCAAGGGCTGCAAGTAAGATTTAATGCAAAGGGATGCTTTGTAGAAGACTTCAATGATAAGTGCAGGTTGGTAGCAAAGGGAAGTAGAGTTGGACGTATGTTTACTCTGGATGCTGGAATCCCTACTATGAATGCTACTATGTATGCTAAAGGAAAAGGTGTTGTTGCAGATATTGAAATTTGGCACAAATGCATTGGACATGCAAATGTACAAAGGCTGAAATTAATGTAGTCCAAAGGGTTGGTTACAGATTTGTCTACATTTAGAGTTGCAGAATTTCATAAGATATGCGAAGCATGTCAGTTTAGTAAGTAGGCAAGACAACCCTTTTCACATGACAGAGATATACGCAGAAATATCCTTGATGTTGTGCATACAGATATTTGGGGGCCTACACAAAATGTATCTCTTGGAGACAGTTCATACTTTGTCACATTCATTGATGATTGTTCTAGAAAGCTGTGGGTATATTTTATGAAGGAAAAGAGTGAAGCGTTTGAGCACTTTAGAACCTTCAAGGCTGCAGTTGAAAGATAAACAGGCTTGAAAGTAAAGTGCTTAAGGTCAGATGGAGGGGGAGAGTACCTCTTGAATGAGTTCAGTGATTTTCTGAGGTCTCATGGGATAAAGAGATAGTTCACATGCAGGTATACCCCAACAGCAAAATGGGGTTGCAGAAAGGAAAAACAGGTATATTGCAGAAGTTGCACGTGCCTTGATGGCTGAAAAGAATATGCCTAAGCATTTTTTGGTCTGAGGCTGTTCATACTGCTATTTATATTATGAACAGAACTCCCACAGCTGCAGTTCATGGGATGACTCCTGAAGAATGCTTTACTGGCAAGAAGCCTGATGTATCGCACTTGAAGGTATTTGGCTGTGTTGCATACGTTCATGTGCCAGATAAGCTACGGAAGAAGCTTGATCCAAAGGCAAAAAAATGTGTCTTTATTGGATACTCTTTAGAGCAGAAAGGGTATCGCTATTATAACCCTGTCACATGTAAGTTCAGAGTGAGCAGGGATGTCATTTTTTATGAAATGAGGAGTTTGTATGCATCTAGTGGTGATGCATTAGATGATGATCATGATGATCATGACACTCATGTGCAGGCTGAAAAGCAAGAATCGCGGACTCTTAGTGGACCAGAGACATCATTTGGTAGTCCTTGGTCTGGGAGACTAAGGAGTAGCTCTACATCTATAGGTGCATCTAGTAGCACTACATGTAAAGACAAAGGAAAGAATAAAGTGTCAAAAGGCATTGATGCAGTTATTGATGGAGACTCCAGTGGCTCAGAGAGCTTGGATGATGAGCTTGGCATTCCTTCAGTGAGGACTCCAGGTGTACAGAGAGCACGCATCAATGCAAAGACTCCATTGAGTGATCCAGTGGTACACAGGTCTAGCAGGGTGAGATACCCTGTTAATAGATTTGGTTTTGAAGGTTATGCAGCTCACCATTATGCTTATATGGTGAAAGTGATCGAGGATGTTGAGCCCACATGTTTTGAGGAGGCTGTTGGTTATGCTCATTGGGATGCAGCAATGAAGCATCCACGATCACAGCACATCACCTAGGGGTCCTCAAACTAGGTACATCCAGTGACCTTAATCGGCTGGCTCCATCCCTTGTCCCCTCGCACTTTCGCATAACCCACAATTGTTCAAGGCACATCAAGGGCAGGACATACCTAGGGAGCTTGTCTCACCTATCGTTAGACCTGTCACCCTGACCCATTCACACGATTCCCTCTTGCACTCTGTCTTAATACCATTGCAATCAATTATGGTAAGCACCACATGAATGGCCATGAAAAGTACATCGTCCTCATCAAGCAAGTCCCATAGCTCCCAGCTACCGAAAGTGTGGTGTCCCTATGTTCAATTATGCTATGTCGTGCACTCATAATGCAAAGGATGTCTCATACATCTTCACGTGTACTTCTTCTCAACATGGACAACTTTGCTTTATCCACACATTGTTACGAGAAACTAGCCCGCGGTCTTCTAACTACGTAATATCTAAGTATGCACGAGCACTCACATAATATCTGCACCGAAATATATACACAATTTGGGTCCTCAAGTGTAGGAAAATACTCTCATCTTGCTTAGAGTTTGACCTGTCTCCCAAACTAATTGAACTATGTCTTATGCACAATAGAGAATACTAGCACTACCCCTAGGGAGAGACTACCTATGAGAGGTTTTCAATTGTAGGTATTGAAGACTCAAACAAAGTGTCGCTCGCTCTTCATCGACACCCAAATCTAAATTCTTATCCTTTATCGTCTTGCAAGCCCACCAAGAATCGTCATGTGTAGAATCCCCAACAAACCAACACTGGTGCTGGCCATCAATGCAATCCAGAACAAAGAACAGTCCTACCACCAACTCCAACAACCCTAACACTAGCCACCTAGGCCACCAACCGGCCCCCAACAACCTTCCTCCACACCACCACCAACACTCCTCCACGTAAACCACTGATGTCCTTTCCACCCACATCTTTAGTGCATGCCACAGCCTACTACCTACGATGATGAGTGCCATGGGACTGGCACTCATCTAGGAGGGGGGTAATATTAACCGTTAGACAAACAAGGTGGAAAATCTGAAAAAGCTAAAGCAGAAGACAAAGCCCAAGGTAAAGTGAAACGGAAGACAAAAGCGCTCCAAGAAAAATCTAGAAACACAAGAAGCGCAGAAAAGTCTGAAATAAGGGAAAAATGTGCACAAGGAAAAGCGCAAGTCAATACTTTTGTAAAAGAGCGCAAGTGCATTATGATTTAATTTAAGGAGCGCTGGGCTCTCACCCGTGCAATTTGTAAACGTAGATGGTCGGTAAGAAGGAAGCTAGGAAGATAGAAGGGCAATGGGAAAAAGGGCCTAGCCGGCCATGTAAAAAAGGGGATAAGGGGATGACCGCCCAAAAGGGATTTAGGGTTTTGTATAGAAAGTTGAAAAGTGAATGAGACGCTCATTCTTGTGTGTGGCCAAAAATGGCTCTCCTCTTCTTCTTTTTCTTCTTATTCTTGCTTGCTTGAGCTTGTGCTTGAGAGAGGGAGTGTGAGAGTGTGAGGGTGAGGGACCAGGGAGGAGAAGCTCTCCATCTTCTCCTCTCTTCTTCTCTTCTCTTCTCCTCTCTTGTCTTGCTCACGGCGATTGAGCTTCGAGCATGGAGCTTGAGGATGGAGCTTGCTTGAATCTTGCACTTGGATCGTGGAGCTACCGGAGTGAGCGAGAGAGGAGGTAACTCGATCGGCATGGAGGTAAGCTCACTACACCCATAGATATGGATGGTGCGTCGGCTATGTGAGAGGTAGCCATTAGTGCTCGTCTTGGAACGCTTGAAACAATAAGCGGTCCGTGGGTCTTGGCGGTTGAGTGAAAGCTCCCACACTTTGATTTCTTTAAGATAATATTTTATTTCAAAGAGGACAATGTGAGGCTCAGAAGGTGGCTCCAACATCGTTGGTCATTCAGTTTATCACTATGCCACATCAGCGCACATTCCCTCCCCATTATTTTATCCTTGCAATGATTGCAAGCCCAAGTTCTCACGTCTCTGGCAGTCAAGCATTGTACTGAACAATTTGACAATGATGTGAAAGGGACAAAGTGAAAACCGTAATGCCATTTTTAGCCACGTCGATAAACCCCACCGATCCCACCCCCATGGTCACGTGGCATAAATGACAAACAGACTTGCTTGGAATCTATCGGGGTCCTATGCTTACCACATTCTTGCCGCAAGGGTCCAACCCCCCATCACATATAGCTTTCTCCCCACGCTCAGCTTTTCACACTCGTGCAACATCCTAAGTGGCCACCTCCTAGTACAACAACTCCCTCCACATGCATGTTGCCCCTTCCTTCTACACTATCCACATGCATTGCACCATACCTTTACACCAATGAAGACAATGCATGGTGGACCAAGTAGCCATCGGACTTAGAGCACTAAGCGCCCAACATGATTGGCTGGAACGTGTTTGACTTGGGTTGTACTAGAGCCACCTAGAGCATGGTGATGCTACACCTTGTCAACCCGAGAGCCCCTCGACTTGGGCAAAGATAAATTTCAATACGGGCCCCATTTTTTTGTAGACATGTCGATTCTCTCTCGGTTATTTTTCGATCGCTTAATTTTTTGTATTTATTTGAATAATTAGTTTACTAGATGCAGATCTATCATCAGCCTCTCACACGGGCGCATGGTTTTGAGCATATGCCTCTTATTGATAGGGTGCAGGGTTCGAATAAGGGAGAGTCCCGTCGAGGAGAGACAAGACCTCATTTTAGGGACCTTTTTAATCTTAGGGACCCATTGTTACCGAGCACAGGCTGAACCTGTGAGAATCTATGGGGCACGTGCTGATATATATCCATAGCCCCTCAACCCTATTACCCTCTTCTACGTGTCCCACTCGTCGGACCCCACCATCCAATCCCCTATTCAAAGTTTTTCTCCTCCTACTAGAGTCTTGATTGACAGCCTATGACATTGTTCTTCTCATTTGCACCAAGGGTATCCATAGGTTGATCACGATCCAATAGTTGCTTGAACCAGTAGGCCCCAATGGTGTCTTGGATGTATTCCTAGGAGAGAGAGAGAGAGAGAGAGAGCTCCTTGCATGAAGACACAATAAGGAAGGTGAAGCCCTATTTCCAGCCACACAGTAGATGCTAGACAAGGAAGAGGGAAAGTGTAACATGCCCGTTGTCTAGGAAAGTTTCTAGTGGCGAATCGAAGCGTCACTGCCAGGCACTCCGGGGTTTGTCACCTAGGATCTTTCAATTCTTGACATTATTCTAGCATTGAATCCTAGACATCCTACTTTACGTAGAGATACCTAATCCAAAGCAGATCCATGCAACACTTGGTTAAAAGAGAATGGGAAACAAGAGGGATGTGCCGCTCAACCTCTCTGCCCGAAGGGCATAGTCCCATTCTGGTCCCCTAAAACGGCATGAATCGGGTTCTAACCTAACAATACCTAAAGGTCCAACAATGGGAAAACCTTGTGAGAAGCCTTCCTATTCTCTGGGACCACCTTGTTATAGGACACATTTGTTGGGGGTTCCGCCCACCTGCTTCCCTCAATAGGCATTCTTTAGTTACCTAATTAGGTCCTACCACATTTATGTGTGACATCTAAAATAAGCTTCCTTAATTAGGCCTTTTAGGGAATGGGGTTTGGCCATTATTCTTAGAAACAGCTGGTTTCACCGTTATGGGTTATTTATGGCACAAACATGAATACAGAGCAATTTGGCAAACAAGTTCCTAATTTATATTCAAGTTAATCTTTGTCTCCTTCCCATACAGGAGAAATTATGTAACCCTTCTGTCCAACAAAGTACCCGGTCCAAATCATATGGCACCATAATTTCTATCCATTATCCAGAATAGGATCTTCCAACACCATAGGCGTTGGGCTCACGGTAGTCTCCAACGATCTAGGAGTGAGACACAATTTTCATGGATGGAAACCCCAAGCGATCTAGGAGTGAGACACAATTTTCGTGGATGCCCTTTTCACCACTTGACCTTTGGGCTGTGAATTGAGCAACGCCCTCTCGGGTTGAAATGCGGCGTGACCTTGGAGATGATCCACCCGTGTAAAATATCCTTCCTTAATTAATCCAAATTAGAATCAAGCACAATCAAGGCAATCATCCTAATATCATCTTCCAAGAAAACATTCCTTTATTTCCCATGGCAATTTGTCGTCATAGACCCCCGCCATGAATTTACCATCAATCACAAGCACTTGGAGTAATCATCCCAACCACAATCCAACAATCAATTGAATGTGCAAGCATTTAGGGAGTTGTTCAATCAGCCAACAAAAACCAATTGTATTTTTTCCAATAATACAATAATAAATGCAATAACAATTCCATCGCATATTCCCTCTCCCCCTTGGGATCAAGGAGTGAGTCTATGCAAAATTTACTTAACACTTGTATGCACAATTTTTAATCCCATTCTTATTTTACGATTATGCCATTCATAACCCCTGATTGATTCTTCCTTGTAATTGCTCTGTCAACAAATAAGCCATATGCAATTAGGCACAATTTACTTCCCTTGATACATGCACTTTGCAAGCTCCATCTTTCGAATATGTGAGATGAAATTTATCATTTTTAATGACCTATACTTGTGCATCATAGTATGGGACCTAACGTATCTCATACGAGAATTAAAGAAAGCATCTATCAATTTGGAAACACATTACTTACGACGGGTACCGCAGTTGGATTGACAGTGATGCCTTCACCTGAAGCTTCGTTGCTAGTTGTAGGAGTGTCATCCACACATGACATTCTTCGCTTGGGGATCATCATCCACAAATAGATTTGGGAGATAAGAATGACGAATGGATTTTGAGATGGAAGAGCGTAAGAGGTGGCTTAGTTGAAACCGAGATAGGGGAATTGAGCTAGCTCTCTCCCTTGCAGCCTCTTGGGGTAACCTCTCTCTCTCTCTCTCTCTCTCTCTCTCTCTCTCTCTCTCTCTCTCTCTCTCTCTCTCTCTCTCTCTCTCTCAAGATCCTTATTGCAATCTCTTGGAGAGGTATCCTTCTACCTCTCTCTCATAGCCTCTTGGGGTCTCCTTATACTTCCTTGTGCCTCCCATGTCTCATATTTATAGCTAAACAAGAGAAGAAGGGTTGAGAGGAAGAGCTCTTTGTGGAGGGGATCTTGAAAAAATCAGTTATTTGATACTCAAATCATAAATATGATGGTTCCATTGGCTCTGAAAGGGGGGTAAAACTCCAAGACACTTGATAAGAAATCTTTCACATCGCTCCTTTTTCTCCTTGTTCGAAGTGTTATCTACTACCTGCAAACTGTGATTGCGATGCACGTGATTTCACCAATCTCTCTTTTTTTTCTTTTTATAAAATCTCCAAAACTAACTAAAACCCCACTTGCATTTTTTTTTTAAATGCCATCCAGTTCTAGAAATCTCCATATCTTTTTAAGATAATATCTAAAATATCTAAAATATGCTAGTTTTTTCCCAAAAATCTAATATTTTTGGACCATCCATACTGTACACATTAACACTAGTGATTAATATTACTCATAACTCTCGTTCACATTGTAATTTTCGTGAAGGGCGGCTATGGTCCTTGTCAATCCAAGAAAAATGTCAAATTATGACTCAAATTTTTAAAATATATTTTAAATTAAATAAAAGCATTAGTTATTAACATTAGTTAGTTTTTACTTTAGTAATCTTACTAACTTATTAATTGACTAACTAACTTTCAAACTAACCAACTAACTTTTAATCGCATGGAAATATTATAGAAAGAGACAAGGAAATGGAGTATCGAATCTCAAAAAGTGATATTCATTCTCTTTCTTCCCTCACTTGCTCCAGTTTAGAGATGGCAATTTGCCACCTTTCCATAATTACAATAAAGCATGCGGTATCTTAAATATTGTGGGCAAGGGGTAAGAGTGAGTAGAGTCGTTCTCATGAGGGTTTTTTTTTTTTGGGGTTTCAAAAGGTTTCTTTAAAAATCCTAAAACTCCCCAAGGTCACATGCGAGGTTTCTAGAAACCCCCCACAAGGGAGAAATTTTTCTCATTTTTAGGAGAAAGTTTCAAGGCCCGCCTCCACTTCTATTCCAATTTTGGAAAAACATAAAATATTTTAATATTTTCTTTAGAGTGAAGGGTTTTAAAAAACTCAGTATGTGTCCTCAATTCGCTTTTGGAAATGAGAAACTCTCTTAGTAGGAAATTGTTTCCTATTGGAAACTCATGCAGGAACATCTCCAATGTGTACGCGTTGAACACACACACACACACACACACACACACAAGGGGGGAATAAAGTAATATAGAAATATATTTTTTCTTAATTCTAGGAAAGAAAAGAAGGTATGGGAGTACTCTATGTTTGCCACTTAGGTTTTTCAGGTTTGAGAAACCTTTGAATTATAATAGAGTATAGATCAATATACTTAGACCGAGAGTAACTTGTTCAAAAGTTGACATAGACTTACTAAAATAGATCATTATAGTAAAGAAAGAGACTCTGAAGATGTAGCCACAAATTTTATATTATCAAGAAATCACCAGACACAATACAAATTATATAAAGAGAGATACACGATATCTTTATAAGACATTTATTCCTTAACATGAACAATAATAATCAAGTACAGATAGTAACACATACAAAATGACCATAAAAGTTCCTAGAACATAGCAAGAACAAAAAAAACAAATACAAAAAACCAATATAAAAACTATATGGAAAATAACATTTGAATCCTTCATAGATGATGCATCTACGCACATGAGCTTGTACTCATTTATGTTTTCAAAAACAATTAAGAAACCTATCAAATGTAGGAATTTTTATTTAGTGAAATAATGCCATCATTCTTAGAGAAAACTAAAAGCAACAAAATTTGTACTAAATGTAGAACTTATATTAAAATAAAAAAAGTTCCCAAGAGATTAAAACATCTAAACTAGGTTTAAACAAGTTAATCTCAAAAGTAGACCAACTAAATAATGTAGAATCAAAAGTTTCACAAGAGATTAGGATATCTAAACTAGGTTTAAACAAGCTAGTCACAAAAACGGCCCAACTAAATAATGTAGAATGAAAAGTAGCATCTCCTTGTATTCCATTTGTACAAATTCAACACGTGGTGGCCAATTAGGGATATGATAAAGTGTTATAAATCATATGGCTAATATTACACCCACTCATATTATACTTTCATGGTTTATTAATGATGTAGGATTAGTTTTTGTCAATTTGAAGCAAAAAATGGAGTATAATAATTTATCCACCTTAGGGCTAATAAGATCACAACTAGTCATGATAGCATGATCAAAACAACAAAATACAAGCTTGTGTCAACAAGCAAATATTCAAATAACACCAAACTGGAAAGTACATTTACAAAATGAATCCAACAATTGATTTGCATAAACTTAGATTCACTACAATAGATGGCGAGTATGCCACTAAAATTTAAGACAAGAAGCCATGTGAAATTGTTTTTGAATGTCAAGTCTCACCGTTGGAATAAGAGTCGATATGTGCTTCAGAGCAAGTATGCCGATATGTACATCAGAATGTGTGGAAAAATATGCGACAAAAAATGCATTTAATTTTTTTTAAAAACAAATGTTTTATTGATGCATATTCTGATGAATGTAGAGAAAGTATATAGAGAGTCATACCAATGGTTGTTTGCAGAGGAGAAACAACTTTTAGCAAGCATTTATCCTTGCAGAGGACCAAATCCTTGCTATCTATACTTGCTATCCCATTAGACGTAGACTAAGCATTAGTGCGTATACCTATATAAAACCCTATGAATGTATACAAATAAAAATTATTATAGCTAATAAAATCCAAAAAATAGATACTAAACCCCAATTTAATGTACTTAAAAGAGAGAGTGTTATCAAGTGATTATATTGATACATAAAGATAAATATATAAAGAATGTGAGAACAATATAATACATACATCCATGCATAAGAAAAAATGCACATAATGAGATTTCTAATCTCATTTTTCATCATCCTGCAATGGCTCAACATAGCAATCCTACAATAAGAAAGAGACATGTAATAAAGCTAGCTAGATAAAACATCATGTGCAAGCATGTATGTAAGCACAAATTGTTGGTTTAAATATTAGTACATCTCCTCCATGCTCGAATATCTTGCTCATAAGATGCTCCACACCATGTTTTTGCCTATACTCCCTCCAGTCTTGTTGGCAAACGATCCACGTAAATGAGAACTAATAAGAAAAACACATACACTAAATTAGTACGTCCCAAAAAACTAAACGTGCATGTAAATAAAAAATAAACATTAGGAGAAATATGGACTCCCTTTTTTTCCCCTTAAGGAGTGAATAAACAAATATAGGCCTAACCAATGAGAGTGCTAGGATTCCAAATTCATGTTATATGAATCTTCTAGCCATATCTTCGCCCAAATCTTCCCTCAATAATAAAATAAGGGAAAATATGGGAAATACAATGCTGATACTTCCTGAAAATTTGTGACTCGAATTTTAATTTTCTTATTTTTTTACTTTTTGGCTTTTCATTTCTCCCCTTTTCAGTTTCCCCCTCTTTCTTAGGCGAAACTCAAATTTATCATATCTCTTTTCCCACTTCTTCTTTCTTGACGAAATTTTACAGCCTCATTATTGCTTTTCCCTATCTGTAACCTTATGAAATTTCATTTCCTCTACACAAACACAAAGTGAGTTTCACATGTTTTATGAGAGCAGAGCTTATTCTACCAAAACCCTAAGATTTTCTCCACAACTTTACATGTATATTGATCTCTTCCATGGATGTTCTATGGTAAAGTTTTATCTCGTTTGGACAAAACTTGTGCAAGTTATGTGCATTCTTTGGTTGGACTTGAATATACTTAGCGATCCAAGTATATTCAATGATATAATAATATAGAACGAAGTGTTTGTCTGTATGAGTAAATTTAACGGCGACTTTAAAGTATTAAAATTAAAAAAAAACTAAAGTAAGAGTTTTAATTTGAAACTTTAGGGTTAAAAAAGAACATTTATTTAAAACCCTAGATACATAAAAGCTATAACTCCAAACTCATTTTCTACTTCCCTACACATGCTCTCCTTCCCTCTTTGTGTGCCATGGCTATCACTCTCACCTTCGCCGCATGGATTAGCTCCACACGCAATGCACATACAAAAGACCATATATACCCTAGGTTTTGCATGACCTTGAGTCTAGAGATCCTGCTTTCCACAGTAGACCCTCGCTCTAGTATAGTGGCATCGTTTTGTGATGTGGCAAACCCTCTCACTTGCTCTATTCCAGACTCTGCTCTTAGATGGGTATCCATAGATTTCTTGTATAGTTTACGTGTTGGATCAAACCATGAAAATGTGATAAATTGAGCCCTTGTGCATGTGGGGCAACGTCTCCATGCTAGAGCAGTGCCCATCTCATCCCAGGACCAAGCCATGATGAATCTCATCAAGTGCGATGCAGCATTTTCCATATATGTCTTATGCATTAAGGTGCAAGAGGATAGTAACAAAGACATTGATGCACCCTCTTGGGCACAGCTAGAGTATTTCAAGAGAGAGCATGAGGAGATCGCACACTCGATCCGAGCATAGAGGCAACACAAAGCTTAGCCATTGTGCACCCATCTCCTTGCCTTGATGAGATGCCGAGCCACCCCTCGCTTCTCTCCATGCTATCACTATCGAGGGGGTGGAATATCTACTCATGTAGGATGTATTAGAAATTTTCAAGCTAAGAGAAGAAGAACTATAGTGTATCATGGTGCGTGATGCACTTGATGATTTTATAGATTTTGATATACAAGATGCCCCAGCACATGTTGATGAGGTGGCTCAATATGATGGCACGAGTGTCGATGCCATCTTTGCCATTGTGAGTATCCAAGAGCAAATTGAGGATGCGGCGCCACATATGAGATCTTAGATGAGGAGTTTGAGCGGTTGCAAGAAAGACTTTTTGATCCTCAACCCGACTACACAATACCTTCCCAAGAGAGAGACGAGGGTGGCCCAGTTGCAGGAACAGACTTGGATGCTCCATTACAGCAACATATAGATGATGTAGAGAATGTAATGTTATCGGATTCATGCACAAATTTACCAATAGGGCCTTTAGGGCATCGGGACCGTCGGGATAAATTTTTACCAGGATCGGGCCCCCAAAGCAACCCTGGACAAAGGCTTGCATCAGGGGGACTTGAATCCAACTAGGGTTGCTCTGCGAACCCGATCTCGAAAAAAATTTATCCCAATGATCCCGATGCCCTAGAGGGCCAACTGGTAAATTTTCATGTGAATCCGATGTATATATCTTTAGCACACTCCATGCATAGTGAGTCTGACATTAAACTCATGTGATGTAGGACATTGTCTATATAGATGAATTTTCATCTAAACAAGGTGGCCAATCTAGTAGCCAAGGAAGGGTGCAAGACTCACTTTGAAGGAGTACATCGGCCAACTTGTGAGTGACATTATTGTATTTCATAAGACATGCTCTCCGAGTTTTGTTGCTAATCTCACTCTCATAAAGTTTGAGGACAATGCCTCTACATTCTTCCATAGACATATTGTAGAGCTTGACCATAACAATCTGAACCCTACATATATCAAATACAAAGTTGTTGGATGCATTCAATACAAATGCAACTTCTTTGGAACCGTACTTCAATATGTGTATTTTCCATATGCATTGGCTGACCAATTAGTTCTAAAACTTTCTCATTTAGTTATTTTTTAGCATTCTTCACATGAAATGGTTTTGGCAAAGGCATTACTCGCTTAGTTTTGAAGACTTGCTTAAAACCTATATCCAATTTTTGATAGAGCATATTGTATGACTCAAAACTCATTCCCACCTTGTCACATAATCCCTGAGTATCTGTAGCTAGTAAACAAGTTTCTCACATCCCTAAGATATTCACTTACAATATCATCTACAATGTCCCTGAATTTATGATTTTCCAATGCATTTTTGACCATATCCTTGCTTAGGACTTTGGCAATAGTATCATTGTCTACATGACGGAGCATATTTCTCATTGTAGCCGAATGACCATCTATGGTATTATCCACTTCCTTTGATTAATTGGTGAATTAATTTAACTAATCGAATGTACCGACGTGCTTCTTTGGTTTTTAAAGTGGGCCCAATTTCCAAAGTTTTTGTGAGCTTTCTCTTTATGTTTTCATTCTCCTCTCCAAGTCCATAACTTTAGACTGTAACTCCATATTCTACACTTGTGTAGCATGCATAACATCTTCAATGACATGCATTGCTTGTTGTAGGCTCTAGTTCTCCCTATCCTTCTCAGCCAATAATCTATCCTTTTCCATCAAAGATTGCATATTCCCATGTAATCTTGTCTGCATATTTGTTAAGGCTTGATGAACCCCTATTAATCCTTGTGTGACAAGTTTGCATGTGTATCTATACAATCTTTCATTGCCTTCACAAACAAACTTTACAAATGATGTAGGCCCTTCAAATTGTGGTGGCCTTTGAGTGATTGAATTAGGTGGATAAATGCACCCAACCCCCCCAAGGTCCACATTTTTTTCCCCTGCATTTCTTGCTTGTTGCATCCTATATCTTATTGCATCATCCCTTTCCATAGTTCTTTTGAACATTGGTGCATATTCATCCTCCAATTGAAAGTGAATATCTCTCTTTCTCTTGGTAAGTCCTCCACTTGCATCCTACAAAGAAAAATATATACTAATTTTAACTTGGATTAACATTCAAATCACACAATTATACCCCTTTGATTCAACATATCTATGTTCTTTTTTAGGGAGTTGGATCTTGTCTCTTTCTCTTGATTTTAGTCAATGATAGACCTCAATCAATCCCTAGTCAACCAACAATCTTACTTTTAATCTACCTCTAATTAGCATCAAATCTTATCTTCTGTTCTATCCAAAATACTCTCTCTCTCTCTCTCTCTCTCTCTCTCTCTCTCTCTCTCTCTCTCTCTCTCTCTCTCTCTCTCTCAACAAGAATTGATCAAAGATATTTAAACACATTTATACAAAAGCATGGATAGTGGAGAACAATAACATCATCTTATATTCTGCCCTAATTTACTCTCTATCACTCTATCACTTATTTTCTCAGTTCACCTCACACAATCCTCTCTCTTCCCCCCCTTCTCCCTCTTCCCCCCTCTCTCTCTCCCCCCTCTCTTTCTCTCTATGAATTAATACTTAAGGATTAAACAACAACTATGAAGAATAATAACATCACAAAGATTAAAAAAATAAAGATATCTTCATTTATCACTTGATTTCTTGTAGTATAGATTGTTGAAGAGGAAGATATCTTATAGCATAGTACTGAATAGGGAGATTGCTTGTAACATGGTAGAGAGTATTGTAGATAGAGATTATTTGATTTCAAAAAAAGATATCAAAACCACTCCTAAGATTTCTTATAGCAGGGTAGAGAGTGTAGTAGATAGTACTGAGTGTTGCTTTAGAAGAATTCGTATGCAAGAAACTATATTCTAGAGGGAAGGAGAAGAGTATGCAAAATTTGGGACAAATTTAGAGCTTTGAGAGGGAATGAAAAAATATCTAAAAATATGCATATAATTTTCCAAAAAAGATTAAATTTTACAAGGAAACTCTCAAGTCAAAAAGGTGTCTCTAGGTAAAAAATAATCCTAAAATATGATGTGTACATCATTTTATATCGTTTTTAACTTCTGTCCTTTTAAGAAGTGAGAATGAGAATGATTCCAATATATTTTCATGTTGAAAAGTCATGAGGGCATTAAAGAGTCATATATTAATGATTGGCTCCACTTTTAGATAAAATAGAATTGTATTTTTTAGTTATGAGGATTTTGAGAAAAAGTGACCTTATCCTACAGTTTGGGAATAAAATAATAGATGAAATCTATTGAAAATAAAAATACAAGATTTAATTGATTGTAGAATATCTCTTATTATAATATTATTTTGGAATCTCTTTTTAGAGAGAAAGAGGTGAGAGAAACCCCTTAAGGGGCAAAAAAGAGAGTCCATATTTCTCTTAATGCAAACTAAATAGCATTACATTTACAAAGTTTGTTTCAGCAGTAGCATAACCACCACTTCCAAGATGCGATGTCGAGCTAGACTCAACTTGTATGTGCCACCTCATTTTACTTCCTCCACACACTTGTTAGGATATCCACCAATTTTTTGCTTTTCTCATTTCCACTACTATCTGTCAAGCTAAATGGGACAATGCATGTCATTGTTATAGATATCTCGTGCACATATTTGAAGGTGGGGGAGATCTCTTTGGTGGGTGTATTTGGCTCATAAACTATTGTGTAAATGCTTTAATATGGGAAGAGAAAGGAAGTAGGAGTTGGATCCAATATAATAGAATCCAAACTTAGAGACTACTAGACAAAACTCTCAAAGCCTACAAAGCCATGGTCAAATGTGTCCGATGTCCCACCATGACTGCCAATTAAATATGACAAAGGGGTCTTTGATGGCCTAACAGATTGAGGAATGGACTCGGGTGCCAAACTAAGAAATGGACTAGGGAAGGTTACTTTGCTAAATAGTGGATTGTTGTCTCTGTGGTGACTAAGTATCACTACCATGACAAGGTTTCCAGAGCCAAGTGTAGCTACAACTAGAGAAGTGATGATGTGAGCACTAGCTCTGCTCAACACGGATAGAGCACTTTGACTCTAATTGTGATGTTGATCATGATAACAACTATGTGTCATGAATGACTTGCTCTCTACTATCCATATCTAAGCTTTGAAAGAATGAGAATATCTCATTATTTGATATTTGGTTACCTACACCAGGCTCATAATGTTCTCTGTCTTCTCAATCTACAATCATGAAGTCATGGATATGTTTACTTGACTTCCTCTCTACCTCTCTATCATCTCTCCTCTCTCCTCTCTTGATAAATTATATTTAGGACCCTTCGGATTAATATGCAATTAACCTATCATGTTACATGTAATCTTTGAACTTGTTGCTTTCAATGTGATGACCAATTGTACAAAATCAAATAGAGGTAACAAGGTGAGTAATGATAAACATGGATGCAATTTCTAAATAGACAAGTTAAAGAAATAGGAAACCTCTCCTTCCTTAGGAGGAGTCTCCCTTGCACTTGAAAATCATCTAGGATTTGACATATCCTTAGAATAGTATCATGACACAGGACAAAGTTAGGAATCGTGACATCTTCCGCACAATGTCTAAGTGCACTCTTATTTTGAGTAGTACATTGTCATACTTTTTTAGGGTACTTTTAGTTTCTTCCACCATCATTGACAACAACTCCAAGCATACACACCACCTATTTGGACTTAAAATGGGCTAGACACTGACTCTCTCACACATAAAATGACATTGTTGTCCAATCCCTAATCTAAAGAACTGTGTCATAGTCCAATCACTAATGACTACTTAGTCCCAAACTCCAAGTAGGATTTTTCCCATAGGATGGTGTCTATATGCTACACATATGCACACTTGGGCTACTCCCCAATTGAATATCATGGCCTCTTCAAACAATGGATATAATTTGGTTAGAGATTTGACTACTGGCCCTCATCTATTTTTAATAGATCACAACACTTTCTATCGTCTCAAGCTCAGTTTTACCCAACTAAACCCTTGAACCTATCATAGCTTGGCATTTCCCTACACATAGCCCATAATAAAATCAATTTCTATGCAATATTGTGTACAAGAAAGTGCTTTAAATGAATAAAGTGTATGACATGTGCACAAACAAGATTTATGAAAAATTAGCATGTATATGCAACAAACACTCCTTTTTGTTTTGGATGTATGCAAATCTACGTGTTGCTTTGTTGGTTCATAAGCCTAAGGCATTGAGCCCTTTCTATCTTGTACTACTTTCAATAAACATATGTCACATGTCTGACCTAAAGTAAAGTGAACCATGTCTCTCTCGTCTCTTTCTCTCTCCTCTCTTTTCTCTTTTCACTTTTTAGCCTCTCAATCCTCTCTTTCTCTGTCTTCTCTCTCATCTCTCATCTCTTCATTCTCTCCTCTCCCTACTCTCTCTCTCTCTCTCTTCCCTTCTTTCTTTTCTTCTCATTTCTCTCCTCTCTCTCCTCTTCTTTCTTTTCTTCTCATTTCTCTCTTCTCTCTCCTCTTCTTTCTTTTCTTCTCATTTCTCTCTTCTCTCTCCTCTCTTCTTTCTTTTCTTCTCATTTCTCTCTCTCTCTCTCTCTCTCTCTCTCTCTCTCTCTCTCTCTCCCCTCCCCTCTCCTCTCTCTCTCTCCTTTATCTCCTCTCCTCTCTCTATCTTCTATATTCTCTCTCCTCTCTCCTTTCTATACTTCCTCTCTTCTCTCTCTCTCTCTCTCCCTCCTCTATCTCCCCTCTTTTCTCTCTATCTTCTCTCTCCTACTTTTTCTACTTCCTCTCTTTTTTTCTCATTCTACTCGTCTTCTCTCTCTCTCTCTCTCCCTCTTCTTCTCCTCTCTTCTCTCTCTTCTCCATTTTCTTCTATCTCTTCTCTCAGTTCTCTTATATATAAATATATATATCCCCTCCCCCTCTTCTTCGCTCTCTTCATTTTTCTCTCTCCTCTTCTCTATTTAACCTCCTCTCTCTCTCTCTCTCTCTCTCTCTCTCTCTCTCTCTCTCTCTCTCTCTCTCTCTCTCTCATATACTCACTCTCTCCTCTTGCATGTGTATTATTTCTCCTCTTTTCTCTCTCCTATATGTTCACACACTCTCTTCTCTCCTTTCTCCTCTCTTCTTTTCTATTTCTCACCCCCCTCTCTCTCTCTCTCTACACACACACACACGCACACACACACACACTTCTTTCACTCTCGTCCTACTCATATTTTTCTTTACTCTTATTAAGCATGTTTATTCCCTCCTCTCTCTACTTGAATGTCGTCTTTATGTTTCGCCTTAATTAAATAAAAATTTACTTATTTAAAAATTTTAACTCAAAAATTTCAATTTATATTAAAAATTCATTTTATTTTTATACTAATAAATTATTATTTTTATATAAATGAGACCAATAATTAAGATTGATTCAATATAAATAAACTCTTTTCCAATATAAAATTTTACATACATATCCAAATAAGCTCGATGGTATGGACATCCACTCGATGATAATGCTCACTCCAAGCGCTCTTCTTGGTAGTTCAAATACCACACTACATTTGAAATCAACTTTGAGCAATTGATGGGTCAATAAAATCAAGAAACACAATACTAGGTACTCAACAATTAATTGTACAAAGAGCAATATACCTAAATTTAATATCCTTCCCATTACAATCATCTACTCATACATTCACATTTATAAACACAAATAAACCAAGTAAAAGGATTATCTTACTAAAATGAAAATTCACATTGTAGTAGTTAGAACATCGTATGATAATCTCTTTTTCCTAGACACAATCCAAAATTACATTAATTGACCATACGAATTAGAAAATGTATGTTTCGCTAAATGTGCATCAATATTCACACTAGTAAAAGAAAAACTCAAAAAAATAACAAAGAAAATTTATATTAGTTAATTTTAGCAAACATAAATACCTTCATTTGTGTATAACTTGTTGGCATTGGGCACCAACTTGGGTAGCCAATGTGTTGGTTCGTCAAATCATGTTTATGATTGATTTAACATGCTTTGGGGTTCAATTAAGTTATGCTTCCTTGTAGACAATTCACACACACTTCCTTACACACCCACCACACACACACACACACACACACACACACACACACACACACACAACTTAACCACATGCCCACCCACTACACAACCATGTGTACTCCCTAACTAGATACACATACTCACCCACCTACACATATGCCCATCAACACTTTCTTACACTCCAGAGACACACACTAAATTCATACCACACATGCACCCTAAACATACACATTTACACACTCCCATGCCATAACACTTGCTCACATACCCTTACATCCATGCAAGCACCCACTTACATATTGACTTTCCCCCACATCCCACATGTGCACACTAAATGCCACTAAACCCTAGTAAATGCACCAAACCTCACTAAATGCACCCTCTCATACTAGCCTTTATCACTTGTATCGAACTCCACTAAATGCGCTACCCCACTCCCATATGCACAAAACCACATACACAATAAACTTACCCTAACCATGCAACATTATGCACAACCATGTGCACTCCCTACTCACATACACACTTGATGTCACACCCCACTAATATACACTCATGCACACTCTCACACTAGCACTCTTGCACTAGGATGCTCTCACTAACATGCTTGCACTAGCATTCTCACATTAGGACTCTTGTACTAGCACTCTCGCACTAGGACTCTCTCATAGCACTCTTGCACTAGAACTATCGCAATAGCTACTTGCACTCTCTTGCATGGACTCTCAGTAGTACTCTCGCATTAGCACTCTTGTAGTAGTCGAACTCTCTCACACTAGTACTCTCACACTAGCATTCTTGCACTAGTACTCTCACATTAGAACTCTCACACTAGCCATTAGCTCTCTCACCCTAGCATCTCGCATTAGCACTCTCCCCTAGCACTCTTACACTAGCATTCCCACACTAGAACTCTCTCACTAGCATTCTTGCACTAGCACTCTTACATTAGGTTTTTTAACATTCATTTGTGCACACACCAAATCCACTTGCACACACATGCTTTCAAATACTAGATATGCACCTACACTAGCATTCCCACACTAGAACTCTCTCACTAGCATTCTTGCACTAGCACTCTTACATTAGGTTTTTTAACATTCATTTGTGCACACACCAAATCCACTTGCACACACATGCTTTCAAATACTAGATATGCACCTACGACTTCCATACACCTACTCCCATCTTCTACTTCACTTCCATACACACACTACTTCCACACCCACCCATTCCCATACCTGCACCCTAACATCCTTGCACACCATTAGAGATTTCCCCTTGCACTTCCATAACTTGTGTTTTTTGCACATTTTGATATTTGGACCTCTTGAGTTAAGACATGTCATCAATTTCTATTTTCTTGGTTTTTGAAGAACTTCATCTAGGAGACCATCCACACTTGCATTCTCATTGCATCTAGGAGCTCCATTCTTGCATTGCATAAAGGCACAACTTCACACATTGGAGACATGATGTGATAGTGGTATCCCATGGGTTTTTTTGTGAACATGCACATTGATTTGGAAAGGAAGAAAGCGTAATTTTGCAGGCATCTCAAGGTGACTGTGGTACCTTGTGGGTAGTTTTTTTGTGAACATGCACATTGATTTGGAAAAGGAAGAAAGCCTAATTTTGCACATCACATTCTTGCTTACCTTTTATTCAAAATTCATTGAAATAACCACGAAGTGCTTGTGAGCTCAACAATAAGAAGATTGTACAAAACAAGTTCAGCAAACCTAAGAACCATTCCATCACATCACAAAGACATGAACTATAAACAAAAACCTAGAACTTTAAGGATTAGGCTAAAAGATCAAGATTGATTTTGTTGTGCATACTTGTGAAATGGCAAGGTGATCCCCACTTCCCCTAAGAGCAAATCCCTAGTCTTAAACAAATCACTACAATATCAGCCTTTGAGCCCACTCCACTCAAGACCACACCTCTCAAGGATCTTGTTGATCAAGTCATTGACCTTATCAACCAAGAAACTTTAGACCAAAAGTCTAGCACAATGGATGAGGTGGCATTTCTATCCTTCCATTCAAGAGATGTCCAAGAGTTCTTGGAGAGATACCAAAGAGCTATGCACTTTGACCATGCTAGACTCTTAAATACAACCTTTGAAAGCAAGGTTCTTGACTAGGGGACAAGTACCTTTAACAAGATTTTCAACCACATAGTGGACACATACCAAGATTTGTGAACCATGAAATAAAAATTGGACGCAATAAAGAATATGATGTTGAATGTAGAAGTGCTAGGATTGCCACTGACTAATGCAAGATCTTTGAACACACGAATCTTCTCACTATAGGAGCTCATTGACCTAAACCTTGATAATTAGGTTGAGAAATACACCTACCCAACAAGACCAAGCCAAAGTGACCTTGGTGGCTAGAAAACTTAAGTGTCATACTAGGGGCTTTGCATTGGGACAAGAAGGTCACACTTGGTCTAGTAGCCTTGATATAGTAGAGAAAGCTTCTTTCATAGTATTAAACTCTCTTTATTAAGAGATTCACAAAAGCAAGATATGGGGAGAATCTAATTGTCTAGCTAATGAACATAAAGCAACATGATGAAGAGAGCATGACAAACTATGTGTCTAGAGTAAGAAAATTATATTAGAGAATCCTCCTAGCAAAAAAACCAAAGAAGTTATGAAGGCTTTCATTAAGGACATTTGCAAGGAAAGGATCTATATAGCACTAGCTAGAAACTCTATCCTTTATCAAATAAATCTCAATAGAGTCTTGGATGAAGCAATCAAAATAGAGGATCTACATAAGGAGAGAAGTCAATCTGAGAAAGGAGAATGCCTAGAGTATGAGCCCCATCTTGTAGAGGAGAACTTGAGATAGCAAAATGACAACAAAATCTTCTAAAAATAGTTGAATCATTCAAGAAGACCCAAGTTTATCAAATAAATGTGCAATTTATACATTTTGAACTGACCACTTCCCATCTAAATGCTCCCAATAGAGCAAGATCTTACCTAGATTATGAACCCCAATCTAGTAGAGGAAAATTTGAGATAGCAAAATAACAACAAAATCTCCTTAAAATAATTGAATCATTCAATCGTACCCAAGTTTATCAAATAAATGTGCAATGCACTGACCACTTCCCATCTAAATGCTCCCAATAGAGTAGGACTTGCACAAATTCTGGCAATTTAAGCATGATACATCCACATGTAGAGCTGCTAGAAAGCTCTATACTTTGTAGCATATCCAAATCAAGGACTTGCATATCCCACACCATGAAAAATGGATTTACATGCTCCCCCACATTAGCAACCAACAACTCCTTGAGTTGACATTAACCCATCTAACATACCACCACCTTTGGGCCCAATCATCACTCACCTAGTGATGCCCTAGTTCACTATGTTGAAGAGTCCACTAAGGATGTGGATTATACCAACCCCTATGTCTCTTATGATGAGAATGGAAATGCAATGCAAATAGGCTATCGACCAATACCCAAGATGATGTTAGAAAGAGGTTAAGGGAAATGCATGATGTAGGTTCAAGAGACTCTTGACTTGTGGGGCCAATCGAGCACATCTCCACCCAATGCCCTAAAAAATAAGAACAATCAAAGGAAAGTGAAGCTGACCAAAGATTCCTTGAATGTGGAATCACCTCTGTATTGAAATTTCTCGAAGAGGAAGCTAGCACTAGCAAGGCCATAATACCAACTATACCCTTGAGCCTCTTTGCAGTAGAAATGCTAAAAGATGAGGATGTGATCCCCATTTTGATCAACACCATAACACAAGCTAAGAAAATTGAAATTAGTATCCTTAGGCCATCTCTAACAACTGACTCTATTATTGGAAATAAGAACATAAAGAAGCAAGCTAAGTATACTACTATTAATCTTAAGATTGAAGGAGCAATCTCTGTTCCTACAATTGCTTCAAGTGCAAAACAAGCTACCTCTACTCCATACATTGAAATTTCTACCTTATCTATAGTAGGTGAGTATCCAAACCCAAAACACCAACTAAAGTTGTTTGGTAAAGTCAAGCACTAGGTGGAAGAGGGACAAGTCGAAATTAAGGTTGAAGAAGCCAAGGATAATTTGCATAGCTCCCTTGTCCTCAACTGATTGGTCATTTCACTTTTAGAAGACATGCTACTAAACTTAACATACAACTACATGCTTAGACATAGTCGAAGAAGATTCTGTATTAGGAAGTGAACCCATGATTTTTGGTTGCATTGACCTCTACAAGTGTTTCAACACCATTGGGTATGCTATTCAAAGTTAATCCCACCATTTGGAAAACCTTAAATACTTGAGTTGGTGTAAGCAATGAGACCAAAACTACCAAGGAGATTTCACGAAACCCTATCCTTAGCTCCACACCTACCCAACACTTCGGACTTTAGGAGTTTCCACATTCTAGGAGGGGTGTTAAATAAAATAAAGTTCTACTTATGGAAGCCTTTGGTGACTCCATGAGAAGAGATATTATAGATACAAGAGCTGATGTTAGTATCGTGATTTAAAAGAATGTGTTTTCTTGGAATTATTATATACAAACCTCAAAGAAGTGCCACCTTAGGTACTTACTCATACAATTCCTTTGAGTGCAGATGCCAAACCTGTCAAAAAGAGTAGAGACCCTATCCCATGAATTCTTGCTATGCTCAACATACGAAGGACAAACTTGATAAATTGCAAAAGGTAGGATTCATTAAAATCAAATTGAGCATACTGACTTGTATCACCCATTGTTGTCGACAAAATTAGAGTGCCTCAATTACAAGAAGGTTAGTGTAGTAAACAATCAAGATTATTATCTAATACCATACATAGATTACATGATTGAGAGATTAGCTCGGAGGAAGGAGGCCTATCACTTCTTGGATGGATTCTCCAAATGCAATCAAGTTCAAGTTCACTTGGATGAGATGCATAAGACAAATTTTGCCACTAACTAGGGCATCTTTACTTACATTGTTACGGTGTTTAGGTTGACTAATGTGCTTGCCACCTCTTTCAATGATTGATGTGCACCAACTTCAAGGACATGCTATGGAAGTGTCTCAAAGTCTTCAATGATAATCTATGTGTCCATTCCAATTGAAAAGATAACTTAGCCAAGCCTTGTCTTTGAAGGACATCAATAGTATCAAGTATCCTAAATTCAGTAAAGTGTCAAGGCATTATTCTAGGATGCATTGTGTCTAAGAATGACATTGTAATTGGCACCACCAAGATTAATGTTATTATGGATCTTCCACCTCCCACCAATCTAAAGAGCACTTATCTCACTACTTTGTTTTGAAGTATGCTTCTATGGCTAGGCCTCTTTATAAGCTTTTTGTTGTGCGGGAGTGGATAGCTCAATGTAAGAAAGCCTATGAGCCCTTAAAGAAGGCTCTTGTTCTACACCCATGGGCCCCATATTGGATAATTAGATTTTGTGTACATATTGATGCATCCAAAGTTACCATTTGAGTTGTATTGTACCAACCTAGTGAACATAAAATGGACTTTTTGTGAGCTTCATGATCAAGTAACTCACTCAAATCAAGGTGAACTATTCCACCACTAAATTGGAGGGTCTAGCAATGGTTTATGCAATTGAAAATTTTCAAAATTATTTTCTTATCACTCCCTTGATATTCTTTGTTGATCATCAAGCTCTACTAATCTTGTAAACAACCCATGAGATACAAGGAGATTTTCTCAATGGTTGTTGCTTTTACTTGAGTTTGACTTTTCTATGGTTGTATACAAAGGAAATCCGCATTACATGACTAGCCACATGTCTAGACTAATAAGTACAAAAAAGGCAACTAGCATGGATGATAACTTGGTCAATGTCTAGTTGTTCAAACTTCAACAAGAGGCCTAGATATTCAAGGATAATCTTACTACTCATTGGGTCGATGATATTGTTGCCATTTTGGAGAATGGCCTACTTGAATGCCCAATTGAGACCCTACTAGATGATTACTATTACAACTTTATCAACTTGGGCAAGCATGATGGTCTTCTTCATCGATTTGTGTCAACATGAGATTGAAGAGGTGCTCTCGCAAGCACACGACGACATTGGTGATGGTCACTTCAAAGGCTATGTCCCATAAGGTTTTACAATCATGATTGTGGTAGCCTACCCTATTCAAGAACTCAGCATGAATCATTAAGTATTGTGATGAATGCCAATGTACTAAGGTTCCAATTCAAAAAGACAAGATGGAGCTATCACCAGTGATTGCTAAGAAACCCTTTGAAAAGTCAAAATTTGGCTCTGTAAGAACATGGCCTAATATTCACAAGCCTACTACATCATTGTGGTGGCCAATTACATGACTAAATGGGCAAAGGCACGGGCCAAATATAAGAATGATACTTGTACCATGGCTCAGTTTTGGGAGCAAGGGATTTCTTAATTTGGTTGTCTAATTGAGTTGGTTAGTGATTCAAGGGGCGTACTTTTTGAATGAGATCATCGAGCACTTACTCTCCACTTTTTGATAATCCACTACAATGACTCTCTTTACTATCCTCAGACCAATCAACAAGATGAGTCCACCAACAAGATCTCTCTTAATGTTTAGAATGGTCTCTACTTTTCATTCAAGTTGGGATGACATGATATGGCAGCCCTATGGGCTTGTTGCACAACTTTCAAGACTACAACTAGCAAGAATCTATTCTGGCTTACCTAGGCATTGATGCTATCAATCCCATGTAGTTTTTAATCCCCAATCTTGGCATAGTAGTGTAGGAGAGTTGGAAAAGCACTAGTACTTGGACTAATCATATTTTCTAGTTGGAGTGTCTCATTGAGACTTGCCTTTTGGTAACAAATTTTCTCCTTATTAAAATGGATTGATGCAAGGCCTTGTTTGATAAACATATGCAATAAAAATTCTTTTATAAGATGACCTAGTACTATTGTATTCTCTTAAAGTCCATAAGTAGAAATTTAAACATTGAGGCCTGGGACCATGCCACATTTGTTAAATTAGAAGGACATGCAATATTGAACTAAAGTCCCTAGAGGAACAGGCACTGAAAATTTCAATGATAGTTAGCTTAAGAACTATTTACCCCCAAGACATTATTTACATGAACATCCCATGCATCCTCCTAATGTTCTTGTGAGGACAACCATGGTGATAACCAAGAAATATGTGCAAATAAAGGCACAAAAATGTGCTCAACATGGAAACACCTTTTTTAAAAATGCATTTTTCTTTCGTACTATCTTGTCAAAAATTAAAATATGAAGCATTGTAATTTGTGGGCCTAAAAGCTCACATTTAACAATGAAGGAAAAGGGATGGTCAAACACCTTTTGTTCCATTCTCAAAAATGAAGGTCTTTAGACATTAGCCAAAATGTATGCAACCCAATTTTATAATATCAAAAAAGGAAAAGGAAGAGACTTGTCGGGTGATTTGAGGAGGTGGGAGGTTGAGGTAGTTACAAGCTCCCTCTTCCTTTATCTTCACTTCTCACGCTTCATTTCTCTCTCTCATTTTGACACAACACTTGCCTTCTTGTTCTTGTTTCTTTCTCTTGTGCTTGAATTGTAATATCCTATGGAGAATAACTGGAAGAGGGTGAGGATGGAAGCATTTCCCAATATTTTGTGTGCCATCTTCTTATGTGTTTTGAGAGATGAGTTCTTAGTGAGAATAAGTGTTTTCTTGTAGGTTTTTTGTGGCCAGCAAGCATAGTTGCAACTCTACCTAGCCGGTTTGTGGTTCATGGAGGGTAGGGTGTTGTTCAGTTGAGGAAAGAGGTGGTTATGAAGCTTGCAAGAGAATGGTCTATAGCTACATCTTGGACATGAAATTCTATTTTTATTGGCTACAATTTGAGGAAAAGAGCAAGTGCTAAAGAGAGTGCTATTAAACCATCAATGGAGAATACTTAGGTCCATGAGGCTATCAAAGACCTTTAATGTTGTTACACTAACTAGTCATTGGCATACTGCTATGCGAACACAGTGTGAAAAACTCTAGATTATATTGTCATTCAGCTTTCTTATTGATCTAGAGAGTCAATGCCATATTAGACATTAGTGTCACTGTTCGTACTGTGGATGGTTCAAAAATACTAGATTTTTGGACAAGTTTAGCCTATTTTTGATATTTTGGATATTATTTCATATAAATATCCAAAAACTATAGACATCTTCTAGAATAGGATGACATGAAAAAAAAAAAAAAAAGCAAGTGGCTTTCAACCATTTTTGGGGGATTTTATGCAAAAAGAAGGATTAGTAAAATCACACGAAGCATGATTGTAGTTTACAAGTAGCAAACAACACTCCAAACTATGAGGAGGAGTGATGTAGGAGAATTCTGACTAGGTGTCCTAATATTTTACCCCCTTTCACAACCTACGGAAGCATCAGATTGACAGTCTGAGCAGTAGAGAGGAAGCTGTTATTTTATTCATGTTTTTTGTCTACAATAGATTTATCTTCTCAAGCTGCAGAAATAAATTGACAGGCTTCACCTCTGAGTATTCTTCTACATATTCTATTTCTTTAATATTCAACCTTCATCCGATTGTACGAAGAAAAGATGTTATTTCATGGGGTACTACAAAATGCATGGAGTTGGTATTTCTCCTGTTTGGCCATGCATGCATTGCTTGCATGATCAGATTGATGAGTTACATAGAAGAGATGCTCATTGGGTAGCTTTTAGGGAAGCTTTAAGAGAATAGTTTTTCTTGAAAGATGTAGAATTGGTAGCTAAAAAGACATTTACAGATTGGATTGAAAAGCCCAATAAAGGGTTGGCTGCTATAGCTTTTCTCCATGAATTTGAAAGTTGATATGCACAGTTGGATGCCGATGAATAGCAATCATTGGAGAGTCATAAAATTGATTTGTTTCTAAAGGCTACAGATCTCGTCTTGCAAGAGAAGCTGACTAATCGTTAAGAATATCTCTCTTCTGAAATGGGTCTGAAATCAGATTGGGCTAATGTAATTGAGACAGTGCATATGTTGGTAAAGAGAGAGCGGGTGAAATTAAGATGGGGTACATGCACCACACCTGCCAATGCTCAGAAGGGGGACTCAAATTGCAACCAAGGCACCTATAGGTATGGCAGAACAGTCGGCGCTATACCTGTTGGTCCGACTCTTAAAGGTGATGTTGTGGATAAATTAATCAAGGGCATGCGTGATTTGAGGTTGAATTTGACAGAAATCTATGCAAAGGTCAAAAAGTTGGATGTTAAGGAGAAGAGAAGGGTTGGGCAATGGCCCAAAGACCATATAAAGAAGGATACAACAAGAGATACATTTGGTGTGATAGTTTACAACATGAAAAGCAAAATTGTATAGCCTACCGTGAAGCGGAAGTGAAAAGGTTAGTCTTTTGGAAAGATAGCAAAATACTTACAACTATCCACGCTCTTAAGTTATGGAGACATTATCTACTTGGAAAGAAATTCTCACTGGCAATCGACCATAAAAGTCTTAAATGGATCTTCACTCAACCAGATCTAAATATGAGGCAACGTCGGTGGATCAAAGCCTTGCAAGAGTATGATTTTGAGATAAAATATAGACCCGACAAAGAGAATGTAATTGCAAATGCTTTAAGCTGCAAATCATTTCTCAATGCACTTATCTCAGAAGAACCTCTTAGAGCTAAAACACTAGCTACAATGATATCAATGCCTAGCAATCCCATCATCAAGCTAGCCAAGGAGAAGGTGAAGAATCATCCCAAATATCAACAAATGCTGAAGAAAATTCAGAATAAAGAGCAAAATCCCAAACTTAAGACAAAGCATCTTAACTTCTCTATTGACAAAGGACTTGTCTACTTCAGGACAAAATTACACATTCCTTCAAGTCAAGAACTTAAGAAGAAGACACTATGGAAAGCTCATGGTCCCCCATTTTCAGGACATCTTGGCTATGCCAAAACTCTCAATACATTTAAAAAAAGCTATCATTGGGAGAAGCTCAAAAGTGACGTACTTAAATATGTAATTGAATGCTTGAGTTGCCAAAAGATAAAAGTCAAATGAGTTAAGTTGCTAAGAAAGCTACAACCACTTGATATTCCTTAGATGAAATGGGAATTCATTAATATGGATTTTGTAGTTGGATTTACCCTCAGTTCAAGGAGGATACAACTCGATCATAGTAATTGTAGACATGTTGACTAAGGTTACCCACCTCATTTTGGTCAAAACCAACTATAAAGCCTTAGATATTGTCAAGTTATTTGTCAAAGAAATCTTTAGACTTCATGGATTGCCAAAAAGAATTATCAGCGATCATGATTCACTATTCACTTTGCATTTTTGAAAGGGATTATTTGAAGCTCTCAATGCACAGTCTTGTTTTAGTACAACTTATCACCCTCAAACTATTGGGCAGATAGAGCATGCAAATCAAGTCATTGAAAATATACTTAGGCCATATTATTACAAAGAACCCAGACGGTGGATACGATATCTACCTTTGGTAGAATTTTCTTACAATGCATCCTATCATCAAAGCATTCAGATGACCCCATTTCAAGCTCTATATGGGCAAGAATGCCTAACTCCACTAAACTTCTCCGACCCTACCTTGAAGGTTGAAGCTTCTAAGAAGATGCTTGAAGAGATGGGCGTCATTTGCACACCCTCAATGTTGGCTTGGAAAATGCCTTTCTCTTCTGTAAGAAGTCCAAAGCTCTGTCCCAATCTATAATCCCCACATGACAAACATCACCAACAAAATCTAATACAATATTGCCTGGATGTAGATCTATGTATAACCGCCTTGCTTTGTGCAAATGACACATTCCCAAAATTAATACATGTATAATAGATGTAATAAATTTGCAAAATATATATATTTGCACTATTTTATCACTTTTCAATTAAGTTTCTTCATCACGCCTTCTTTTACATGTACCCCAAGCATGAAATAACCTTGTAAATCGACCACAAGATGTAGGAAGTTGAGTCATGAAACTTGAAAGATTTCCACCATTAAAATATGGTGTTATGGTCCATAGAGGTTCTTTTACAGTCGATGCAATCACATGTACTAACACTAGATATCTGATCTACATCACACTCTCTTCGTTGCTCTACTTTCTTTATATAGTATTTTCCTCTATAATACTTTCCTACATAGATCTTGTTGTGATCAAATCTTGCTACTCCTACAACCTTTACTTTGAATACCACACCACAAGCACCCTTTCCTAGTTTTTTCCCCAGAACTATCTCGTCTTCACTTAGATACATCATAGAGTACACATGAGACATACGTGCATAGTTACTTTGAAGGGCATGTACTTCAAATATTGCCATTTAAGTGGTAAAATTTTATTCCATAGCAACATATGCAGACCGCATCTTTTTATCCCATGAAATTGACTTGTTTAAGCTTCGATCAAATTTTGAATCTACAACTTGTGCTTCCACATACAATGCATCCCATGCATGTATTTTTCCAACATCAAAATCTTGTTGAAAGCTAGGCTTACTAGTGTTCCAAATTTCTAAAAGATTTCCAATCATGCTCGAGATCCATCTCGTGGCAACAACATCCAAATCCATAAGTTCAACTAAACATGCAATCCTTGGGTTTGGGTTTTCTACATGTTTTTTAATTTGTGAAATCACATTACATCTTGGTATGTCTCTTTTTTTTATATTCCAACAAGCATGTCTCATCTCTTCTTTCATAGAGCACATTTCTCTAAATAGCCCGTATTTATATTTTTCCAAAAGTATCTTTTTATCGAGTTTACTCATATTACCTTGGACGCTTGTTTTTCCCTCAACATCCATACCTAAAAGATGAAACCAATAGAGAATATTGATAAGGTCTATGTGTGTGTGTGTGTGTGTTCCCATCTTATGTAGTTAAAAAATTACTCTTAAATTTTGAGCTTAAGATAGATAATAATAAAGGATTATCAAGTACTTGCTTTGAAATGAGTATATGGAAATGACGTTAACAATGGCATGCACAAAACAAGTGCACTAGGTGAGAACTATGGTATCTTAACTTGTGTTAAGTGCAATCATATAAACATGTATTAATCATATGAAAAAAGTGGATTTGCACATGCAATAAACCCTACAATGAAAGTATTAACCCTAAAAAGTATACTAATCAAACAATTTATTTAACATTATCAAAGCAAACTCTTGTAAAAGACATTATACCCTTTTAAATTTCCCTACTATCCAGTAGTGCAAGGCTTTTAGTTTTTTTCCCTTTACTTTCACTCAACCATTTCACTTTGTAGGGTAGAGGGGCCAATCATATTACATGCAACTCTTTGTGGCTTGATGTTTGGACGTCAAGGAAAAGGTTAAGAACTTCATAATGCTGTTGATGGGTGATGTTGATGAAGGAGGTGGATGATTGAGAAAATGATCTAGTAAACAAATGCATTGTGTAGAATTGTCATATGCCAACTTATTAACAACCAAAAAATATGTGACTTTCAAATTTTTAGGCTATACTTATTGTCTTCTTTGAATGCACACACATTTGGAAGAACTAGAAGATGGGAAGTTTAAACATCCACTCTAAGATTTAATCTAAAAGCACCAATAACCATCAATTATTGGGCTATTGTTCTATACTTGTTTTCTTTAAAAGCACATACATATGAAAGGATTTGGAGATTGTAAACTTAAATATCAAATCTAACATTTATCTAAGGTCACTAGCAAGAACTAATTATTGGAATATTGTTTTGAAATGGAGAAACTTATTTAAGCTAGACACATCATTAAAAATCACATATATACCATAAACCCTCACTATACAAAGCTTCTATAGGTAGTCATGGTCTAAGGCATGGAGCTTGTTCAAGCTAGCTTCCCATTATCCATAGTTGGCACCATTGAAGTTTTGGTCTATGGATTGAGGTAGTAAGTTTGCATGACAATATGCTTCATAGTTTCGTCTTAAACAAGTGTCTTGTACACAACCTTTGAGTTTGAATTCATTGCATTGTTTAGAATCTTAGAGTCAAATGGAGATTTGTGAGCTGCAAAAGGTCTCTAGAACAAAGCCAATATATAGTAGGCAAGGTAATTGGGCAACCGGGGCATGAGACTGGTTGCCCCTTGTCCAAGCAAACCAGCTCTGAATGTGTGCTTACATATTTTGTAAAGCCCACACCTAGATCAACTTGCAAAATCCTCCCATAACAACAAATGCAAGCAAAGATTAGAACATGGATTGTCAACAGATTCACATTCCAACCATAGTTTGTCTCACCTCTAATTAACCTCTATGCTATAAGGTTAATATATTCAAATTTTTGACCTGAGTATAGAAGAATGGTAGAGGCTCGAGAGTCCAAATCCTTCTATGCATGTTGATGGTAGTGTGAAACAGTGGATATATGATGTATCCGTAGCTCATAGGTCCCTCTAGACTCCAAGCTCCTCAAAAAATGCACTTGAAACTTCCCTCTACTGCTTCTAAAACTTGATCTACCAAGCTACCAACCTGCGTGTTGCAGCATGACAACTGCATCAGACTTCAGGCAGTGCAAAGTTTGAACTTTGAAGACCTACAAGCTACCAACCTATGTGTTGCAATGTCCAATTGTGTGAGCTTGCAAGCAGTGTGGACTTTGAAGACCAACTTGGAAACTGGAAATACTCGAAAATGGCATCGTCGAAGTTGGAATTGTCCTATGGAGGAAGAGAAATCTGTGAGGCTTTCTAACAAAAGCATGCTTTCAACTTGAGTCAAGGGTCGAACTACATTAAGAAGGAAAAGAGCATGCTGAAGGGGTATAATTTCAGATGAATTAATCTATATCTATGACACACACACAGAGAGAGAGAGAGAGAGAGAGTACGCTTTTACCTTAGTCACGTCCTTGGCATCGCCGTTGATGGTGGCAATGCCTGCCAGGAAGCTTGAGCCATGTCCTTGGCATGGTCGATGATGGTAGTGCCCGCCAGGAAGCCCGTCAAGAAGCTTAAGCATAGTCGTTGATGGCAGCCAGGAAGCTCAAGCAGCACTGCCATTGATGGCAGCACCCGCCATGAAGCCCGAGCGTACCACCGCTGTTGATGGCAGGAAGCTCAAGCACTGACACAAGCATCGACGTTGATGGCAGCGCCTGCCAGGAAGCCCAAACGCACCACTGCTATTGATGGCACCCAGGAAGCTCAAGCACCGATGTTGATGGTAGCACCCGCCAGGAAGCCCGCCAGCAGAAGACAGGAAGCTCAAGCACCACGGTTAGTGGTAGCGCCCGCCAAGAAGCTCAAGCCAAGTCCTTAGAACTGCTGAATGATGCACATGGCCACGTCCTTGGCATCGCCCTTGATGGCAGCACCCACCAGGAAGCTTAAGCCACCTGTCAGCGTCTCGCGTCTCAGTGCTCACGAGTCAATGCGACATGGCAAATTGCGCAGAACTAGTACTCACCACCTCCTCCCATTAGCGTTTCACGTCTCAGTGCTCATGAGTCAAGGCGACATGGCAGCTTGCATAGAACTAGTACTCACCACCTCCTCTTAAATTGCAGCATCCTCAGTAGGAAGCATCCCTTATAAATGGCAACTCCATTCTTAGAAATCTTTGCTCACTGCAGGTAATGGTGCACGGAGGTAGCTTGCTCTCAGGAGAGTAACCATAATTGCAGGCAGTAAGAAAAGGGGAAAGAGAGAGAGAGAGAGAGAGAGAGAGGAGAGATCTTGATTTTTCAAAATATGTTTTTAATAGGGAAAGGGAGTGTATGGGTCCATCATTATAGATAGATGGAGGGAGGGGGGTTTGGATTTGTCATAATGAAAGGGTGTTTTTCATAATGGGCATTAATCCCCTACTAGGGGGGATTTGTCATAATGAAGGGGTGTTTTTCATAATGGGCATTAATGCCCTACCAAGGCGAGCCAACATCATGCAATGGGTTGGTTGCTGCCAGAATCTTTGTTAATTATGAATGATACTTAATTTGAATGCAAAAGGCTTTATCAATATAATTGCAAGACACTGGTCCAGCATGAGTGCTAAACATGGTGTGTCACATGCATAATTGAGGTTCAAATTGCATAGCAATGCAACCATAGCACCAATAGTTTATGAGTTATTTCCCACTTATCCAAATTAGTTAGGCTTAGTTAGATGATCCAATTTGCTCAGTTGCCTCCAACATCCAGGCTTTGACCCAACTCCAATTTCCCCCTTCTTGAAAGTTGATATCCAAATTTTTAGTGAGAACAATAAAATGATGCTAAAAAAAAGGTGTCATTGATTTTTTCTTGAAGCCCAATCTTAGGCATCAAATTTAAAGCCTGGAACAAATCCATTAGAACACATCACACTCACTTGCACCGATCACAAATTGCACCCAATTGCAATAGCTTAGGAACTTGTCAATAAGTTAGGGTCGGCAACGTACACAAGTACACAATTCATGCATAGTAGCTAGGGTTGAGGTACTCATCTACTTAGTCCTAGGTGATACTTGTTCATAGAACTTAGAAACTCAATCACATTACCCCTCAAGAAGTTGCACACATTAAGAACTTAATCGGATAAGGCACATAGGTGCCCTTGGCACATCTAGAAGCACCCAATCACATTGCCTTGATCCATTTAGGCACACTTAGACCAACTATCCTAGGACACATCTAGCTAGGTGCATTTTCACTTAGAAATTAGCATATACTTGGGCATGAATTAGACACCCATCCACTTAGGAGCATTAGACACTTAAAATTAAGATAAACTTGTGCACTTGGTGTAGGGTGTACTATAGGAGTTTGCACTAAAGTATATACCACCCTAGGTCATTTAGGACATATAGCTTAGGACACATAATTGATAGGCACTCTTGCACACATTAGGTATGAGCACTTAGTTACATGACAGAAGGTAGAACCTAAGCACATAATATAGGGATATACCCTTGCACTACTTGTGTACATTTAGGGTGGACACTCAAGCACATGAGTATCGAGGCACACACCACTTAGCCTTAGTACATATTACCATTCCAAATATAGAACTAAAGCACATGCCATCCATATATTGACCTAGGCACATTGCACATAGTCATTCTAGGGCACTCTTAGCATAATAGGGCACCACACACATACTAAACCTTGCATTCTTACATAGGCCTCTTTATCATGCAAAATTCATCTAAAGCACTTAGGTGATTTGCACCATAGAAGAATACTTTAAGAATTTTATTCTCACAACCACTACTTCCTAGATGCAGTAAGTCCTTTTTAGGACACATCCCAATTTCCTTGCCTAAGGTGCTTCTTTGATTAAGGCGAGCCGCACACACACCCCCCCGTGCCCCCCCCCCTTTCTATGTCCCTAAAAAAGTGTGATTTTGAAAATTTTTGAATAAAAATACCCCTAATGTTGAGGTTCATCATACCCTTTTGTTAAAGATCCAGGCCAATTTTATGATTTAATAATACCCTTTTGTAAAACCTTTACATGTTCAATATAAATACCCCTTTTGTGAATAGATTTATTGCTTTTAAAATATTTCCTTCTATAAATGTACATTTGTAAGCCTATATATTTTTATATTCCCTTTTTTTCAACTCACGTTACACACATATTTATATATAGTGACTCCCCCGAGAGAAAGGTGCACAAGGATGATGCTGTGGTGGTTGTTGTCGAGCTAAAGGCACAAGCACAAGCTGATGGGGACACTCTAGGCTCATAGGTGACCAGATTGCTGATCAAGAAGAGTCATTGCTTCAATATAATTGAGAATAATAAAATGATACCTGTATTAGTGGCCACAACCAAAGGAGACAATGGATGAAAGAAAGGTAGGGGCTGTTGGAGAAGTGATGAGGCACGGTAGAAAGAGTTGGCTATTACGGGAGTGGACTAGGAAGGAAAGGTAGACATTGATGAGCAGGGCAATTGGACAGAAATTAGGGGACTATAAAGTGTACTGCAGAAGTGGATGAGGAGTATGGGAATGTAAGAGTTGGAGGGCAAGGAAGATAAAGGGTGGGAGATAGGAAACGAGGGTGGTGGATGACGGTGATAGCACGATGTCAGAGCATTTGGGGTCGAAAGTCTACCACGGGGGTAAGAGATAGTAGGGTGAAGGGAGATTCAGGGAGAGGAGTAAACGCAAGAGAAGGGGTTTAAAGAAATAGAAGACGTAGAAGAATACTCATAGAGGTGAAGCCTGTCAATTTATTTCTGCATCTTGAGAAGATAAATCTCTTGTAGACCAAAAACGTGCATAAAACAACAACTTCCTCTTTGCTACTCAAACCCTAATCTGATGCTTTTGTTGGCTCCAAAAGGGGGTAAAATAGTAGGACACCTGATCAAAATCCTCCCAGATCACTCCTTCTTCTGCCAGTTTGGAGTGTTGTTCGCTACCTGTAAACTATGATCGCGCGTCGCACGATTTTGCCAATCCTTCTTTTTTCATATAATCCCCCAAAAATGACTGAAAGCCACTTGTTTTTTTTTTGCATATCATCCTATTCTAGAAGTTGTCTACAGCTTTTGGATATTTACAAGAAATAATATCCAAAATATCAAAAATAGGCTAAACTTGTCCAAAAATCTGGTATTTTTGAACCATCCACACTATGGACATTGACACTAATGACTAATATAGCATTGAATCTCTAGATAAATAAGAAAGTCAAATGGCAATGCACTCTAGAGTTTTTCACACTATGTCCGCATAGCAGCATGGCATCTACCCCCTCTTAATTTGCACATCCTCTGGCATGTGTTAAAGTCTTATGGATATGCAGTGTTAGAAGAAGTATCATCGGCCATGTCAATGTCTTCATCTTCTACCCCTTCTTCTTCCATATTCTCATGTTCATGCTTAGTATCCAACTCCTTCAACTCATATGCTGAAGACTCCTTATGTCTAAAGATATTGGTATATTTTCCAGCTCCATTGGAATCCTTAGAGTTCTCCCATGCTTAGTATCCAACTCCTTTAACTCATATGCTGAAGACTCCTTATGTTTAAAGAGATTGGTATATTTTCCAGCTCCATTGGAATCCTTAGAGTTCTCCCATCCATCTCATTTAATGCATAGGTGGCATTATCAAAAACAAACCTTACCACATATGGACCAAATTGCCACTTTTCCATCTTCCGGATGGCACTATGCTGATTTTCCACATTGCTATCATAAACCAGCACCTAGTCCCCTTCTTGTATAGGTCGTGGTCGAAGTCTGTGTCACTTGTCAAACCTCTTCTTGTTCTTGATCCTTGTAGTCTTCAGCTTTTTCATGGCTGTCTCAATGTCTTCAAGCCTTCTTTCTAACTGTCTAATGCGTAGGACTAGCAACTCTTCTCTATTCAAACCCTCTTCCCATGGTAGAACACTCCAAGTAGAAATAGGCTCCTCAATATGCATGATTGGCTATTGTCCATACATTAATTCAGTTGGCATATACCCTATAACTGCACTATGAGTGGTCCTATTAGCCTACAAAGCAAAGGGTAACATTCTTGGCCACTCTTTCATCTTACCCTTGCATGACTTTGCTAATGCCTTAATGATAGACTGATGACCTCTTTCACTTTTGCCATTTGCTTTAGGATTGTAGGCTAAAGTTAAAGCCAACTTGATATTCAATTGTGAAAAGGAGTCATGAGCTTCATCCACATCCATTTTCCCTCTATCTGCAACCACTTTACCAACACAACCATACTTGCAACAGACTTCTTCCAATAATAACCTGCAAACTATTTGAGTAGTCTTTGTACTAATAGCTCAACCTTCCACTTAATTTGTCAAGCCTTCTCATGCAAGCACAAGATATCTCATATTCCATAAACCTATAGGCATGGTAACCAAATCAACTACCCATTTGTAATGCATAGACAATGGATAGGTTAGTTGCAACCCATCTCTATAATTTGCCATGGAATACATCTAACAGACTGCATGATTCCACATAATGCTCCACATCTTTATACATGTTTTGCTACCAATACTTCTCTTTGATCTTGGCAAATGTGCCCAAACTCCTCTATGTCCAGTAGCCCATAAGCTTTCATGAAACTCCTGCATCACCTGTTGTTGAGAGCCCTATCTCCCAATACACGCACTAGAGCTCCTCTCTTTTTCTTTGCATGCTTCCATAAATATCCGTCTTTCAAGAAAAACCCATAAGATTTTCTTTTAATCCTTTTGAATTCAGCTTCACACCACTCAGCCTTCTTTGTCATCATGAGGCTGAGATATTGGCCTATTTTCAGCCAATCATCCTCATACAACTCTTCCAAAAATTGTATTCTCAATCACTAAAGCATACCATAGATGACGCTTTCTCTTTACTACCCATCTCTTCTCCATGGATGTAAGCTCTTTTCTTACTGTTGTTGAAATCTCTGTTACAATAGTTGTATGTGTAGTAAGAGCAGCTGCATACTCATTCCCTGCTATCATAAAGTTGTTTTTAGCACCTATCACATCATCCTCTTCATCTTCCATCAACTCCTCTTCATCTTCAAACCTTGCTCATGAAAGCATGTCAGCCACCACGGGGTTTTCTCTACCTACAATATGTTGAAAATCAAGGTTAAGTGATTTTATATATGCAATCCATCGTAACATGGCAATATCAGGAGTTGAGCAATTTACTATCATGCCCAATAGAGGTAGACAATCAGTCTCTACCACTACATAAGCTCCCATAAAATACTCCCTATCACACTTAAGGGCTGTCACTACACCCCAAAGATCTTTTTTGCCTTGAGAATACCACCTTGCTATTCATTCTAGACCTTTGCTCCAAACCGAATGCCATACTTATTCCCATCAGCATCATCTTGGCCCATTGTTGGGCTTGTATCCACGGTGAGAATAATAGGCTACTCATTCTCATAATTTGCTCTCTTTAGTGTTGGGGATGAAATAATAAGCTCTTTAAATTTTGACCTACCTTCATATGCTGTTTATCCCACCAAAACTTTTTCCCTTTTCTCACATGCATCCAAAAATCTTCTTACCTTAGATACATTCGAACATGTCTCCCACATCTTGCTTATGGCATCAATCTTTACTGGTGAGGGCTTTCTTCCATATGGTCCACACATGTGCCCAATAATTAATACTTCCTCCACTCCACAAATTGAATTTTTTCCTAACAGAGTCAAATGCACTTCTTCAAGATGGCTCAAAATCTTGTCACAATCAACAATATGATCAGCCACAAACCTTTTACATACCTGCTTATTCAACTCTTCATTCTTCTCATGGATATCACATCCTTTTATTAGCACATCATCAAGAAAGGGTAAGGTCAACTGAGGGATATACTCCCTTAAAACTTTATGCATAGCATTCATCATATGTGCCACTCAATTGGTTGCTCCCTATGAAAGCATGCACATCCTAACCAATCCAAGTGGTGTATTCATGGTAGTGATATCCCAGCTTTCTAATCCAAGTTGGAACTGATCATATCCTAAATATAAATCTCCCATAGAGTAAATTTCCTTGCTACAAATGCTTCTACAAATTTATCCACTATCGAACCTGATCCAACATTCCTTATAGTGACCTTACTAACTGGTTGTAAATCCTGTATAAACCTCAAAGAACCATTCTTCTTTGGAACAGTAAACCACCAATTTGAATATGGAGCTCAAGAAGGCTCCAAAATCCTCATTCTGATCTTCTCATTCAAAAGATCTAGCAGCTTAGGAAAATATGCCCGAGGCACTAGAATAGGCTTTAAATTCCATGGCGCATGAGGTACTATAAAGATCACCATAGGTGCAATCAACACATCCGATTTCATCTAGCTGAAATGCAAAGGCTTTCCCATGCCTTGCCAACATCTGTAAGAAATAATCTCTTTTTGCATGCAAAAGGAAGCTTGTATCACCAATTTTTAGCTCTTGTAAAGTTCCAACTATAAATTTATGTCCTACTCCATGTGGCTCCCATAAACTAGGCTGTTGAGTCACTTTTTTAGTCAACCCATCACTTTCAAGTGGTAAAGGAAAAGCCATAGGCTTAACCTTCAATTGTTTTGTACTTTGTATCCACCCTTGCTTCAACCCTATTTTGTAGCCTATATTGTAGCCCATAACATTCATGCTCAACAAACTCCTAAATGACTTCACACATCTCTAAATTGTCAACATAAATAACCTCTTTTTTTGCCCTATTTTCAATATTAATTGCTGCAAAAATTGTAGCCACTATATCGACATCAACCAACCCTGAAAACAGCCCTGCAATACCTTCATTTGTAGCCATCAAACCATATGTCTTCAACTCTTTTTCAACTCATCCTACATATTTCTTTTCAACCCTGCACATAGCTGAAATATTCTTAAAACTACCAATACTACATGTTGTCCATTCTTGCAATCCAAACACCGATACTGTTTCCCCCTTTCTTGGAGGCATAGTTATCTTCCTAGAGATACTATCATAGCCTCCACTCACAACATTCTAAAATCCCTTCAACTCTCGTGCATTAGGTGGCATGGTATTATCATGTAGCCTATCCTGATTGTAGGGATGATTCACACAAATAGTGAGAAATTGTACCGCCTTTGTATTATCTTTACTCCAACCCGAGCATATGAAGAACCATCATCCAAGGCTTTTGTTTCTAGCCTTGATTCCAAAATATAAGGCTACCCCAAAATCACCGAATAACTACATGAATCCTGCACAAAAAAATGATATTCATCCCTAACATCATGCTATACTAGTCATGAAACACTAATCAAATTGTTTAGTATTCATCAAAATGTAAAGGTCAAGCCTAAAGGTTTATGGAAAAGTAGGATTAAAGGTTCCACTTTATCATGTAGTAGAACTAGTTTTGAATTAGCCACACATACTTGTAGCTAAAATTGGTCTTACGGGCAGCAGTAAGCATAGAGAGAAGACTATCTATAATGGGGATGTCCATCAACAAGTACATGAAGAAGAAGATGCTCGTTTTATTCCAAGTAGTCATTATTCACGAACACATTGGGCTCATGCTACAACCACACAGAGACAATAGTTAAAGTGGAAGAAGGAGAGACGCCTTGCATAGCTCTCTTGGATCATGGTTCCGAAATCAATGTGTTATGGCACGTAGCTTATATGAGAATGGAGGTTGGTCGATTGATGTAGATCAGGAATGGCGCATGCAGACAGCAAACAATTCATCAAGGAGTCCGAATGTACCTGTGACTATTCTTTCTCTCATGAGTCTTCAATTTTCTAGAGAAATATGCTACTGGATGTCCTTTCTGCATGAGTACACATCCCAAGGCAAGAGAACTCGCATCGGTCACCACTTCAAATTCTTTGCTAACATTGGGTAGTTTGAGGATCAGGGGGACTGTGACTAAGCTTAGCTTAAGCTTGTCAAAGCTAGACTGTTCAACTTGGGTGCATTTAATGGCAACTTGCTTCTTGAATAGGTCAGTGAGGAGTGCATTTAATGGCAACTTGCTTCTTGAGTAGGTCAGTGAGGGGTGCAGCAATCATGGCATAATTCTTGATAAAGACCTGATACCTTCTTGTTAAACCCAAAAAGCTACAAAGTTTGCTTGCAGTGGTTGGAGGCGGCCAATCTTGTACATCCTTGACCTTGGCCAAATCTACTGAAATTCCCTCTGTTGAAACTATAAACCCTAAATACTCAATTTTCTTCTTGAAGAATGCACACTTCTTCTTCTTAGCATACAGCTTGTGAGTCTGCATTGTCTCAAGAGCTGTCCACAGTTGTGACTCGTGACTTTCTTCATCCTTGGAATATGTTAAGATGTCGTCAAAGAATACAAGGACAAAATCATCAAGATAAGGCCTGAATATATTTTGCATTAATCTATTGAAGGTAGCAGGGGCATTTGTTAATCCAAATGACATTACGATAAATTCGTAATGGCCATACCTTTTGCTAAAAGCGATTTTTGGGATATCTTCTTGCGTGATTTTTATCTAGTAATACCCTGATCTGAGATCAATCTTGCAGAAAATCTTCGTTCCTTGTAGTCGATCAAGTAGTTCGTCAATCCTTGGAATTGGATACTTATTCTTGATTGTTACCTGAATTAGCCCTCAATAATCAATGCAGAGACAGAGAGTCCCATCCTTCTTTTTCTGAAATAACACCGAAGCTCCCCAGGGTGAGTTATTGGGTCTAATGTATCCTTGATCTTAAGTTGTTCCTTTAGTTCTGTGGCTTCCACAATGGACTTTCGATATGGTCACTTTGCAAGTGGTGCAGCTTCTGGTACTAGCTTGATTTCATGGTTGACTTCTCTCTGTGGTGGAAGTCTAGGTTAATTCTTGAGGAAATATGTTAGCATATTCCCTAAGCCACGATGGTTCATCTTCGGCTTCTTTATCCTATTCAATCTTATTTAATTTGATTAGATATATAGGTGACCCTTTTCTTAAACCATTAGGGATTCAAGAAGCTTTCACTAATTGAATCTTTGGTTTCCTTGCTTCTCCCTGTGTGGTCACTTGTTGTCCTACAAGATTCAAGAATGTGACTTGGCCCTTTTCACAATGAATATGAGCGTCATTGGGAATTAAACAATCCATTCCTAACATGCACTCATAGGTTCCCAGGTTCATTACTCTAAATTGCATGTTGGTCTAATTGCCACCTAGATTAAACTCCACCTTACTTGTCTATTGTGTTGAGGAAACTTATTTTCCATCAGCTAACTCAATTATCAGCCCAAGTGCATGCACCTTGGTGATATGAATGAATGTGTGCTTCCAAAATCAATTAAACTTTTAAAGGCTTTATCGTTATAGGTTTTTGTTGTTTGAATCACTCAGAACTATCGATTTGGTCCCTTCTTGTTGAGAGAGGCGTGAATTCTTGCTCTCTCCATGTATGTTTCCAAGGTGGGACCTTCATCATCTTCTACTTCCTTGAGGGTTATGCCGAAAACTCTTCCTCTAGTTGTGGCTATTCATTCTGTCCGAGTTTTTGGCATCGCCTTTGGATGTGGCCAGGTTTGTTACAATAATAGTACCTAAAAGTATCCTTATTACCACTAGTAAGGTTCTCCACCACTGACGTCTTAGCCTTCTTGCTATTAGCAGATTGGAATTGACCTTGGGCTCTTTTTGCATAGCCCCCAGTTATATTTCTATTTTGGAACTTATTATTCCAAGGCTTATTGTTTCTTGGTTTGGATTGGAGTTCTTGTACAAATGGTATTGCTCTTATCAATGCATCTTGGATGTTGGATGGATGCATTGCTTCAATCCATGTGTTCAGGGGATCATCCAATCTGTGGCAAAACTTGGATACTTACTGCGCAATATCCATAGGCGGTGCATACTTGAGAAGTGTTACAAACTTCAAGTAATAGGCTTCTAGTGTCATTCCAAGTTGCTTTAGATCAAAGAATTCATTCATAGTTTGCGTGCGGTATGCTGGCGGGAGATATCGGCCTCGCACCGCATTCTTTAATACCTCCCAACTAACAGATGCTTCAAAGATTCCTTGGTCTTTACACGATTGTTTCCACCAAATTCGGGCTTCTCTTGTTAGCTTCTAACTTTTCGATCATTGCTTGATTAGTTGGGGTAATTCTAGTAGCAATGAAATAATCTTCCATGGACTTGACCCATATTTTTGCTTCAACCTTGACGTTTTTGCCTTGGCCATCAAACTCAGGTGGTTTGATTTTCTTAAGCAGGAACTTCTTTTCTTGGATCTCAGTATCATGAAGGGTAGGAACAGCTTCCTATGTTATCGTAAGATTTTCTCTAGCTAGCTCTACAAATGTTATCATACAATTTGCTTGTATCTTTTCAAAAAGAGAAATCATTTCAGAAGGATAGCAATATTTTATATTAAATTTTCAAAGAAGGTTACATCATGATAGAGTTTTCCGAATCAACTTAAGGAATCTAACCATGGATTTTATATATTTCTATTGACTCGTAATTCTTAATTGCTAGAATGGTAACCAATTTCATATTCAATGGATAGACAAAATAATTTCTTTTGCTGTAGGGAAAAAATACATGGTTTATTTTGGGATGGCTGGTTATTTGGGAGAGAAAATTTCCTTAACACAATCTAAGTAAATGGCATTTGGATATATCCATTGGGCAATAATCGGGCTTTGAAGAATGGATATCTAAAAATCAATACTTTAAAGGAACATCAGGAAGTCCATCTTTGACGTAGTTGCGGTGTTTAGAGCGACCAACAACTATAATTCAGTTTGCTAGAAAGACCTTTGTCACTTCCTTGTAAATATATTGATTTAGCTTAATCTCCCAACCTCTAGTGAATAATTTTGAATTCACTCTAGCTTCATGGTTAAATAAAACTTCACAACTTTAAGGTTTTCCATCCATCTTATCCTCTTCAAATTGGTCTGAAGGAAGGCAAGATGGTTTGCGTCGATATAACAATATCCACCGTTTGTCATCTAGTGTTGTCGTAGTGCGTAGGGTTGAAGGTCACCACAAGGGTTTGGCAAGAGAAGAATGTATGGGGGTTCAAGATCTTAGAGTCTAAAGATGGTAGAGATAAGAGAAGGGTTGAAGGTTTCAAGCTAAGTTCTTGATAATAAGAGACAGCAGGGTGAAGGTAGATTTAGGGACAGAGGAGTAGACAGAATAGAAGGGGTTCAAAGAAATAGAAGACGTAGAAGAATACTCCCACAAAGAAATAGAAAATGAAGAAGAATACTAACAGAGATGAAGCCTATCAATTTCTTAGAATAGAAGGGGTTCAAAGAAATAGAAGACGTAGAAGAATACTCCCACAAAGAAATAGAAAATGAAGAAGAATACTAACAGAGATGAAGCCTATCAATTTCTTTTAGCATTATGAGAAGATATAACTCTAATTGACAAAAATGTGTACAAAATAATACCTTCCTCTATGCTGCTCAGATCGCCAATCTGATACTTCCATTAGCTTCGAAAGGGGTAAAATATCAACACACCTGTCCAGAATTCTACCAGATCACTCCTTCTTCATCTCCTCCTTCGAAGTGATGTTCACTGCCTAAAAACAGCGATCGAGCATTGCGTGATTTTGTCAATCTCTCTTTTTACATAAAATCCTCTGAAATTGGCTGAAAGCTACATGCTTTCTTTTACATGTCATCCTAATCTAGAAGTTGCCTATAGTTTTATGGATTTTTACAAGAGATAATATCTAGAATATCAAAAATTGGCTAAAAACTTGTCCAAAAAAATCTAATATTTTGAACCATGGACACTAACACTAATGCTTAAAGTGGCATTGGCTCTCTAAATCTGAAAGGAAGTCACACTCTAGATTTTTTTTACATGGTGTGCGCATAGCAGCACGACATCCACCCCCTCCTAACCTGCATATCCTTTGGCATGTGCCAAAGTCTTACAGATTTGCAGTGTCAGAAGAAGTATCTCCTACCATATCAATGTCTTCATCTTCTACCTCTTCTTCTTCCTCTATGTCTTCATGATCTTGAATTATATTCAAGTCTTCTAACTTATATGTTGAACTTTCTCTTCATTATGAATACATGGCATTGTCATGAATGACCTTTACCACATACGGGCCAAACCAACGCTTTACCATCTTCCTAGAAGCACTGTATTGATTGTCTAGACTGCTATCATAGACAATCACCTAGTAATTTTCTTGAATCGCTCTTGGCTGAAGTCGATGTCGCTTATCAAATCTTCTTTTGTTATTTAGTCTTGCTATCTTTAGCTTCTCAATAGTTGCTTAAACATCTTCAAGCCTTCTTTCTAGCTGCCATATGCACAAAGTCAACAACTCTTCTCTATTGATGCCTTCCTCCCAAGGTAGAAGAATCCATGTGAGAATAGATTCTTCAATTGGCATAATTAGTTGTTGTCCATGCATAAGTTCAGCTAGCATATAGCTAGTCACTGAATTGTGAGTAGTCCGGTCAGTCCATAATGCAAAAGGTAGCATTTTAGGCCATTCTTTAATCTTTTCTCTACAAGACTTTGCTAGAGCTTTGAGAATAGGTTGATGACCTCTCTCACTCTTTCCATTGCCTTCAGGATTGTAGGATGATGTCAAAGCCAACTTGATACCCAATTGAGCAAAGAAGTTGTGTGCCTCATCAACATCCAATTCTCCTCTATCTACAATTACTTTACCCACACAACCATATCTGCAAAACACATCTTCAAGCAAAAAATGACAAATAGCTTGAGTGGTCTTGGTTGTTGAGGCTTTGCCTTCAACTTGATTGGTTAGATCCTCTCTTGCAAGCACTAAATACTGCATATTCCATATTCCTATAGACATGCTTACAAGATCGATAACCCACCTATAATGTATAGACAAGGGATAAGTCGGTTGTAACCCATCTCGATGCTTGACCATAGAATACATCTGACACACATAAGAGGTTTCAAGAAAATGTGCTATGTCCCAATACATGTTTTGCCACCAATAGTTTTCTTTGACTTTACTAAAGGTTCCCCATATGCCTCTATTGCCAGCCCACAGGCTTTCATGAAATTCCTTCATTACCTATTGTCGCAATCTTTTGTTACCTAAAACTCGGACATGCGCTCCTTTCTTCTTCTTTGTGTGCTTCCATAGATGTCCTTCTTTAAGAAAAAAGCCATAAGCTTTCCTCTTGATATGCTTGAACTCCTCATCAGTCCAAGTCCCCTTCTTCTTCATTGTGCTCAAATATTGGCCGATCTTCAACCAATCTTCTTCATTGTGCTCAAATATTGGTTGATCTTCAACCAATCTTCTTCATAATATTCTTCAAGGAAATGAACTAGAACTTGACCAACGCAATGAGCATACTAACTTCTAGTTGACCACCCTGTTGTTTTCACCTTTGGACCAGTATATGCAGTAACTGAAAATGTATTTTCAACAGCCATGGAATGAAATTCAGCAAGTATAGATTCTTCAGCTTCATCTTCTTCCATCAGCTCTTCTTCATTGTCATATCTTGCACGTGATAACATGTTAGCAATTGGATTCGCCTTTCCTGCAATATGCTTTAATTCGGGGCTGAGAGATTTAATATATGCAATCCATCTTAGCATAGCAATGTCGGGTGTAGAGCTGTTGGCAATCAAGCCCAAGAGTGGAAGACAATCAGTTTCTACCACTACAGAAGCGCCTATAAATTATTCACGATCACACTTTAATGTTATTACAACTCCCCACAATTCCCTTTTTACTTGTGCATACCTTCTTTGACGTTCATTGAGAACTTTTGCTCCAAAACGAATTGCATACCTGTTACCTTCAAGATCCTCTTGGCCAACAGTCCATCCTATCCCAATGGGACTTGTATCCACAGTAAGGATGATGGGTTGACCATTTGAATAATCAACCCTTTTGAGAATGGGGGCTGAAATTAACTGTTTTTTTAATTTATGCATAGTGAGAGTATGCTCATTACCCCAAGATAATCTTTGGTCTTTTCTTAATAATTGATAAAGATTTGTTGCTACATGAGCAAAATGTGGTATTCATATGAGATAGAATATGCATGTGCCAAGAAATCTTCTTACTTCTTAAATATTTGTGCATTTTTCTTGCATTCTGATGATGGCATCTATCTTGATTGCGAAGGTTTGCATCCAAAGGGGCCACATAGATGATTGACCACTAGGATGTCTTCTACTCCAAAAATTGACTTAGCTCCAGAAAGGGTAAGATCTACCTCTTCTAGCCTTGTTAAAATCATGTCACAATCATGAATATGGTTAACTACAAATGTCCTACAACCATCTTCATCAAGCTCCTCATTCTTTTCATTGACTTCACATCCCTTGATAGGTACATCATCAAGAAATGGAAGAGTAAGTTGTTGAATAAAGTCCCTTAAGACTTTGTGCATGGCATTCATCATATGGGCTACGGAGTTTGTTGCACCTTGTGGTAGAGTGCACATGCGGACCAATCCAAGAGGTGTCTTCATTGTGGTAATGTCTCTGCTTTCTAATGAAAGTTGAAATTGGTTATATCCTGAATATAGGTCACCCATAGAATAAATTGCTCTACCTACAAAAGCTTCAGCAAATTCTTTAACAATTGGACCCAAACAAACATTTCGGATTGTGACATGATTAACAGGCTATAGATCTTGAATGAATCATAAAGATCCATTTTTCTTGGGCACGATAAACCATCGGTTTGAGTAAGGTGTTGAAGAAGGTTCTAAAAACTTCATTTTGTTCTTCTCATTTAGAAGTTCCAATAATTTGGGCAAATGCACCCTTGGAACAGGAATAGGCTTGAGGTTCCAAGGCACATGTGGGACCATAAAAATGACCATGGGAGCCACAATATTTGGATCCACACAACCTATTTCACTTGGCTGAAATGCAAAATCTTTTCCATGTTTTATTAGCATTTACATAAAAGAGTGTTTTTCAGCTGATGAAAGGAAATAATTTTCACCTATTTTGAGCTCTTTTATACTTTCAAATGTGAACTTGTGATCAATGTTGGAAGGATCACGAAGACTTGACTGATTTGTTGCCCTATCGACTAGCCCTTCACTTTCAAGAGGTAGTGGGACTGCCACAGGCTTGACTTTCTTATCCACAGTCTTATATTTTGTCTCCACTTGCACTTCAGCCTTGTTGAGTAAACCAATGTCTTCCTACTCAACAAATTCTTGAATTTTTTGATAAAAATCCAATGTACATACTTCTATGGACTGATTTTTAGCCTGATTTTCTATATGAGCAACTGCATATATTTCACCCAATGTGTCAATAGTAATCAGTCCAAAAAAAATGCCTGAAATATCTTCATTTTTTGCCATCATGTCATAAGTTTTCAGCTCCCTTTTTACATGACATAGATATTTTCTTTCAGCTTTAATCATGGTTGGAAGAGGCTTATAACAGCCCATACTATTGGCTATACATACATACAGATTTGCTAGAGACACAGTTTTTGTAGCATAAGGAGGTTCAATCTTTTTACATGACGCATTGCCATAGCCTCCTTTTATAGCAGTGCAGCCCGAAAACCCTTGAATTCTCGGGCATTAGGAGGCACAGGATAATCACGCAGTCGATCTCTATTTTGATGATAGTTAACACACATAGTAAGAAATTGGACAACTCGTTCATTATCCTTGCTTCAAATTCAAGCATAGGAAGAATCATCATCAAGAGCTTTTGTTTCCAAGCGTGCTTCAGAAATGTAAGGTTGCCCAAGAATGATAGGGTAACTACAAGAGTCTTGAACAAAAATGTGAAAATTGTCTTTTATGTCTCCAATAGTTACCTACACATTAGGACATCCAGCATATAACTCTCCAGAAGAGTTGTTTGCACCTCTCATTTTCCAACTTGGATCAACATCTATGGGCCATCCGTCACTTTCATAGAGACTCCTTGCCATGACGTTTATCTTCGAGCCACCATGGTCTAAGAGTGCAATACATGGTGTTTCTTTTTCTTCAATTTTGACGACTGTCTCCATTATTGCTCTTGCCCAATGCATATGGGAGTAGTGACTGCTTGGAATGAACTGAGCCTCTTTCTCCTCATGCAAGTGCTGTAGATGGCCTTCTTTTTGAGAGGTGGGTTGCCCAATTGGTTTGGACCAACCCACCATTACATTTTCAGTTTTCACTTCTTTAATTTTTGCATTTATGCTTTCTTTATCTTCAACTTCAATTGATGCAATTAATTCTTTAACTGCTTCAATATGAATTCCTTGTGAAGTCAGCTTCTCTTCATCCTGCACAAAAACTCGAAGGATTTGCAAAAAAGTATGTACTGTTTCTTCAGCTTCATCACCAGCATATTGTCTTTTTCTTTTGATTACATTAATAATTACATCATGGAATTCACTTTTGGAAATTCCAAGAATTATGCCTAAGGTGAATTCAAATTTTCTTCCCAAAATTCGTTCTTCTAGGACTCGTTTGAGATTGGTTGCAGATTCTATGTCAGACTGCAATTTGTAGTATGGCTGCTTGCCTTTCTTCTTTCCTTTGGTCTTCTTTGTTTGTGGCGATCTTCCATCTCTTGATTTGGGGTTATATTTTCAACAAGCTTTGGTTGTTCAGGCGTCCTTCGTGTTACCCATTTTGGAGGGCCAGAAGAGGAAGGCCCTGGTTCATATTCTCTTCTTCTCTTTTCTTCAATCAAGACTTCTTTATGACGTCAGCCAAATGTGCAAAGGTGAAAAAAGAATCAACCAGTTCTTTCCAACCAGTTATTCCTCAAATGCACTGATGACTGGCATTAGCCAAATATTCTTTGACTTCTTTACCACGTTCCATTTGATCTAGTGCATGCATCCATACTTTGGATTGCTCATTAGCTTTACATGCTTTCAAACTTGATTTAGTTGGCTCAATTTGCAGCCCATATGTAGTAGCATCAATTGCTGCGTAGACATTCATTACAGCTAAATCTTCTAATCTTTTCTTCATTCCATCATTGCCAAAATTTGACTCCAATGGAAGACCAGTTTCAACTGTACGAACTTTTCCATATTTCCAAAAGACAAGCTTCTGTGCTTCAACCTTATGGAAGGCAAAACACTCCCTCTTGTCATGTTGTTAGCTGTCACACCAAATACAACACCTCTTAAAGCCTTCTCTCATGGGTCTTTGAGTTGACAACCGTCCTTGTTCTTCAACTTTGACATCCATCTTCTCCACCTTGGAACTAATTTCTACAAGATTCAGATGAAGGTCATGCATACTTTTAATGAGTTCATCCATGACATCATTTTTAGAAGGAACAGAAGAAGAAAGAGTTGGTTGATTAGTCAAAGGAATAGGGGATTTTGAAGGTGGAACAAGCTCCATCAATGGAGTTGTTGAAGTTGAAGTTGATCCCAATCTTAGTCACATCCGCTCTCTTCGAGCAATCATATTAATTGAACCAGTAACATCTGTCCATGTAGTCTTGAATCTTGATTCGGAGGTAGCATCTTCTAAGCGATCAACAAGCTTCTCTTGCAGAATGGGATCTGCAGTTAAGGAATAATTCAATCTTCTAACCTTCCATACTTTGTTGGTCTTCAGCATTAATTTGTCCAAATTTACTTTCAAATTTATGGTATAAAGCTGTTGCAGCTAATTTGCTGGCTTTCTCAACCCAATCAGTGAAACTTTTCTTCATCATTAGACCAGAGTCTTCTAAGAATAATTCTTCGCGTAGGGCTTTTTTGAATGCATCCCAATCTGTATCTTGCTAAAAAAGACCATGGATTCTCTCTTAAAGACCATGCTTGGCTAGTTTGGTAAAATAGCGAATTCCAGCATGTTGCGGTACACCAAATAAGAGCATTTTTTCAGTATACAAGCGAATAAAAACAGAGATATTTTGACCATTAAATTGTTTTAATTCCCGCCCAACTTTCTCTAGGGCCTTGATAGTTGTGGAATCAATCTTCTATTTGTCTTGCCTTTGTTGTTGTTGTTGTAACATTTGGATTTTTTGTTACTGAGTCTGCTACAGTATGCGCATCCATTGTTGTAGAGTATCTCCTGAAGAATCCCCCATCTTGGAGTTTTCTTACACCGACCTTCACATCGAGTTCATCAATGTCGCAGCACGTAGGGTTGAAGGTCACCACAGGGGTTTGGCAAGAGAAGAATGTATGGGGGTTCAAGAGCTTAGACTCTAGAGATGGTAGAGATAAGAGAAGGTTTGAAGATTTCAAGCCAAGTTCTTGAAGATAAGAGACAGCAAGGTGAAGATAGATTCAAGGAGAGGAGTAGACGGAAGAGAAGGGATTCGAAGAAATGGAAGACGTAGAAGAATACTCCCAAAACGAAATAGAAAATGAAGAAGAATATTAACATAGATGAAGCTTGTCAGTTTCTTTTAGCATTATGAGAATATATAACTCTAATAGACAAAAACGTGTACAAAATAATACCTTCCTCTATGCTGCTCAAATTACCAATCTGATGCTTCCATTGACTTCAAAAGGGGGTAAAATACTAGCACACCTGACCAAAATTCTACCAAATCACTCCTTCTTTATCTCCCCCTTTGGAGTGTTGTTCATTGCCTGAAAATAGCGATTGCGCGTCACGCGATTTCGTCAATCTCCCTTTTTACATAAAATCCTCTCAAAGTGGCTAAAAGCTACATGCTTTCTTTTACATTCATCCTAATCTAGATGTTTTCTATAGTTTTATGGATTTTTACAAGAGATAATATCTAGAATATCAAGAATTGGCTAAAAACCTGTCCAAAAAAATCTACTATTTTGAACCATGGACACTAACACTAATGCCTAAAGTAGCATTGGCTCTCTAAATCTAAAAGGAAGCCACACTCTAGATTTTTTTACACGGTGTGCACGTAGTGGCATGACAGCGTCTTTCCCGATAGTGGAGAAAGGATCGTACATGCGATCCAGAATCCACATTACTTGCATTCTCCATCCATAATCCATACAATGCATTGCCGATCTAAACATTGCACGGAAGACTAGAAATTTCTCCTAATCTTCGTCTCTCTGGGTAAGATTAAAAAAAGCACATATCAGCAAGGGAAAGGGAAAGACAACTCATATCTCAGGCTACAATTACCAAGTTTTTTATTTCTTTTGGCTCTGATATCATTTCTAACGTGCCCGCCCTTGATTATGTGATGGAAACCTCTCGGCTAACTGAGACCACCCTGCCATAGGACTGGATTTGTCGAGAATCCATCCACCGACTTCCCTCTATGGAAGTTCTTAGTTATCTAATTACCTACCACATTACGTGAAACATATAAAAATAGCTTCATTAATTAAAAATAATCTTTTTATGCACAGTTGTTCATTTGTGTAATTTTCTCACAGATATACAATCAGAATTTAAAAAATTCATTGATTATGTTTCATAATGTGTCTTCTCCTGCCCATACAGGAGAAAAATTAAAAAATTAAGTGCTACCTCATTCGGTGCATCTGCACGTCACCAAGATCAAATCCACCTATAGCTAGTGTTTTTAGGTGTCCCAAGTTGAACTTGGACCATACAGGGGACCAACTAGTTCTTAGGTGTGTAAAGTATTTACTAGCAAGAGCCCCAAGGATAGGTGGATCTAATCCTATCCTTGGGGGAGGTATAGGGCTCCTCAATTTTTATCTATTCCAATAATTAATTCAATCAGGATCTAATCTAGAAAATCACAAACGAGAATAATATCTTCAAGTAATTATTACTTAAATCCATCATGAAACTTTCAAGTGATGATTAATCTAGTAGCAATCGATACTTGAATTTCACATAATGAACTCTTCCCCTTAGAATTTAACTAAGGGTATCTAGATTTTGGTGTCTTTAACATTCCAATTTAAGGTTTATTCTTGTAACCAGGTTTCTTGGTCTTAAGTCAGTTTCTTTAACTTAGAGATATTTCCGATGTTAAAATCTTCTATCAAAGCTTCTAGATTAAACTATATCATTGACTAATTTCTTCAAGGTTCGTTCTCAATAAATCCGTCTTGGAAAATTCCTCATGATTTCTCTTGAGTTCTAGAATCTAGTAGTTTCCTTAACAATTTCTAACCTATAAGATGTTCTAATAATTTACCAAGTGAATACTCTAAGATTGCAGTATTTCTTAAGAGACTTATCTTATTTCTATTGAATTCATATAGTTTTTTTTTTTTGAAAAACTTGCGGTATCACAATTGGTAAAGGGTTGTTATCCACACCCATGACTATGTTAGTGACTCCCGTACTCGCAACTCCAACTGTTGCTTCCACATTAGTAGGGTCATTCGTGATTTCTGCTTTTGAATTCTTTTTCTTCGAGGCCATGACAGAAATATGATTCATAGAAGAAGAAGAACACAACAATAGTACTAGTTGGCAAGGGTGTAAGACTCTTGATGATGATGATGATTATTGTGGGATTCAATGATGTAGGCCTCGGGGATGGTTTTTCTTGCCTCATGGAGAGCAATACTTCTCTCTCTCTAGTAGAAGGAATAGGGACGAGAGTAGAGATATAACTTCTAACCAGATTGATAGAATAGGATAAAGTTCTTCAGTGTCTTCTCTTCTTGTATTAGAGTAGAAGAGGATGAGAGACCTTCAATGTATCCCCTTCCTTGGGTTGAATGGAATGATGTCTCTTCATCTCGTAGAATAGAGTCTCCTCCTTCTCAATCAGCGTCTCGTCCTCATCAAGATTACTCTTGTCCCCCTTCTTGGTCATTCCCAAGCACTCAATTTATAGTTTTGCAAAAGCGGGGGGGGGGGGGGGGGGGGGGTAAAAGAGAAGACACTTGCTTTTTAGCATTTTTTGATGACATCATCGATGACAAAGAGAGAACACTTTCTTTTAGTGCTTCTAATGATATCATTGATGATGTTAGAGAGGGAACTCCATTTTTGTAGTGTGAAGATAAAAATTTATGAATCTATAGGCGAGCATCGCATGGCATGTCATCGGGCGGCCGTCACTTAAGGCTTATGACCAAGGCATAGACCTTGGCATCTTGGCCTTGCTATGCTTGGCAACAGGTTACAAAGGCTTCATTGGCACCATTGGTTGCATGTGAGAAGCTCCCACTAGCTTGTAGGAAAATCTTATCGAGAGGTCACCCATCCCGGCAGTGTTGTCACCCAAGTGCACTTAACTGCCAAGTCCTCATTAATAATAATTATTATCTTTAGAATGAGAGTTAGTATCATGAATCTTTTTTTTTTTTGAAATGTATATGCACATTAAAATAAACTAAGTAATGGGGCATTACATTGATTTGATTGATACCATAACATTTAACTACGTGGTTGGCATGTGACTATATCCCTATCATTACTTTGTCTTAAATTCCCTCTGTGTGTTCATGCAAATGCAAAGTGTCATACTCTTTTAGTAATAGTGAAAATTTGCTATTTTCTTTGTGTCACTTCTTGTCTATAGTTTGTTCAACTATAAATTAGTAATGATGCTATGAACATCCCTAGTCAAATCGTGTATAACCTAGGATACTTCCATGTGGGGGTATGTTGCATAGAGGTATTTATATGTAAAATTGATACATTGCACAAAAAAAGCTCGAAAAAAAGGGATAGATTGCAAAAAAATGAAAATGAAATCTCGCAAAAATAAAATCCCTGTTGAGGATATAGTTCACTTGCAAGTGGATACTAAGGGGGGTTTGTTAGATATGTTCAATGCCTCACCCTTGTAAGTTGCCACCAATCATCCATGGTGCTCTAAGTTGTAAGGCCTCCATTATGAGGAGAAGCCATGTGTGAGCCTGGATATTTGTTGGGTACTGACTTGTGTATCAAATGAAGTCTATGTGGCTGAATGGCAAAAATGTTTGATGTGTGAAAATGCTTAATCGTGGATATGTCACGGCATATAGATAAACTAGACAAGTAGAGAAAATGTCGCTCATTTGACTTTTCAAAGATTTCACATAATGTGGGAGTCTTAAGTACTAACTTGCATGTTTGCCATGTGCTTTTGTTACTTAGTTTTGAAATGCATTCTTGTCTCCAAGAAGTGCAGTCTTGCTAATAGGATTTGCAGTCCTAATGCAGTATTTGGGATCTCGGGTGGAATTTTTAATTTTTAATGGAATGTTTGCCACTTTGAATGGGAGAGGAACCTTAATAAAGGAGAAAAAACATGGGACAAGAGGAGGGGGAAAACACAGCATGAGAAGAAGAGACCTGCAACAACAAGTGATAGAAGATTGCATGATTTTCAAAGCTGATTGCAATAAGCTAAAGAATGGATTCATGGAATGAAATCTATTGCTATAATTTCTCTATTCTCTAACTACAACAACAAGGTTTTGAAATCAACCTCACTTTTCCTTTCTGCTATTGAAGGAAACGCAGTGAGTATATTCTTTTGTTAGAGGTATTGTTGTTGGTAAGAGAGATAGTAGGAGGGTATCACTGCTTATAATCTAGATATTTTTACTATAAGACGGGTTTGATTTTGCAAGAAAGATAATTCATGTTATTCATTAAATTATCTTTTTTATATGCATACAATCCCACGAATGAAATCACTTTGTGAAACCCTAAAATTGGAGCTGGCACAACATTGTGAAGTTACTATGCTGCGATCACATCACATTGATGACCGTAAATCACTGCTATGAGGCTAAATTATCTTAATCAAAGTGATGAGGTTTTTGACTACTGTATATATTCAATAGCTAGCCAAGAATACATAATGGGTACAAAACAACACAAACTAGATAATGTTCCTATCTTGCTCTATGATGTTGATAATATATCCAATGCGTCTAATGTTTCTCATGAGTTAAAGAAGGAAAATGGGACTTTTGGTGATCAAAGGATTGGTACCTCGTAAAAATCATGTATTGATGTTGAAGGTTGAATATATGACTTGAGTTTATGGAAACTATAAAGGATTCACATCAGCAAAAGCAATGAAATTGTGAGTTTCTTTGGGAATGAAAAGGCATTTTCATGTGGCTATGTTTCATGGTCACATAATGCAAGCTTTCTACAGCACCTGAGGTTCTATGGGTCTTAAGAGCTTTGTGGTGTTTTACCAAAGAAAAGTATGATGAAATGTCTATGCTAGTTACAAATCTGAAATAAAAAAACAATTCATTTTTTGCAATTCTACAGTCCTTAATGAGCAATATTTAGCACCTGCAATAGGTTTTCAAGCTCTATAGTATGTTTTTGGGAAGAGTATATTGAAATACATGTAGTTTGATTCTCGATATATATCTAAAATGGAAAGAAATAATTTTCCACCAATAATCATCTGTCTTTTGCAGCCCCAAGGTACTACTTGCAATGACAACACCTATAGTGGACTTTGAATCTACGCAATTTCTATCAAGGAAAATGTCATGGAGTATATGTTTTTATGTTGGAATACATATACAAGACTAAAAGATGCAATTTGGTGCTTGCAACTTTGTAACCTTTCTAGCACTTCGCATTACCTGCAATGTTAGTTATCTACAATGATGGCAAACACCTATAGTAGGCTTGCTCCTAAAAATAAGGAGACTAGTAAATTTGAGTATTTGAGCTATTATAAGGCTCAATTGAGCTCTAGGTTGAAATAAATTGGTGTAGGGTGCCATGTTTTACCTTATGCAATGTCAATCTGAAAACTTTTGTTAAGAGAGACTCTTGGCTTTTGTCATGTGATGTTGTCTTCAGAGTCGATAGAGGCTAATCACCCAATTCACCTACCATAGATTGGTGTCCCTACTAAGGATCTCTTGTTGATCATATCAATTGGGAATTTTAAGGCTTGGAAACCAACCTTTTTTTGGTATTGAAGATAAGGATGCAAATAATTTTATTAGGAAATTACAATGGATGGCCTATAAGGATCACAGAGACACTGACGTTGATAAGCTTCAAATGATTGGCATGTTACTTGAAGCTCTATAAGACTGTGGTGGAATTTTTTGAATGAGGAAACCAAAGAAAATTAGAATCAAGTTAGAACTGGTTTTGTCACCAAGTTTGTAGCAAGGCAAACTCCTGAGAGTCTATGGAAATATTTGGAAAGAATGTTTCAAGAAGAGAATGAGGAAGCATCTATTTATATTACCATGCTTGAAGAGAGATAGAGGTTATATGGGGTATGGGGTAAACTCCACTCGTATTCTTGAAAAATGATAAATTTGTTTATTTGCTCACGTTCCTAAAATTAAAGAAAATATCCTGATAAAATGCCATGACTCATTCAATGATGCAGTTAAAATAGCTAAGGAAAAGCAAAGAAAGCTAGAAATAAGGTTGGAACAGTTAAGAAATATTATTGCACAAGCAATTCAAATGCCCAACATGGTTGATACTATTGTAGGAAATGCAAGACAACAGGCTCTAAATCTTCCTAGGATATTTAAAGACTTGAAAATGATATACAACAAGGTTATAGGAAACTTGATGATGATGCAATTCAGAAATTATAGGAACTATTGGCAAATCTAAATTTAAACGTGAATATGCTGCAAGCTAGGCAACCTCTGTTGTTGCAATCGAGTTTTAGAGGACCTCCAAGGAATAGATGGGAGAACTTTGAATGCTTCAACTATAGGAAAAGAGGATATATTTCCCATGATTGTCCATATCTAAGAAGAACATGAGAAGAAATGTATCCCATGTTGCAACGCAATGCTAGGCAAGATGTTCGTTGAGATTGTAGTGAGAACAATAACAATCTAAACCTACTAGACAAGAATTGGAAAGAAGACATGATGAAGGCCCATCTGGTATGAACATAATTGAAACAAGTATTTCCAATGATAGGAAAAATACAAATATTCTAGCTAATAAGAGAGCCAAAGAGAGGGGTACTAAAACTAAAACCCAATAAACAACAAGAATCAAGAAGGAAAAACAAATTGCAAATGAGCTAGAGACTAGCAAGAATGCTTTAAAAAGTAGGGGAATTCAAATGGGAGATTTTGCCTTAAGAGTCAATCAGGTTCCCTACAACCTCATTGAGGATCTTAAAAGTAAAAAGAATGATGTTACATATGGGTAACTACTGGAAATGAGGTCATCCTTGAGGAGGCAATGGCACGGACTAGTAAGTATCAAAAAAGGGAGATCCAAGCTGAGCATGCGGGGATTGTATGTTTGTCAAATGTGAAAGACATTATACCTATTATGGATACATGGATATATGGAAGGAAAGTTGATCAAGCTTATGTAGATGGTGCTGCTCAAGTCTATGTAATCGTTGAAGAGATAATGCTGCAAATGCATCTTAAAATGACAAGGAAGTAAATATTTAAGGTTAAAATGGCTAACATCTCAAAGGTAAAGTGTTTGGGAGTTATTGAAGACTTGGAGATTAACATTGGAGGGTAGATGGCATGCTTGTACTTTCATGTTATGCTTGTAAAGTTAGGGGCATATCCTCTCATTTTGGGGGACCATGGTTGATTGGTATGAGATCCAAATAGGATTGGTATAGAGGCCAATCAAAACTCTATCTAGATAAACCTACTCATAAGAGGGTGATTTTTTACATGAAGGCAAGGTCTATCATTCAAGGTGGACATGAGATTGATACTAAAAGAGATGAAACTAGCAATTCAAAAGGTTCTAGCATTGATGAAGAAAATAGAGAGTGGGAAGAAAATTTACTTTCTAGAGACATTGACCTTTTAGGGTTGTCAATTTAGTGTCTAAAAGAAGAGAAGAAACAATAAATCCTACGTAGGAAATGCCTAACCCATGGCAAGAAATGTGTAACCTACAACAGGAAATGCATGACCTATAGTAGAAAATGTGTGACTACTACTAGAAAATGAATGTTGGGTTACCTAAATTGATGAGCATGCTGGAAAATGACTTGAATGGTGATGAAAGAGCTAAATATTCAACCATCCTTCAAAAATACCAGAAGTTATTTGCTATTGAATATTATCAAGTGAGGGGTACCAATAAAATTGTGCATCATATTAAATTAAAAGAAGGATGTAAATCAAAAAGCTAAGAAGATTTGGTACAATTCAAGAAAGTGTACTCAAAGAGGTGAGGTGAGGCAAGGTTTATTTACCCCATTTATGATGCAAAATGGGTATCTCTTGTTGTAATCAGACCCAAGAAGAATGGAAAATGGAGAGTATGTTTTGATTTTAAGCCTCTAAATGTAGTGATCAAAAGGGATTGCTATTCTCTTCCATTTCAGGATGAGAATTTGGATCAAGTAGTGGGTCATAAGATTTGTAGTATATGTGATGGATATTTTGGGTGCTTCCAAATTAGAATAGTAGAGAAGGATCAAAAAAAGATAGCATACATTACTCCTTGGGGATGTTTCTATTACAAGGTAATGCCTATTGGTGTGATGAATTCGTATGCTAGCTTTCAAAGATGGGTTACTTGGGTATTTGCTCCTTTCATTGGGAAATCCTTGCGAGCATTCATGGATGACTGTGCACATACAACTCTAGAGCTCCGCATGCTGAAAAGATTGATGAGGTTTTTTGCAAACTAAATCAACATGGAGGACAGCTAAATCCAAGATAAATGCAAGATTGCAAGTGGTAAAGTGATATTCTTGGATCATGAATTATGTGTTGAATCTTGAGGATAAATGTGAGAATGCAAGAAGTAAAGTGATATTCTTGGATCATGAAGTATCTGCTAATGGAATTTTACCTGAACATAGAAAAGTTGAGGCCTTGCTTCTTCTGGATACTCCAAAAACTATAAAACAGTTTATTAGCTTTGTTTAGAATCTAAGCTACTTGTCATGGTCTTTTCATATCTCTTTCATATGCTAGCTAAATACATGTACCATCTATAGAAATTAGTTCAAAAATATCCTTTATTTTGGACCAAAATGAAGAGGATGCATCCCTACAAAGATAAAGGAAAAGCTAAGTACTTTTCCAGTTCTTATGCCTCCAAATTGGGATGAACCTCTTTTCATCAACATTAGTGTTGGAAAGAATGTGATCGGAGGTATTTTGATGTAAAAAGGGAAGTGAATGTCTTACATGAGACCTGTGTCTTACATAAGCATAACTATTGGAGCAATCAAAAGGCTTGGATGGGAGAAGAGCTATTAGTATGGGGGCTAGTATACATAGTTAAAATATGGAAATCATATTTGATTCAAAAACCATTCATAGTACTTACTAGTTCCCAGTTTGCTATTGCAAATTTTTGTAGTCTGCTAAAAATACCACAAGGATAACTAAGTAACTATTAGTTCTATAAGATTTTGAATTTACTTGTCTAAAAGAGTATACTATAAGAGCTAATTTAGCTGACATTTTGACCTATAAAGAGCTCGCTAAAAGTGAACATGTTTATAAAATGAAAGTTGATCTCGCATCATCAAACTCATTATGGAAATGAAGGATAAAGATGCCACTTTGTTTTTTGATAATAGCTATAGAAGAATGTTAAAAAAGGGAGGTTTGGGATTTTCCCTTTGTAATGCTAAAGGGAAATAAAAAATTTTAGGAAGTTAGAAAAGCAAGGAAATACAAAGTAATGATGTGGCTAAATATGCAAGTTTACATGCTAGTCTAAAACAGTGTATTCAATTGGGATATAGATGGGTAGTGGCAAAGACAGATGCTATATTAGTTATCAAGGAAGTTCAAAATGTCTGGAAAGCTATAAGTAAGTTGAGCAATTGGCTGATCAAGATAAAGGGACTAATCAAGTTGCTGCAAAAATGTGGAATTTTGGCATATTAGCAAGGAAATTAATACTAGAGCTCATGAGTTGGTTGAAAATGCTATTTCAAGTTATGTTGTTGCCATGAGGGTAGACAATCCTAGATATGAAGGCATGGAAATCTTTCATTTGATTGAAGAGCTCCTAAAAACTATCGAGCTGAAATCTTTGGTTGATAAGGATAAAAGGCATGCAATTGTTAAAAAGGCCAAGTCATACATGCTTGTCAGCAAAACCAGTTGTATATGAGAGGGGCTAATAATATACTGAGAAGAGTATTGGATAACTCTGAAATTCTAGCTTTTCTATCTTCTTGTCATGAAGAAGGATGTGGAGGTCCCTTTGGATTTTAGTTAACAAAAGGAAAATCCTACTAGTAGAACTTCCTGGCATAGTTCGAGTGTTGATGTTGCTCATTGATGTAAAAGTTGCCATGCTAATTACTCATTCACTAAAAGGATGTTGATTTCAAAACTTGCTAAATCTATTGTTGTTTATGGGCCATTTGGGAAACAAAATTTGGATTTCATTGGACCTTTGCTAGGTACTAAAATAGGAAAGTCTTATATCCTTACTGCAATTGATTACATGGTCGAATGGCTTGAAGCAAAAGCTACTCAAAAATGTAAGAAAGAGGATGTATTCCAATCTTTTATGAAGGATATATTTGCATGTTTGGGATACCATTGGAAATAGTAATAGATTAGGATCTAGTATTAAAAAATAAGCTAGTTTGGGAAATAACAAGGAAGTTAGATTTGAAGTATAGGTTTGCTACCCCTTACTACCCTCAATGCAATGGATTGGGAGAATCATTCAATGGGACTTTATAGAAGATTCTTTTTAAACTAGTGGAAGACCATCCAAAGGATTGGGACAAGTGTGTATATCAAGCTTTATGGGCCTATGGGATGCTTCAAAAGATGAGTATAGGCTCACCCCTTTTCATTTGGTATATGGTCATCAGGAGGCTACAATACCCATGAATGTCATGTTCCCCATGATGGAGTTTGTAAGAATATGTCAATTGGATTGGAAGTTGACCAGTGACTAAAATTTCATGCGCTATAGTTAGATAGACAACAACAAGCAATGGATTGTTATGAGAACTAAATTTTGAAAAGAAGACAATAGCTCAATAAGCAATTGAGGAGCAATAATCTTAAGAAGGGAATGTAGTCACACGAGATATGATAGCAATCTGGATTCTACTTTCAAACCAAATTCCAAGTCTGATGGAAAGGATCCTTTATGATCAAGTAGAATTTTGAAAATGGTGCTTATCTATTATAGGATCTAGATGGGATGGTTCATAAAAGTAGGATCAATGGATTCCATCTCAAGAAATACATTTGCAGAATCATGTAAACACAAATGTTGTAAGTGGCGTGCATACAAGTTGTAGAGTAGCTTGTTATGGTTAGCAATTTTGGTATTCTAAAATTTGTATTTAATCAGAGGGTTTCAAATGACAAATAGCATGCTTAAAGTATGATTTCACATAACGAGGATTCCTACCAAGATTGGTAGGTAACCAAGCAAGAATGTGGAAGATATGCACTCTCGAAGCTTGATGTCTATAGTAGACTGCATGATGCGGAATTGCAAAATTACACAATGTGTAGAGATTTTTTTAGGGTAAAAACTTTAGAATCTGACTTTGATGTCTTTTGACAAGTCGTAGATTGGAATTCAGGCTACAACGTTTCTTTAGAAATCTTGGCAATCCAAGTTAGAAATCAAAAGTTATGAGCAGTTTTGTACATGGGTGTCTTGATTGACTAGATTTTGGAAGTCAAAGCATGTCTTTGTCAGAGTTGGTTTGTATTTTCAAATAAAGTTTTATTCACACTTTATGTTCCAAACTAGAGGGTGGGCTAATCATGGTGTATGAAGATGCTTAACTATGGGCATGTCATTGCATGTGGACAAACTGGACAAGTAGTAAAAATGCCACTCATTTGATGTTTCAAAGTTTTTCCATCAATCCACACTTTGTTCCCATTAACTCAAAGTCCAAGATATCTTGATCAATGATTTCTCACCAAAACTTGCCACATCATCACACATGGTCTATAAACAAGGAACTTTTTTGTTGAATTACAAGATTGCACTGAGTGTAAAGATATGGGACATGCTAATTGAGATATACCTCTCGATCTCCAACATCACAGTCATTATCATTGGTCAGCTATTCAATATAACATGCAATACATTATTTAGATGACCAAGTCACTTACCCTAAACAACTGAAATTTGCAAATCCAATAGTTTTTCAACAAATACTCTAAAATATAATGATAGGGAAGTGGGTATAGTAGTTCATAGGATAACGGGTGTTTTTATTTTTGGTATTTTAATTTTTTGATATGTTTCTATGAATAAGCTAGCAAGTGTTTCCATTGATATGCTCTCTCTTCTCCCTCTCTCTATTTCTCTCTCTCTCTATTTTAAACTATCAGTCTCTCTTTATTTCTTTCCCTCTATTTCTCTCTCCATCTCGCTCTCTCTCTCTCTCTCTCTATCTCTATCTCTCTATTTATCTCTTCCTTCCTCTCTCTATTCCTCTCTCCCTCTCTATCCCTCCCTCCCTCCCTCTCTCTCTATCTCTATCTCTCTCTCTTCCTCCCTCTCACTCTCTCTTTATTTTTCTCGCTCTCTCCCACTTTCTATTTCTCTCTCTACCTATCCTTCTCTTTATATCCCTCTCCCTCTCCCTCTCTCTATTTCTCTATCCCTTGCTTGCTTTCTCCCTCTCACCATTTCTTTCTCTCTTCCTCCCTCTCTCTATTTCTCTCTCTCTTCCTTCTCTCTATTTCTGTCTCTAACTCTCTATTCCTCCCTCCCTCTCTCCATCTCTCTCTCTCTATCCATTTCCTTCTCCCTCTCTCTATTTCTTACTCTCTTTCCCTCTCTTTATTTCTCTCTGCCCCTCTCTATCCCTCCCTCCATTTCTTATTCCCTACTTCTCTCTCTCTCTCTCTCTCTCTCTCTCTCTCTCTCTCTCTCTCTCTCTCTCTCTCTCTCTCTCTCTCTCTCTCTCTCTCTCTCTCTCTCTTTGTTGAGGGCTAAACTCACTTGTTATTTGGGCTAATCATTGTTGTTTTTGTGAGCTAAATGGTTGATTTTGATGGTTTATTGATTGATTTTTTTAAATTTGGAAGTGTTTTGGAATGTGTTGGGATGGGTTGAGTACATTTGAGAAGCTCATGATGGTTTTTGGTAGAGATTTTATGTTCTGATAGATTTTATAATGTGTCTGTTTTGGGAGCTATTTGGTTCTGATAAGGTCTTTTTTGTCTCTGCTTTGATTTGATTTCTTTCTATTTGTGAGGATGAGATTTTGAACAAGTATTTTAAGGAATGAAAAAGAGTGTGTTGAATGGTTTTGGATGGTTTGAAGCGGTTTTGGTTGGATTTGTATGATTTTTGTGCCTTTTGTTGAGCCTTTGTAGTGTTCTGTTAGAGCCTCTATCTCTATTCTATAAGTCTTTACTTGCTTTTGTAGCTATTTTGATAGATGGATGTTTAGCTTGGGCAATGTTTTTCAACCTTGAAGGAGGAAGAATACAAGCTCGAAATAGCTCCAAGAAGTAGAAGAAGTAGCTAAAGAAGACTTGAAGTGAAGACTACCATGACAGTGATAGTAGTGAGCTCTTAAGGGACACTGTAGTGGCTCTGGTGACTTTTCATATTAGGCATACCTCTTGGGAGGGGTATCCACAACCAAGAGAGGGTTATTGAGGATTACTCATTGTGATTCCAATATAGTATTGAGAGAGAGCATATGTGAGAGAGATAGCATATGGGAGATAGCCAATTTTCTATGAGAAACATTGTATCTACATGAGAAAGACTATGAAAACTATGAAGATGATGAAAGATGAATACTATGTGATGAATTACATTAAAATTTGATCTTTCTTTTGTGTCATTGTTATTCTTTGATTGTTTCTATGAAGGATATAAAGAATAGTTCAAGATTTGTTATGATAAATATGTATAGGAGAATTGTTATATGATGTTGCATGAAGATTTGTGAAGATTGGTGTTGTTTTTCTTCTTGTAGTTGATTAAAATATGAAAAATATGCTTGTTCCTATGACAATATAGATTTTATTGTATTAGATTTCCTATTTTCTTGGTGTTCCTATTGGGGCTTCATGTTTTTGGTGCACTGTCAAGAAAAACTGCCATCAACAAGCACTAACAAAAAGGCTAAAAATGGAAGAACTCGCACTGTTGAAGAGAAGAGAAAGCAATTGAAGATTGTAAAATCCGTGCTACTACTGAGGAATTGGAGATCTTTATTTCCAAAGCCACTTTCTACAAGAAGTGCATCCCTCAATAGCGAAAGCATGTCACTATCTTGATGCGAACTCTGTGTGAGATAGACTGATTTCATTGTCTTCTGAAGCTATAGAAAGTTATATCACTATAGCTAATCATTTCCCACAAAACTAGAGCAAAGTAGAAAGAGAGAGAATTCCCATCCATGGGAGATTCAACCTTCATTGAATAATCTCTAGACATCATTAAGTGAGAGATTGTGAAGAAGCTTTAGGAGTCTTGGTCAGTAGTAGGAAGTTTATAAGAATAAGAAGGAAAAGAGTTGGAATTTATTGGTGGATGCTCAACAGTAAGATTCATGGGATGCTTGGTGCACTAATAACCTTCTGTTTTTCCAATTGGCAACCCAATGAAAGCTAGTAGGCAGAGTGTTCTTCACAAGCTATGCTATTAAAACCCTCCAAAGTTAGTATTATCAGGACAATGCCACTATGGCAATCCCCAAAAGAATGAGTTTTGATACCTTCAAAATTGAATATCTTCCCCTCTATAGTGGAATGAAAACTGAATTCAGAGATATTGAAAAGAAAAAAGTGGAAGAAATGTTGGCAAGAGAGTCCTCGAGAGACTAAATCCCTTTTGATTCTATTTTGTTAAGTATAGACAAGCTATGTGGAGCTAACTCCTTAATGAACGATGTGATCAAGAGACAAACACTAGAATGAATCCAAAGGAATGTGAGAAGAGAGAAGGTAAAAATCAAAGCTGAGAACAAGCTAGCAATAGAAGCCTCCTTTGATGCCCTTGTGGCACTCTTTAAAGAAGTCCCCATGGTGAATCAAGGTCCCCTTCCTAGCCAGATTCGTCCCATTGCTAATCTTTAAGGGAGTACAATGAAGACCTTGATCTTCATGTAGTTGAGTTCATGGTAGCATCTGTAGCCAATAATACTAGAATCTTCGAGCATTGATTGGCTATATTTCCTGCCACTTTCAAAGACTTGACATTTCAATGGTATGAAAGATAAGTAGTAGGATTTTTTGGCAAATGAAACAACCTGAAAAGTTGGCCCTCACCAAATTTAGGTATGAAGGTTTTGAAGAGTGGATGTGAGAGGAGTTCATAAACTTAACTCTGTCCTCCAGTAAACGAGTGAAAGCATATATCTCTAGAATGAAATCCATACTGAAGAGGTAGACCAACCATCACTTGGATGAAGGTATCTAGAAGGGGGTTTTCCTTAGAGGCCTACAACCAAAAGTCCATAAGTTTGTAGAGCTAAGAAGACCAGTCAACTTGCGAGCTGCAATGGAAGGTGAGAGACTGTACGATGAAGTTGAAGCAAAGCTATCGATGACCTAAGGAAGAGGAGCCTTACCTCATCCCATGCCAAGAATGGTGTACCCAATAAATCCAATCCCAGGGATTGTCTCATATCCATATCCTCAGATGCAAATAGTGCCGCCATACAATTCATCAAATCCACAATGGCTACAAACAGCAATACTTCAAATTATGGTTCAACCATAACAACAATGGCCTCAAACAGTTTCTCCAATGTCAACTCAACAACAATTGTGGAACCCTACCAACTAGAACCAGCAACCACTAGTCTCAACAAGAGCTATAAATTAGAATCAAAACAGAGAAGCCTCTTGATCAACCTAATTAGTCTATGCACAACGATTATAAAGAAATTCCAAAATTCTACTGTGAGTACTCTATGAGGAGAAAATTTGAGGGATTATTTGTCCAATTTAGTTGCAAGCATCAAGAAAAAGTTTATGGATGTGATTATAGAACAACTACAAACATTGAAGGTGAATACCAATATATCCAGTAATGTAGAAAGTGGAAGATATGTGATGCAATCAAATATATGGTGCGGAAAAGTAACATCATGCAAGACATTTAGCCACTGAATGTACTCAAAAATCAACTATCAAGGAATCCTTCTGTTTGTACTATTTAAGGAAGAACCACATAGGGGAAATATGCTCTCTGAAGGGGATGCATGAAAGAAGGAAAACAGACAAAGAAGCAAGATTCAACTTGTTGGAATCCAACCTGACTACCCAAGATATCATACTAAATCTTACAGATTTCAGTCTTAATTTTGGCCCAAGGAGGTTTCCCTCTCAAAGTTACAAAGGATGACAATTTGGTAGTGGCCAGAAATCAAAAGTGGAGTGTTATAGATGTGGAGAAAAGTGGCATATCTCACAAAATTATCCAAAACCTGGAAGGTCCATGGATTACAAGCCCTTATACATTCAATGCAAAGGAGAAGGCCACACTACAAAAGACTATCCTAGTCTAGCTCCTGTGAAAGCCAACACCACTGATAACCAACAGAAGACCCAAGAACCTACCTTCAACTTAGTGGAATTAGAAGTTGCCACAATAATGTGGGCCAAGAAAAGAATACCCATAGTTCCAAAAGAGAACATTCCCATTGCCAAAACTGTGAAGTTCAATCTGCCAAAGGAGAAATAGAATAGTATAGAACAAAACAATGCAGTATAGAGCAGTCTAGTGCCACAAAAGGATATAAAGATAGTTACAGAAGCAAGACCAGACATCCAAGCGATGGAGGATGTAGAAGTACCCCTAGTAATAGAAGAAGTGCAAATGTTGCCACTGCTAGAAGAAAGAGAAAAGATGAAAGTCGGTGTTGCCCCGTTCCCTAGATGGCTGGAGAAGCCCATGGATCTCATTGGAGAGTATGACTTGGTCAAAGACCTAGAGACCTTTAAACCAAACCTAATATTTTGATAGTTGTTGATCCTATCCCCTAGCTGTCTGTCAAAAGAAATTTAAAAGCATACTGACAAGAAGATGTGGCCCACTCCCAAAGTTGCCACTAAGTCCAATAAAGCCCAAGAGCCTCTGAAAGAAGTGGATGTGGCTAAGCCTTCCTAGATCTTGATACCCCAAAGATTGGTGTTTGGATTGAAGGATGTTTTATTGTATATGCATTGATTGATGGAGACTCATCAATGATATAATGACGGATGTGACAATGAAAGATCTAGGCTTGCAAGACATGTAGCCTACACAATGGTTTATTATGCTTGTAGACCAAAGTAAAATTAAACCTTTGGGCATTCTCCCATAGCCAACATTCTACTTTTGAAAAGGTTGCATTGTTCTTCTAGCCCCTCAGTTCCACCTCCTGCCCCTGTAATATTACCTTATATTCAATCCAACAACCATGGCATGGATGATTCTAACGAATGGATCCCCAACCAATGAAAAAAAAACATATGATCATGGGAGAAAATGACTTCGATCCTTGTCATGCCAACCTACTCTTCAAGAAAAGGTGAAAAGACTCTAAGGAGTAGGGTAAAGAGAAAAAAAAAGATGAAAGAAAAAAAAAGAACAAATAAAAAAAATATAAAAAATACAAATTGTTATGAGAGTAAAGAAAGAAATTCCATGTCATAGCAAGCCTACTCCAAGAAAAGGTGGCAAACATCCTTAGGTGAAAAGCTAGTGGTGGAAAACGTGGCAACACCCCGTAGTCCAGAACAGCTGACTCCTCAGTGGAAATCCCTAAAGATGACATTCTGAAGTTGCCACCCTTGGTGCACTGTGTCATGTGACTCTACAAAGTATCTTACTCCTCCAACAAATGTAACCTCCTATATCCACAATAAGTTTTTGATTTATCGATTACCTCCCTAGGTTTTGCCTCTTCCTCAACAAACATTCTTCATCAACATCATCAACAAGTCCATTTGGTCTTCATCAACATTATCAATGGACATTGTTCAACATCATCAACAAGTCCAGCTAATCTTCATCGACAAGCACTTGAGTGATGTGAGCTTGCATCCTAACTGGATGGGGATGTGAGTATGGGTTGCCTTCATCAATCGACTATGAGATAGAGGGTGGGGTGAGTGACCAATCATTGCCCTTTAAATCCAAATGAGAGGTGAGATGTGTGAAGGGAGCATTGCACGCATAGGTTGGCCCTCTGAATGTCCAAAGCACAATTTGTTCCCATGCACAACACTATAAGGCTCCCTAGCCTTCCTTCTTGCATTGTTTGTTGACATAGGGCGAGATGCATTGCCGTTGCACCATCAATTGTGCACAAGGCATATAACCTTTGCACAAGTGGTAGTGAGGATTACATCAATGGGTATTAGGAATCTAGTTGCCCTCCTATATTCATCACAAGAGAGAATGAGACACAGTGGGTGCTGAACGTGATTGATTTTCCCTTCAATCAACTTTAAGAGGTGAGGTTTGAGAGAGGGACATTACAACATTGGCATCGGGTATGTTTTGGTTTCTTTATATATACACAGGACATGCCTCTACCATCCCCACATGATATATCACTCTGCTCTATGCACTACACTACTGCAAGGCTCCCTTTTCGCTGGCCTTCTCGCACCTATGCCAAATGGGTTAGAATGTACTGATGCACCATCAATTGTGCACATTGGCATACTTCCTCTACATCATTCTCCTTGTCGGTTTCTCAACTAGGAGTGATCTATGAGTTTTCCTTCCTTCTTCTCTAAGTGATGTGAATCGTGGGGTGAGTGACTGATCTATCCTTCTCACATGAGTGCATGTTGAGTTGAATGCAATATCCCTTGTCAATCAATGATACTTGCCAGTTCTCCATCAATGATGCTACCTCCCTAGGTGCCGCTACATGGTCCCTACCATGCTGGACGTGTGTTATGGTGATCAGTGGTACCTCTTGCGCATAACTCCGACTCACCACACATCTTTGACGATCCACATCAACGAGCTAAATGGGCTAAGTGTTTCTAACCCTACCTATTGTGTTTATTTATATATGTGTCATATCTTAAGTATGGGGATGCAAGGGTATGTGTCATGTTCGAGTACTAGGCCTCAGCTGATTAAACATACTACTCTATTCCAATTTTAAGTATGGGGACGCATCCCTAAGCATCTTGTTTGCATATATTCATGAACACTCTACTATTTGATTCTTAAAAAATGCCCTACTTTATTTATGCCCTATTGAGGTTCCTTCCTCATCCACCCATCCTATTCTACCTCGCTCTCACGGTCTTTCCTTGCCCTTTAGCCTTTTTTCTCATTTTATTGATCTTCCATGTGAACGCATTCTAAGTTCACCAAAACTGCAATCTGGTCTTATAGCCCTATTCATCCCTTCAAACTTGACACTTTTTCTTTTTATTGCCCTCTATTCTTAGCAACGGTTCGTCTAATATTAATTTTTAAATAGTTTTACACGAATTGGATGTGTTTCCATGAGAATACGTCTTTCTCACACCAAATTTACAGTTTGACATGATAGCCCTAATCTTTTCCTACTCTCGATCAAATTTTCTTTTTACAGCATATCTAGGATTGGTTGTTATTTATTGTTGTGTATTTATAGGTATTTTCACATGTGATTTTTGCTATTTTTCCATGTGAAAATGTTATTTTCTCATCGAAATGGTATCCTACTTAGATAGCCTTGAGCCCCTGGTCCACTGACATTTTTTCTTTTTCCTTCCCATCATTCTAGTCCATGGGTTTTTTAAATTAAATTTTTATTGTGTTTTTTTACGCATTTTTGACATTTTCCCATACAAATGCATTTTTCTTACATTGGAATTGTGTTTTGACCAAACAGCCCTATCAAACACCATTTCCTTGATTTTTTCCTTTTTTTTTGCCCCTTGTTTCGATTGACGAATTGTTTTGATTTCATTTTTGTTTTGATTTTCATGTGCGTTTTTATCATTTTTTCACATGAACACCCCCGTTTCTCATTGGATCTGTGAACTAACTTGATGGCCCTATCTATCTTCTCACCCCAACCATTTTTCATTTTTGCTGCATTCCATTCCAACCTATAGATTTTTTGTTATTAATTTTTTATTTTGTTTTGGGAGATGTATTTTTATCTATTTTTTCCATGTGAATGTCCATCTTAGCCATCGAACGTGTTGTTCGAGTGGTCCCCTCTATTTCCCCTATTGCTTTGCCCATTATCTTTTTTTCCACATGTTCATCCAATGCCCAAATCTTCTGGACTTAATTTTTCAATGTATTTTTATTTATGTTTCATCCACATGTCCATGTAAACGTCTGTGTTTCCCCTCAAAACGTGTGCTATTGGGTCCGACATGTAACGTTCACCCCATCGATGGCCCTCTCACCCCCGTCTACTCCCGACCCCACAAAATTTTTTCCCCTCTTTTACCTTCTCTCCACATGCTTTTGCCAATGCCTTCACAATAGTTGAATGACCTCTTTCACTTTTGCCATTTCCTTCAGGGTTATTAGCTGAAGTTAAAGAAAGCTTTATCCTTAACCGTGCAAAGAAATCATGAGCTTCGTCTGCATCCAGCTCACCCGTATCTATTATAATTTTTCCAACACAGCCATACCGACAAAAGATCTCTTCTAAGAGAAAAGTACACACTGCATTTGTTGTCTTAGTATATAGAGCTCTCCCTTCCACTTGATTAGTCAAGTCTTCATGGGCAAGTACAAGATATCTCATTTTCCAAAGACCTGTAGTAGGCATCGTGACTACATCCACCATCCACTTAAAATGAAGAGACAAGGGAAATGTGGGCTGCAATCTATCCCAATGTCTCACAGATGAATAAATTTGACGTGTTGTACATGTTTCCACAAAGTGAGTAACATCCTTATACATACCCTGCCCCATCGATATCTTTCTTTGATCTTTGCAAAAGTACCCCAAACACCTCTATGGACCAACCCATAAGCTTTCATGAAATTCTTGCATAATATTTACTTGTGAAGCTCTGTCACCCAAAACTCATGATGGCATATCATATTTCTTTTTAGCATGCTTCCATAAGTATCCATCTTTTAAGAAAAACCCATAGGTTTTCCTCCTGGTCTTCTTAAACTCCTCATCTGACCATTCGTCTCTCTTTGTTAATATACTAAGGTATTGACCAATTCTCAGATACTCTCATGCATATTTGTCTTTCAAAAACACTTCTACACAAGATACAAAACATATAGAGTGTCTTCTCTTTGTTGTCCAAGCTTCTGTTAATGCTGTAGAGCAACTCCTTGCATTGCTAAATTCACTCTTACAATATCATTTTCGGTTGCAAGAAAGTCATCTTCTTCCTCCTCATCCATCATCCCATCTTCATTCTCATAGTGTGCCCGAGATAACATGTCTACCACCACATGGTTATCTCTTCCTACAACATGCTCAAATTCAGAGTTCAAAGATTTTATGTACGCAATCCACCGGAGCATAGAGATGTCTGGGGTAGCACAAATAGTAATCATACCCAATACTGGCAAACAATCAGTCTCAATGACTATACGAGCACATATAAACACTCCTTATCACATTTAAGGGCTGTTACAATTCCCCATAATTCTCTTTTTACATGTGGATACCTTCTCTGTCATTCAGTCACTCAATACTTTAGCACCAAAACGAATTGCATATCTTTGCCCTTCCTCATCATCTTGCCTAATTACCCATCCAATCTCGATTGGGCTTGTATCAACAGTAATAATGATAGGCTTTCCATGTGCATAATCAACCTTTCTCAATGTAGGAGCAGATTTCAAGAGCTTCTTCAATTTCTTCATTGCTTTTTGATGTTTCCTTTCCCAATGAAATCTCTAACCTTTCCTCAAGAGCTGATATAGAGCATTAGTTAAATGTGCAAAGTGAGGAATCCATATCAAATAGAACACACATGCACCCAAGAATCTAGACACCTCTGATACATTCATGCATACATCTTGCATTCTATCAATTCCATCTATTTTTGTTGGTGATGGTCTTCACCCATAGGGCCCACCAACAATCAAAACCTCTTCAACTCCAAAGATTGACTTTTGTCCAGAAAGAGTTAAATACACCTCTTCTAGACACGTCAAAATCCTTTCACAATCCACAATATGGTCTGCAAAAAACTGTTTGCACCCATGAGCACCCATCTTTTCATTCTTCTCATCCACTACACACCCTTTGATTGGAACATCATCCAAGAAGGGCATTGTCAATTGTGGTATAAAATCCTTGACTACTCTATTCATAGCATTTGTCATGTGTGCCACTAAGTTTGTTGCACCCTGCAAGAGAGGTAGTACACATTTGTCATGTGTGCCACTGAGTTTGTTGCACCCTGCAAGAGAGTACACATTCGTACTAACCCCAAGGGAGTCTTCATGGTTGTGATATCCCTGCTTTCAACTGCAAGCTAAAATTGATCAAACCCCGAGTAAATATCATCCAAAGAATAGATCATTCTACTTGCAAAAGCCTTTACAAATTCATCAACCACAGGACATGCACCCACATTTCTTATGGTCACTTTATTGACCAATTGCATGTCAACACAATATTAGTTAGTTTGGGAATCTCCCAATTCCCATTTTTTGAATACTAAAAAAGTGGCACTCGGATAACATGCCCATAAGTTTCTAAAAACCATATGATATGACCTATCATTGGAAAGCACTTGAAAAATGGAATCTATTGAGATATAGAGTGCTCAATTGGAGTCATAGTGTTCAAGTTATGACAAATACAAAGATTTGACCACATGTCCCAAACTTATGGGAAATTCCCATATTCCCCAATATGGTGTTTGACTTGAATAAATCTCAAAGCCCAATTCTTTTTTGGTACAATAAACCAACGATTTGAGTACGTGTCTAGAAGAGAGCTCCATGAGATCTAATGCTTGGAGATTTCTTTAGAGTAGTGCCAAACAAGGGATTTCAGGTTCTATCAATACGTAGTGATTTGATTCATTGTCCCTTGTGTTTTATCATGTTCACCTCTTGTCTATTCTTTTTCTTCTCTTCCATATCCTATTATCTACTTCCTTCTATATCTGATCCCCAGCGGATAGAACCTTTCGACTAAAACCCCTTCGACAACAGTCTCCCTAACATTCTAGTTCCTCTTTTTGTTTGTATGGTCATCTCCTCCTATACCAAAAATGATAGACTAGAGGATAAGAGGATAAGACGACATTGTGTACATTGTATGGAAAGAGAGATAGAGAGAGTATGAAAAGTAGATTAAATTGTAGTTATTGATTTCACTGCTTGCAATTGTATACATACATGGTATATTAAATGAGGTAGATGAGCGCTCATTCTAAATATCTAAGATTTTTACAATGAAGATCATTATGGGATACTTTTATCCACATGTTCATAACCTTATCTCCTTACAACAAATATATTATCCTATAATACTTAATTCCAACATCCCCTCTCAAAAGGATTCCATGAAAGAGTAGAAAATATAATTGAATACAACTAAAGGAAAAAAGAACACCAATTAAGATTTGATTTTACATCCATCCATGAATTCATATCATGTCCTTGTCCCTAGAGCATGCAAAGGACTTGCATTGAAATTTTGTGCTTTAGGTGAGGAATTGATTTGGTAAGGAAGTTAGCAGCATTGTCACAAGAGGAAACATAATCAAGTGTAATATGAGAGTTTTCCACCAACTCTCATACAAAATGATATCTCATGTTAATGTGGAAAAGCTTACGACTTAGTTTTGGTCCTTGAACCACTCTCAGTGATGAAGATAGGAATTAGTTGAGAGGGTGGAAGCCAAAATTAATGTCTTCTAAGAGTTTCTTGATTTAGATAACCTTTTGTGCTACCTTACTACATGCCACATATTCTGCTTCAATAGAAAGAGCTAATGATTGTTGTTGCATGCCACATATCTTGTAAGAGACCTCATAGTATCAAGATCTCCACCCAATCTATATATGAATAATCCTTTAAGATAAAATCTCTATGTGCTTTGGTAAAGTATAGTCCCACACGAGATGTAGCCTTGAGATATCTCAAGACTCTTTTGAGTTCTGTCTAATGTTCCTACATTGGTTGATGCATAGCCTTTGAAAGAATATGTCCCGCATAATTCAAATCTAGTCATGTACAAGTGATCAAATACCTTAAACGTCCAAGTTCTTCAATGTAGGTTATAGTTTCCATTTCTTTTTTAGTGGAGAGAGAATGGGATGTAGAGGGATTGGGCTAGAGATTTTGAGTAAGAGGGTTTACCATTGGATTACAACTAGTCATGAAGTAGCGAGAGAGAATATTTTGGATATATGTATGTTGATGCATTCTAATGATGTAGGTGATTAATCTATTTCAATTCCAAGATAGTAATACATAGAACCATAATTGTAATTGAAAATTGTGAGGATATTATGAATTTAGCTTTTGACATTGCATTATATGAGTTTGCTAGGATAGGAATATCATCAACATAAAGCCCTAGGATAATGAATGTGTCTCATTGCATAAGGACATAAGTTATGATATGTGTTTAGCCTTCCAAAAGCATGGTCTACTAAATGAGTATGAATTTGAGTATACCACTACTTGGGTGCTTGGTTTCAACCATATAGAGCTTTATTGACATGACAAACATGGTTAGGATATTTCATACCTACAAAATGAAAAGGCTGGGACATACAAATTTCTTCTTCTAAATGACCATGGAGAAATGCAATCTTAACATCTACATAATGCAAAAGCAATTGGAACTGAGCAGACCCATGGAAATTAGTACACATAAAGATATCATGGATAACATTGGAGAGAAGGTACTTCCGTAATGCATGCCTTCTATCTCTTCAAAACCTTGAGCTACTAGGTGGGCTTTATACTTGCCAATTGTGCCATCTAGTTTGTGCTTCTTGCAAATAACCGATTTGAAAAATTGATTGTTAACTGTCTAGAAGGGAGAGGGATCTATGTCCAAGTGTGATTTGAAGATGAACCTTGTATTCTTTGGTCATAGTAGCTTGCCAATAATGAGATTCATTACTTCAAAGTGCTTGAGTGATGGAATGACATATTGGTGGCTTGAGAATGCTAGCATGGAGTGGTCCCCTTGCTTGGCCAACAACAATATTTTCTTGGACTAAAAGATCATCCAAGCTCTTGAAGCATGGGCTGGGTATTGACAATACTTCATCTTGATTAGAGTCTAATCAATTGAAAGTAGTAATGATTTTGGAAGAGGAAATGGGTGAAGGAGGATGGATGTTGGTAACAATAAGGGGTGTGATTTGTGGATGACATTGCAGCAAGGCATGCTGATCTTCAAAGAACTCTTATGGAGAAGGAAGTATCTTTGCTTCTCAGATTACTTACTGGTCTTGAACTTACTTTAGGAGATGAAGATGATAAATGGGGGTTCCCAGGAGCCAAAGGTAGTGAAGATAACCTCTCTAGCCTCTAGACATAGTAAAGATGGATCAATAGAGAGAGTTTTGAGTGTATCTTGTCTTAAGGTAGGGAAGGAAATGAACGTTAAGCAAGAGCAAGAGTTGTGGAGGGATTTGAAAATGTGGCACGTTCATGTTATTGTCTTGGTGCCATTAATGATGCTTGGTTGGGTTGTTCTTATCTCCCTACAAGCTTACGATAATGATGATAATAGCCTGATTCATGCTGAGAAGGGTGAGGAGGATTGTCCAGAGAATGAAGACAAGAAGAAGGCATTGAAATCTACCTACCATGGCCATGCTAATTTGCAAGTTGTGAGTTGTATTGTGACATAGAAGGGGAATTACTTTCATTTTGTCCCTTACTAAACATTTGAAGAGGGGGCAATAAGGTTTCTTGGACATTTTTATGAGGTTTATTATAAGTGAAAGTCTATTGGGAGTGGATGAAATAATAAAATTAGAAGAGGATGTGCGAGACCTAGGCATTTGAAGCATGGTGGTCAATGGATGAGGTTGGAGATGTTGTGAATTCAAGGGGTGCAATTTGATAGAGGAGGATAAGAGGCTAAGAATGAGTGTTTTCTAAGGATGTCAACAATATTTTTAGTTCATGAAATATGGCACTCTAACCATAGATGAATAATTTTTTATCTAGATTAGAAAATCTATAGTTTGTGTGGCCATAAGGCTCACCATATCCAATGAAGACAAGATATGTGGCTCTCGGTAAAATTTTTAATTTGTGGTCGATATTGACTAGAAAGGCTATGCATCCAAATATCTTGAGATGTGCTAAGTTAGGAGGGTGGCCAATCCATAATTTATAGGGAGTGTGATTGTGAAGAGGAAGAATACAACTTATTTTGGAGATAAGTTGCAGTGGTGGCAATTGCCTCTTCCCAATACTCTTTTTCAAGATGTGCCACAAATAGCATAGATCTTGCTACATTTAACAAAGTGCAATTCTTTTGTTCTAGAAACTCCATTTTGTTGAGGATGAAATCGTATGGTAAGCTCATGATGAATTCCAAAGGCTTTGTAAAAATCTTGAAAGTCATTGGAGGTGTACTCTCCTCCATTATTCATCTGTAGAGCCTTAACTCATAACTCATGCTTATTCTCTACCACTTCTTTGTACTCTTGAAACTTTGAAAATACTTGTGACTTTCTTGTGAGAAAATATACAACAGTATATCTAGAATAGTCATCAATTAGTACCATGAAATATTTTGCTTAGGTGAGTAATGTATGATTGATAGGACTACAAGTGTTGAAATGTACTAGTTGAAGGAGTTTAGGTGTAATCGATTGAGATTAGAGTAAGGAAGGTGTGTAGCTTTTCTTAGAGCACAAACAAAAGGGAAGTTCAGAGAGATATGATGAGATGCCCAAGACAAGCTTGTTGTGGACAAGTTGCTAGAGGACATGTTGAGAGGCATGATTAAGTCAAAAGTGCCATAGAACAGAGTCTTGAGATAAGCTTGAGAGTGAGATGGAATCAGTGGAAGCATTAGCAAGAGGTTTAAGAATTGAGTAACCAAGAGTGTAAAGCCTACCTAATTTTGGGTAAATGAGTTTGAGAGAAAGTAAAAGTAGCCAGAGAATACACTAGTCCTTAAAGAAGCGAGCAGTGAGAGAGGCTTGAGAAGTGAGCTCACTGATGCTAGGAAGATTCTTCTTGAGATTTAGAATATAATAAATTTTGTATGCTTTAATTATGTGGTTGGATGGAAGCTCCACTTGAATGGTATTTTAGTCTTTATCTTGCTATAGGTTGTTGTCTCCTATAGCTACACCAATTGGAGAAGATATCTCCTTGAAATTCACCAATTGTTCTTTCTAGAAGGCCATATGATGAGTAGCTCAAGAGTCTAGGAACCATGTGTATTCTTATTTTCAATCTTGACGAGGTACTTAGACACTTATAACTAGGATGATATGGTGTCTAATTGATCTTCTATGTCATAGTTTCCAATGCTGATAAAGTGAGCTTACTCTATTGGAGTGATTTTTGTTAAATCTCTCTCTTTGATGATTATTATTATTTTTATATGACCTTGTCTTTAATAAACATTGCATATGAGATGGTAACAAGGATTTCTAAAAATGGGTGAGAAGTAAGATGATTAATGAAAATTGGGTTTATGATGAGGATTGACAGGGATTCCTTTGAAGTTAGACTGAGGAGAGATCTTAGGCTTTAGGTAAAAGATATGGCGGCTCTTTTGTGTAGATGTTTTAGATTATAGGTAGTTATAGCAAGAGCTTTGGTCTCTTGAGTAGAGAAAGTGGAAAGATTACCCCTCATAATAACTTGCTCTTGCTTTGTTCTATTGTTGAGAGGCTAAAGCTTGAGTTTATCAGTGGAGATTTAAGTGGTGATATAGGCTCTCCCAGTTAGAGGCAAGGAGGAGAGAAGAAACATAGCTTGTATTTCTTTAGAAATAACTAAAAGTCTAGATATTATAGTTTCATCCAACAAGGACTGCCAGTACTCTTAGTGGCACATTAGTATTCATGCATAGTGGCAGTGACTAACCTTCTAAACATGATCATTTAATTTATTATATATGTGTGTTCATAGGTTTTGTTGAAGAAATACCAAATACCTTTTGGAATGGGTATTGTTCTTACTAGTTGCACTTGTCGATCTCCACAATGGATTTGGATGTCCATCCTTATAGCTACATCTCTTTGCTTATCCAATACTTCTTGTTTAGGTAATTCTTCTTTGCCATAGATGATGTTTCAAAGGCTAGGTTGAGATAGGTAGAGTTCCATCCTCAATTTTGAAACTTGATAGTTACTGCCATCGAGTTTGTCAATCTTGATGTGGCAGTTGTAAGAGGTAGTGGCATTTATGAGAGCCATTGGAGTAATGAGAATAAAAGTAGATAAATAGTTTGTGGTTTTGAAAATAGTGAAGAAGATATGATGGGCTAGACAACTAGAACCAGTGCTTTGATACCATGTATAGAAAATAATAGACTAGAGGATATGAGGATAAGACAACGTTGTGTGCAATGTATGGAAAGAGAGATAGAGAGAGTATGAAAAGTAAAATAAACTACAGTTATTAACTTCATTGCTTGCAAGTGTGTATATACATGGTACATTAAATGAGGTAAGGCCCTTTTCTCAATATTTGGTATATTTACAATGAGGATAATTATGGGATCTTCTTGTCCACATGTTAAATGTCCTTATCTCTTTATAGAAAATATCTTATCCTGCAATACTTTATCCTAATACCTTTTTGCGGATGGCTCTCTCTCTCTCTCTCTCTCTCTCTCTCTCTCTCTCTCTCTCTCTCTCTCTCTCTCTCTCTCTCTCTCTCTCTCTCTCTCTCTCTCTCTCTCTCTCTTTCTACATTTGATGATTTTTTTCCCCATAGTATGCTATTGCTATTTATATTGCTAATACTATCAGTATTAGCATTGATACCAATACTGATGATATTAAAATGACGCAAATAGTGATGTCACTAAAAATCTCTAAAGAATTTGTTATTATATCTCTATACCCTCGTAGTATTTCTTTTGATGTAAAAACCAAAATGGCATTCCTGTGGTGTGGGTTGTGACTTCTTCCATGGAGTCATCAATGTGCCATGGCTTGGCTTACTGCCTTTCAGGATCCAATCCTTGACTTCAATGTAACATAAGAAGCAAATGCTTGAATAGTAGATTATGCACAAGCAGATAATTGGTACACTCAAGTAAGACATAGACATTGTGCTTTAATGTCATGAATTTTTAAATCATGACTAATAAAGTTACACGGAAGCATATGCATGGCTATATTTGGATTGCATGTATACTTATGTGTGTGGCATGTGAGGAGAGCATGGCTCAAGAATTTAATAAAAAAGATGAAAGACATTCAAATTCATGCAAACATGTTTTGGGATTTGGGAAGCATTATGAACATGAGATGCAAATGACTCTCAAGTGAGGTAAAAAGAATAGAGGATGCATTAGCCCTAGTTGATGAGTTTGTGGAGAAATATAAATCTCATGCATGCTTTGTGGCTTATTTCAAGGAACATTGGACTCCTAAAATTGGTAAAGGAATGTTTTATAGCATTTGCTACCATGTGAATTCTAATTTTTTTTTGAATTCATGTAAATTTATCTTAATGGAATTATGGGCATGTGGGTTCAAGCTACATGCTGTCGTGATGTTATGAGGACACAGTGTGAAAAAGTATGGAATGCACCATCATCTGACTTCTTTATTGATCAAGAGAGTCAATGTGATCTGAGTCATTAGTATTAGTGTGAGTTGCATGGATTATCCAAAAATACTAGATTTTTGGATAATTTTAGCTTATATTTGATATTATTTATTTTAAAAGTCCAAAAAAGTTAAAAAAGCTTCTAGATTAGGATGGCATTAAAAAAGCAAGTTTCTTTTTCAGCCAGTTAGGAGATTCTTCATAAAGAAGACAAATTGACGAAATCGTGCATGTCGCGATTGCTGTAAACAGGCTGAAAACTGCAGATTGAACTGAAACAAGAAGGAGTGATCTGGGAGACCCATGATCAGGTGTCTTGAGGTTTTACCCCCTTTCAAAGCCAAGGGAGCCATCAGATTTGGATTCCGGGCAGTAGAGAAAGAGCTGATTTTTTTTAATCCACGTTTTTGGTTTATGAAGGAGCTCCGGGAGAACTAATGCTGGAGATTGCTTCTGAGTAGTGTGAAGATTCCAGGTTCTTTCAATACACATTGATTCAATTCATTTTGATTTTTTTTTGTCGTGTTTACCACTTGGGTATTCTCTATCTTATCTTCCATCTTCTATCTCTACTTCCTTCTACTTCTGATCCTCGGTGAATTCGACCTTTCAACAAAAACCCCTCCGACATTGGTGAACCCGACGTGAAAGGTCGTCATAGAAGAAGGAAAGACAAGATGGGAGAATCTTCAAATACATTTTCTAGTGATGTTTTGCAATAGTTGGTGCAAAATATGAATATGCTTATGCAGGTATAACAACAACAACAGGTGATGCAAGCTTCAGCTCAAACAGAAAGTGTTGTGATGAATGCTGAGTGTGAGGTGAAGTTATTCAATGGCAGGAATGTATCTGCATATGTACATACCTATGCTCAGAAGATGGAATTCTTTGGAGTGACTCAATTTGCATGGAGCCGGTATTTTGTACTTGTTACTATTCATGAACTGAAAGCACGGATTACTGAATTATACTTGCAGGATGCAGACTGGGTAGCCTTCAAGAAGACACTTAGGGAAGAATATTACATTGAGGACACCAGTTTGATTACGCGCAAGACTTTTCAAGAGTGGGTTTTACAACCCAATAAGGGTCTTGTGGCTACGGAATTGTTAAGAGAATTTGAAAGTTGATTTGAGCAGTTGGATCTCGCAGAACAACAAGCTCTTGCAAGTCAGAAAATTGAATTATTTCTACAATCAGATGGTCCTGAGCTTCAAGAGAAGCTTGATGATTTGCTGGAGGATCAAACTATAGAGACAGGTTTGAAAACAGAGTGGAGACATGTCAAGGAAGATGTTACTGCACTTGTGAAGAAGCATAGAAGAAGAGAAAGATTGCACGTCTGTAGGTTGCCCATTGTTACGGGCAAAACAGTTGAAGTATCCAATAAACCACCCGCTTCTGTGGCTAACCCTATCGTTGTACCTGCTATTGTTCCCTCTGTTAGGGAAGATCTCTTGGATGAATTGGTCAAAGGGATGCGGGATCTTCAATTGAAGGTTGCAAAATTGGATGAAAAAGGAAAAGAGGAAAGGGGACAGGCAGCAGCCCCCTAAACTTGGAAAAAGATGTATATGCTGTGACAGTTTACAGCATGAGAGAAAGGATTGTGTTGTCTATCAGGAGGCCTTGGCACGACAGCTTATCTTTTGGAAATATGGCAAGATCCATGCACAAGAAATGGGATTGCCTCTTGCTTTGAATTTTTTAAAGGGAGGTATGCAGAAGTTGTTGGAAGACTTGGCTATTCGAAATGCTTATGCGACGGTACATGCTTCTACTTTTGGTCTACAGTTGGATAGAATGCATGGCCAAGTGATGGTTGGTCCAAAGGCGAAAATATGGACACATGCTTTACATGCAGCTAAAAAGAGAAAGGTCACTGATAGTGAAATGTCTCATGCAGGGCAAGACATTCGTGGCATAATTGGTTGGGAATCACCGGTATATGCATATTCAGTGTATGCATATTTAGCAAAGGTACAAAACACGGATATACTTGTAGAAGAAAAACAAAAAAGAGATGAAGATATTGTAGGGACATCTAAAATAATGACAAGAAGAAGTGTGGATCAGCCTAAAGCTACAAATCAGCCACCTCCCAAGCATGTTATGGAAGAGGTCAATCAGAAGCAAAAACAGGATAACAAACAAGGGGGCAAAAAGAAGGGCAAGCAGCCAAGATATAAGTTGCAATCTGACATTGAGATAGCCACAGATCTTAAGAAGGTTCTTGAAGAACGAATCTTAAACAGTCGGGTGGAATTTACCTTGGGAGAGGTGCTTGGCATTGCCAAGTGAGAATTTCATGATGAGATCATTGACATAATTAAAAGGAAGTGTCAGTTTCTTGGTGATACCACTAGTGCATTGCTACAATTTGAAGAGGAAACTGGTTTGTTGGGTATTCGGGCTGAATATGAGCATGAAGTAAGTACAGGATTGTCTATGCAGGATGCTACTAATCAATGGATAGCATGTGGAAAAGAGAATAAAGTGGCTGAAAATGCATTGTCTTGTAGCAATATGCATGGTGGAGTAAGGCAAATGCAACAATATGGAGAAGAGACTCTAGGATTTATTCGTCGAAGTCACTACATAAGAAATCATTGGGCTAGAGCTACCACTGAAATGTTAGTGAAAATAGGGGAACGTGAAACTCCTTGTGTTGTTTTACTTGACCATGGGTCTGAGATAAATGTCATTGAGCGGGGATTGTATGAAAATGGTGCATGGCCTATGGACACCAATCATGGTTGGCGTATGAGGGCTACAAATAATTCTTCAGGGGAGCTCTACGCTGCATGTCCTAATGTAAAAGTTACGATTGGTGATGTACAGGAAGAGCAACACTTCTTTGTGCAAGATAATTCCTCATATGCAGTGATTTTGGGACAGCCCTATATTACAGGTGTGTGTATGGAAACAAAGGTGCTTGATGATGGTTCTGCTTATGCAATAGTCAGAAGCAAGGATGGGAGAAAAGCAGTCCAATTTCTTACTGTTTGTGTTAATCGTCCTAGAAATCATGATACGCTTTGAGAGTCTCCTTTGGTTCCAAATGCAAGGGAATTCAAAGACTTGGATTTTCATTATGCACTGCTGTATTGCGGGGCTACAATAGTGTTGTTCAGTGGGTGTAATGGCCTCTTGATGAAATGAAGCATGTATTTACTATTGGTAATTCTTAGTTTATAGTAAATAGTTCATGTTGGTTTAAGCCTATCGAAGCTATATGTAGGGCTGAACACATATCTATGAAATGGGCTACTAAGAAACTGAGAGCATTGGAGCTATTAGCTGAAAATGATGGCATTTCATGCATCTTTTATGGGCTGAATATTAGTAACACTATGGTTGAAATTTTAGCAACTATACATGCAGAAAATGAGGCTGAAAACAGAGTGTTTTCAGTATGTACTTTGGATATGTATGATGTTATCGCATTGTTTGCTCAGCAGGAAGGATTACAATGGGATGAAGCACTTATGGAGACAAAGTATAAGACAATTGACAAAAAGGTGAGACCAATTGCTTTGCCACTTCCACCAGAGAGTGAGGGTATGTATGAAAAAGTGTCAAGGCAGCCAAGCTTACGGGATCCTAAAGATATAGGTCATAAGTTTATATCTGAAACATTACATGAATTGAAAGTTGGTGCAGAAGGGTTTCTTTTGCCTGCTGAGAGAGACTATTTTATGCAGATGTTGGCTAGACATGGGAAGGCATTTGCATTTCAGCCAAGTGAAATAGGTTGTGTGGATTCAAATGTTGTCTCTCCTATGGTCATATTTACTGTGCCATATGTACCATGGAACTTGAGGCATATTTCAGTGCCTAAAGCTTACTTGCCAAAGATGATGGATTTGCCAAATGAAAAGATTCAAATGAAGATCTTGGAGCCTTCTTCAGCCCCGTACTCAAATTGTTGGTTTACTGTGCCCAAAAAGAATGGGGCTTTGAGATTTATTCAAGACATGCAACTGGTCAATAAAGTGACCATAAGAAATGTGGGTGTAGGTCCTGTGGTTGATGAATTTGGAGAGGCTTTTGAAGGTAGAGCGATCTATTCTTTGGGTGATCTTTACTCGGGTTATGATCAGTTTCAACTTGCAATTGAAAGTAGGGATATCACAACCATGAAGACTCCTTTGGGGTTAGTACGGATGTGTACTCTTCCACAGGGTGCAACAAACTCAGTGGCACACATGACAAATGCTATGAATAGGGTACTCAGGGATTTTATACCACAATTGACTATGCCCTAATTGGATGATGTTTACAATCAAAGGGTGTGCAGTGGATGAAAAGAATGAAGAGATGGATGCTCATGGATGCAGACAGTTTGTTGCAGACCATATTGTGGATTATGAGAGGATTTTGACATGTCTAGAAGAGGTGCATTTAACTCTTTCTGGACAAAAGTTTGTCTTTGGAGTTGAAGAGGTTTTGATTGTTGGGTATATGTGTGGGCCTTATGGGCAAAGTCCATCACCAGCAAAAATAGATGGGATTGATAGAATGCAAGATGTATGCACGAATGTATCAGAGGTGTGTAGATTCTTGGGTGCATGTGTGTTCTATTTGATATGGATTCCTCACTTTGCACATGTAGCCGATGCTCTTTATCAGCTTCTAAGGAAAGGTCGGAAATTTCATTGGGAAAGGAAGCATCAGAAAGCAATGAAGAAATTGAAGCAACTTTTAAAATCTGCTCCTACATTGAGAAAGGCTAACTATTCACATGGAAAGCCTATCATTATTACTATTGATACAAGCCCAATCGGGATTGGGTGGGAAATCGGGCAAGATGATGAGGAAGGACAAAGATATGCAATTCACTTTAGTGCTAAAGTATTGACTGAACGACAGAGAAGATATCCACAGGTTAAAAGAGAATTATGGGGAATTGTGACAGCCCTTAAATGTGATAAGGAGTATTTTATGGGTGCTCATGCAATCATTGAGACCGATTGTTTGCCGGTATTGGGTATGAATACTACTTATGCTACTCCGAACATTGCTATGCTCCGGTGGATTGCATACATCAAATCTTTGAACCCTGAATTTCAGCATATGCAAGAAGAGATAACCCAGTGGCAGACATGCTATCTCGAGCACGTTATGAGAATGAAGATGGGATGATGGATGAGGAGGAAGAAGATGACTTTCTTATGGCTGAAAATGATGTTGCAAGAGTGAATTTAGTAATGCAAGGTGTTGCTACAGCATTAACAGAAGCTTGGACAACAAAGAGAAGACACTTTAGATGTTTTGCATCTTGTATAGAAGTGTTTCTAGAAGACAAATATGCAGGAGAGTGGCTGAGAATTGGTCAATGAGAATTGGTCAATATCTTAGTACATTAACAAAGAGAGATGAATGATCAGATGAGGAGTTTAAGAAGATCAAGAGGAAAGCCTATGGATTTTTCTTAAAATATGGATACTTGTGGAAACATGCTAAAAAGAAACAAGGTATGCCATTGCGAGTTTTGGGTGATAGAGCTTCACAAGTAACTATTATGTAAGAATTTCATGAAAGCTTATGGGCTGGTCATAGAGGTGTTTGGGGTACTTTTGCAAAGATCAAAGAAAGATATTGGTGGCAGGGTATGTACAAGGACGTTGCTCACTTTGTGAAAACTGAAAGGGAGTGACGGATGGAAGGTTGGACTCAAGAGCTATGGCGAGAGAGCAAGAGCAAGAAAGGGAGAGACTAGAAATGGGAACTCCAACAGTCACAATGTGTGATTGGGCCTTCCTTTATTCAAACTGTCACTAAAAGAATAAAGAATAAAGTGACGATGTGACAGGCGCCCGCCACCTGCAGTGTGCAGTGGCGGTGAGTGTCAGTGTAGTAATACATGGGTGGCTAGGAAGAGGCGCCTTTACCCCCAACAACCTCCCACTTAAAGGAAAATCTGCCCCAGGAGGAGTGAAAAGAAAAAGAAAAAAGACAGTACAACATGTACACGTACAACAGGATGAGGAAAGACATCATCTCATCCCACGCCCATCAACCTCCTGAGGAAGGTAAAGCGCTCTGTAGAGAGGCTTTTCGTGAGCAAATCTGCAGGATTCTGGTCAGTTGAGATCTTGACAAGATCAACAGACTTGTCCTCAATGACCCCACGTAGGAAGTGATACCTCAACTCAATGTGTTTCGTCTTCACATGAAAGACCGGATTCTTGGCTAACTGAATAGCACTCATAGAATCCGAATGCAGTGTAGGAATAGCATCAATACAAAGGTCAGCAACCAAACGACCCAACCAAATGGCCTCCTTGCAAGCCTTAGTGGCTGCAACATACTCTGCCTCTATAGTAGAAAGGGCCATGCATTTTTGCACCCTGGACATCCAAGAAACAGCACCTCCAGCATAGGTGAATACATAGCCAAAAGTGGACTTCCTACTATTTGCATGTCCTGCATAATCAGAGTTAGTGTACCCCACGACTCTTGTATCTTGGTTGCCATAGCATATGCACATATCTCCAGTGCCCTTCAGGTACCTCATGATACCCTTCACGGCATCCCAATGCTTCTTGCCAAGTGTAGCCATATAGCGTGCCACAACACCAACTGCAAAGGCAATATCTGGACGAGTGGCTATCATGGCATACATAAGACTGCCCACTGCGGATGCATAGGGAATCTTGGCCATCTCGACCCTTTGCTCATCTGTTTGTGGAAAATCAGCCTATGATACCTTCACATAAGAAGGCAATGAAAAGCCAATAGGCTTTACGTCCTGCATGCGGAAGCGATTAAGGACTTTATGAATGTACTCCCTTTGTGACAAGTAGAGGAGTCCTTGATGCCTGTCGTGTCTAATGCGCATACCAAGTATGTGAGCGGCCTATCCCCGATCTTTCATCTCAGAGCTCTTCTTGAGTTGAGCCTTAAGAGCATCTAGCTCATCATGAGCTTTCCCTGCTATCAACATATCATCCACATAGAGTACCAAAATCAATAAAGAACCATCACGAGCTTTCTTCGTGTAAAGACACGGATCCATAGCACTCCGGCTGTAGCCCTATGACTACATAAAGGCATCAAACTTATGATACCACTTCCTAGGTGCCTAAGACATGCAAGCGGTCAATAAAGTGACCATAAGAAATGTGGATGTAGGTCTTGTGGTTGATGAATTTGCAGAGGCTTTTGTAGACAGAGTGATCTATTCTTTGGGTGATCTTTACTCGGGGTATGACCAGTTTCAGCTTGCAATTGAAAGCAAGGATATCACAACCACGAAGACTCCCTTGGGGTTAGTATAGATGTGTATCTCCCATAGGGTGCAACAAACTAAGTGGCACACATGACAAATGCTATGAATTGGGTACTCATGGATTTTATACCATAATTGACAATGCCCTTCTTGGATGATGCTCCAATAAAAGGGTGTACAGTGGATGAAAAGAATGAAGAGATGGATGCTCATGGATGCACAGACCATATTGTGGATTGTGAGAGGATTTTGACACATCTAGAAGAGGTGTATTTAACTCTATCTGGACAAAATTCTATCGTTGTAGTTGAAGAGGTTTTGATTTTTGGGTATATGTATGGGCCCTATGGGCAAATACCATCACCATAAAAAATAGATGGGATTGATAGAATGAAATATGTATGCATGAATGTATCAAAGATGCGTAGATTCTTGGGAGCATGTGTGTTTTATTTGATATGGATTCCTCACTTTGCACATGTAGCTGATGTTCTTTATCAACTTCTGAGGAAAGATCAGAGATTTCATTGGGAAAGGAAGCATCAAAAAGCAATGAAGAAATTGAAGTAGCTTTTAAAATTTGCTCCTAAATTGAGAAAGGCTAACTATTCACATGGAAAGTCTATCATTATTATTGTTGATACAAGCCCATTCGGAATTAGATGGGCAATTGGGCAAGATGATGAGGAAGGGCAAAGATATGCAATTCGCTTTGGTGCTAAAGTATTGACTGAATGATAGAGAAGGTATCCATAGGTAAAAAGAGAATTATGGGGAATTGTGACAGCCCTTAAATGTGATAAGGAGTAATTTATAGGTGCTCGTGTAGTCATTGAGACCAATTGTTTGCCGGTATTGGGTATGATTACTAGTTGTGCTACCTCAGACATTGCTATGCTCTAGTGGATTGCATACATCAAATCTTTGAACCCTGAATTTCAACATATTGCAAGAAGAGATAACCCAGTCGTGGCAGACATGTTATCTCGAGCATGCTATGAGAATGAAGATGGGATGATGGATGAGGAGGAAGAAGATGACTTTCTTGCAGCTGAAAATGATGTTGTAAGAGTGAATTTAGCAATGCAAGGTGTTGCTACAACATTAACAGAAGCTTGGACAACAAAGAGAAGACACTTTAGATGTTTTGCATCTTGTGTAGAAGTGTTCCTAGAAGATGAATATGCAAGAGAGTGGCTAAGAATTGGTCAATACCTTAGTACATTAACAAAGAGAGATGAATGGTCAGATAAGGAGTTTAAGAATATCAAGAGGGAAGTCTATGGGTTTTTCTTAAAAGATTGATACTTATGGAAACATGCTAAAAAGAAATAGGGTATGCCATTGCAAGTTTTGGGTGACAGAGCTTCATAAGTAAATGTTATGCAAGAATTTCATGAAAGCTTATGGGCTGGTCATAGAGGTGTTTGGGGTACTTTTGCAAATATCAAAGAAAGATATTGGTGGCAGGGTATGTATAAGGATGTTGCTCACTTTGTTGAAACATGTACGACATGTCAAATGTATTCATCTGTGAAACATAGGGATGGATTGCAGTCCATTGTCTCTTCATTTTAAGTGGGTGGTGGTTTAAGTCTCACGATGCCTACAGGTCTTTGGCAAATGAGGTATCTTGTACTTGCCCGTGAAGACTTGACTAATCAAGTGGAAGGGAGAGCTCTACGTACTAAGACAACAAATGCCGTGTGTACTTTTCTCTTGGAAGAGATATTTTGTCGATATGGCTATGTGGGAAAAGTTACAACAGATAGGGGTGAGCTAAATGTAAATGAAGCTCATGATTTCTTTGCAAGGTTGGGGATAAAGCTTGCCTTAACTTCAGCTTATAACCCTGAAGGAAATGGAAAAAGTGAAAGAGCTCATCCACCTATTGTGAGAAGGCATTGGCAAAAGCATGTGGAGAGAAGGTAAAAGAGTGGCCACGATTGCTCCCTTATGCCTTGTGGGCTGACAAAACAACTCATAGTGCTATTATAGGATATATGCCTGCAAAATTGATGTATGGACAAAAACCTATCATTCCGATAGAAGAGATGGCAATCACATGGAGTGTGCTACCTTGGGAAGAGGAGTTGTTGGCCTTATGCATTAGACAGTTGGAAAGAATGTCAAAAGACATAGAGGTAGCAAGTGCAAAATTAAGAGCAGTAAGGATGCAGAATAAGAAACGGTTTGATAAAAGACATAGACTAAGATCAAGAACCATACAAGATAGGGATTAGATATTCGTTTATGATAGAAGTTTAGACAACCAGGACCCTATGTGGTAAGATAGGTATTTGATAATGCTACTTATGCATTAAATGAACTGGATGGGACAGCCATAAAACTTTCGGTAGTAGGGAAAAGAATCAAATTATTCAAGAGGTGGGAATCTAATGCCTATGAGTTGCTAGAATTGGAAGAAAACATTGGCCATGATACACGGTCTAGCTAGGAAGATATGGAAGATGAAGAAGCAAAGAATATTGTTGTAGAGGATGAGGAGGACTCAAAATCCAATGACAACTAGGAATTTGGCACATACCGGAGGATGTGCAGGGGGGTGAATGTCGTGATGCTATGCGGACATAGTGTGAAAAAGCATGGAATGCATCATCATCTGACTTTCTTATTGATCAAGAGAGTCAATGTGATCTGAGTCATTAGTACTAGTGTGAGTGGCATGAATGGTCCAAAAATACTAGATTTTTGGATAATTTTTGCCTATTTTTTATATTATTTATTGTAAAAATCTGAAAAAGTTAGAAAAGCTTCTAGATTAGGATGGCATGCAAAAAGCAAGTTGCTTTTTAAGCCAGTTATTGGATTTTTCATAAAAAAGATAGATGGGCGAAATCGTGCACGTCGCAATAGCTGTTGAAAGGCTAAAAACTGCAGTTTGAACTGGAAGAGAAAGAAGGAGTGATTTGGGAGATTCGTGATTAGATGTCCTAGGGTTTTACCCCCCTTCCAAAGCCAGAAAGCCATTAGATTTGGGTTCTGAGCAGCAGAGAAGGAGCTGTTATTTTGATGCATGTTTTTGTTCTATAAATAAGCTCCACGAGATCTAATGCCTAGAGAGTACTTTTGAGTAGTGCCAGACAAAGGATTTCAAGTTTTGTCAATACATATTGATTTGATTCATTGTGCTTTGTCATTATTGTAATTACCACTTGTGTATTCTTTTTCTTCTCTTCCATCTCCTATCTCTACTCCCTTCTACCTCTAATCCCGGGGGGTCCACTAGGGTTTACCGTATGGTACCACATGAGTATAAGGGAGGGGGTTATTTAAGGGAAGGAAGGTACATTTTATAAGGTAAGGTCCCATAAATAGGGGGTAGATAGGGGGCATTTTCATATATTTCTTGCACTCAAGTGACGTCTCCTTATTACTACTAGTGAATCCCCCGTGTCTCTGATCCTCAATGGATATGACCTTTCGACAAAAACCCCTCCGATAGCGGACACAGTGTGAAAAAACTTGGAGTACATCATCATTCAAATTTATTATTGATCTAGAAAGTCAATGTCGTATTAGTCATTAGTGTTAGTGTCCATAGTGTGGATAGTTCCAAAATATAATATTTTTAGACAAGTTTAGCCTATTTTTTATATTTTGATATTATTTTTTGTAAATATTTTAAAAATATGTAGAGAACTTTTAGAATAGGGTGACATGCAAAAAGCAAGTGGTTTTTTAGCCAGTTTTGGGAGATCTCATGCAAAAAGAAGGGGCTTCCGAATTTGCGCAATGCGCGATCGCAGTTTACATGCAGCAAATAGTACTCTGAATGTGGAGAAGAAGAGGGAGCGATCTAGGAGTATTCTAACCATGCATCCTAGGGTTTAACCTCCCTTTCAGAGCCAACTAAACCATCAAATTTGCTGTCTAAGCAACAGGGAAGAAGCTAGTGTTTAGCTTTGATTTATGGAGCTTTGTCTTCATCTTGTGTACCTCTTGTCTATTCTTTTTCTTCTCTTCTATCTCATATTCTCTACTTTCTTCTCTCTTTGATCCTCAATGGTGGATATACGACCTTTCGACTAAAACCCCTTCGATAACATTTAAAATTCTTGATACCCCTATGTTGTTCAACACACTCATCAAATACCCAATGTTCTCAATGAAGAATCGAATGGTGGTATCACACCCCTTAAGAATAAGAACACTCTTCTTATTGGCATTGAACCATTTTTAGAAGTTCTCCATTTGTTTGTGCTCACTTTAGTACCTCAAATCTAAGTAATACCTCCACTCCAATACCTCAATTCTAATACCTCCACCCAAATACCTTGAGTCCAATACCCCCACTCCAATACCTCCACTCTAATACCTCAAGTATAATATCAAGTTCAATAATAAGAGTCGGCCACTACCATGAGACCAACTTATAGAGCTTTATTACCTATGGCAATTTATCCAACTGATACACTTACTCTAGTACCTTGAATCCAACACCTCTTATTCCAATATATCTTGAGCCCAATATCTCTAGTCTAATACCTCCACTTCCAATACATCAAGTCCTATATCTCCACTCCAATACCTTTAGTCCAATACCTCCATTCTAATTCCTGGAGTCCAATTCCAATACCTTTAATCCAATACTCATCCAATATCTCTAGTCAATACCTTGAGTCCAATATATCTAGTCAGCACCTGAGTCTAGTATCCCCATTTCATGACCTCAAGTCCACTACCTCCACTTTTATATCTCAAGGGCAATGTGCCCACTCCAATATCTTAAGCCTAATACCTTTAGTGTTACTCAAATCTTGCTATAGTACTTGAGCCCTTCTTCAAAACATCTCAAGTATGAGCATACGTACTACCTCTACTTTGATTACCTATAGTGGCTTAAGTTTACAAAATGCCAATACCGCAAGTGGAAACCCCAAGTGGTAAGAGGAAAGTCCCCTAATAGCAACAACTCTAGTCAAAGCTTTGAAGCCTCCACTTTTATTCCTTGAGCCTGCCTCCAAAATACCTCAAGTCTATACTTTTAAGTGAGACCCTTAACTCATAAAATCATCCACTTCTACTCCTTGAGTCCACCTCCAAAACACCTCACTCTGAGTAAAACCCTTAACTCATAGAAAAGAAACCTATTCCTCACAGAGAGAGGCATAACACTTATAGGGGCCTTCTGTACATTTGGAAGGAAGTTTCACTACATCAAGAACTAAAAAAACCAATGCTTTATTTTTTGCATTCTAGTGATGTTTGTAATACCTCAAGTGCACACTTCCTACACACTTGCACCTAATGGAGCACAAGTTGAGCACTCAAAAACATTTTCATTAGTATTGTAAAGGTAATAAATAGCTAATTGTAATTCTTGATCACAAAGAAAAATTAAATTGAGTTTAAATAAATAAATCAATCAAACTTTTATAAATTTCATGTACAATCACAAGAACATGCATCAGACCATGGAATTCAAGGCACCTTGCAAAAGTAGCACACAATTGCTGACTTGGGGGGCCAACAAGGTAATTAGGGCCTACCAATATCAAGTTACTAAGGTCTATTAATAAGTGAAATTTTTGTCTTTTAATAAGAAACATGCTAAACAAAACCTTTTCTCTATATGGAGATGGCTAAAGGAGAAACATCAATTAATGAAACCTTGTATAACTCAGTTTACCTTCACTCTTGAAAAAAGGTAAGATTCAACTTGAACCCCTAGATTATGAACTTCAAGGATTTAAGGTTTAGATAGTTCTTAAATTTGGACAATAAGGTGGATAGTTAGCTAGGGGTCAAGGACCTTGTTAATCAATATTGTGGCCTCAATCAAAAAATGGAACCTCTGGGGATTGGATACTATAAGAGCTATTACCATCCATAGTATGTGAGGACTCATTACGCATCGTATTTGCTTGAGTGAAATGCAATTCTCAACAAAATCGAAAATCTTAAACATAGGTAGGCCTACAAACTAAAATCTCAATGCATTCATTGTGGTGGCATTAACCTACCATTAGAATGGCCAAAGCCAAAAAGTAGAGTTAACAACAACTACATATGGCATAGCAAAAGAGAGGGCTTCTATACAAATGAGGAGTCCCACTAACACTACCTACTTCTCCTTATCGGAGAGTCATAGCACTTAGAGTTGATGTCAATCCATTATGAATACTGAGACCACCTAATCAATCATAACCCATTCTCCAAATTATGTTCTTATACACTATGTGGAGGAGCCTCTTGTAGAAGTATACTATATAGACTTGTGTCCCTTAGCACACAATTGTAATAGACTCATCCTAGTGATGGTCTTAGGACAAGGATGCAATTGAGAAAATAATGCAACCTAGAGAGAACATTTATTGTTGGCATTGTGGTAGCCTATCTTGTAGCTTCAAAAATAAGCTAAAAAGCAAGATGTGGATAGAGAGAGATATCCCAAAAAGAAAGACATGAATAGAGACAAAAAGGTAAAACAAGCATGCATAGAGTGTCACATTACACACTCATTGATAATGTCCATGAGGCAAAAACATTCTCAAATAAGGAACTAGTTCCATCAATGCCTTTAGTCTATTGAGAGTTGAGCATTTCAACAAAGATCTTAGTCCAATTCCCTTACATGTTATAATTATAGCTCAAAGAAAGAAGGTGTAAACAAGCCTTCCCAAACCATTTGTACAAAAAAGTCTCGACTTGAAAATAGGAACATCAAGAAGAATTCTAAAAGAAAAGAAATATCCAAAATCATCATAAAGAATAAAAATAGAAATCATTTGGACCTTAGGTAAACCTATCTTAAGTCCAAAGACTATTAGATCAACATCCCAAAATGATAATATTGAGAGTAAAAAAGTGAGCATTGTCCTGACCCCAAGCATCAATTAGAGACAATCAACAAAGTAAAAGATTGGATCAAGAATACCAAGGGAGTTTCGAAGTTAAGAAATGGTGTTAAACTAAAGTTCTCCACAAACATATGAGTGCATTTAGGATAATTTCTCAAAGGTTATAAAACATTATGGAAAGACTTAAAACCTTGGATAGATTGACTAGAAGGAGCAACCAAAATCCATTGGTCATATGATCAACTTAGCATACCCATGCCCAACTAGCATGTAACCAAACCTTTGGAGCTTAAAAGTATCCACTTTCTAGGAAGGAGTTGGTAAACATGCAATTCTACTAGTTCTTACCCTAAGAGACACTAAGAAAAAGGGGATAATAGACACATTATCATTGTGTCTTTAGAATTAGTTGTATTTTAACCAGGGTGCAACCTAGTCACATGGCTAGCCCAATGTGAAACCATGTATACTCACTTGTGAGCCCAACTTGGGAGAATCATGAGATCTCTAGGGTATAATGTGTTTGCATGTGCTCACCTGCTGCATCATGCATGTCTATCACCTTGGACCTCATGTTGCACCTCTCACCTAGAAACTGACCAGCAACAAGTGTGATCCATTACACGCACAATGTGTTAGCATGTGTACACCCACATAGGGGTTACTTTCTAGACATGGGAATAGCTCATATTTTGTTTGTGAATAGTGTGCTCCACTACACACAGAATGTGTTAGCATGTGGTTAGCCATGTGGTTAGCCACTACATTAATGCATGTCTCTCACCTTGGACCTTATGTTGCACCCCTCCACCTAGTTACACTGACCACATAGGGGTTACTTTTTCCATTCTAGTTTACTATCTAGGCATGGAGAACTTGCTTGTAAAAAGTGATTTTCCATTTCACACTTGTGCTAGATAGATTTGAGGATGTGCCCGAGTTGTGAGTTTGCTCAAATTTGGCCTCAAAGACCATGCCATTTTTCACTTTCCTTTTTCTAGGTTGTTCGCTTTAAGAAACATTTTTCCTTGCAAACATAAAATATATACACAAAAAATGGAAACTTACGATTTTCTTAAATCCAAAGAGTGGTGATTTCAATCGTTGTAGCTCTATGTTAGCCCCAACACGAAGAAATAAAAAGGAAATAAAAAAGATGCAGGGCAAAGGCGGAAAAAAGGTAGCCCGACAGAAGAAAGAAGAAAAGAAAAGGCCAAAAGCATAGGGGCAACCTTAAAAAGCCCAAGGCAAGTGCAAAAGGGGAAAGGTGCATTTTAAAATACAAAGGTGCACCCTGAAATCTTATAAAAGAGTGCTAGGCGGTGGAAAATCCGGAAAGCTAAAACATAAGACAAAGACAAGGCCAAGGCAAAGAGAAACAAAAGACAAAGGCGCACAAGGAAAAGCGCAAGTCAAAACTTCTATAAAAGAGCGCAAGCGCATCTGGTTTAACTCAAGAAGTGCCAAGCTCTCACCCATCCAATCTGTAACTATAGACGGGCGATGGAAAGGAAGCTAGGAAGATAGAGGGACAATGGAAAAAAGGCCTGGGCTACGGCCGGCCATGTAAAAAAGGGAAAAGGGGAGGACCGCCCAAAAGGGATTTAGGGTTTTTTATATAAAGTTGAAAAGTGAATGAGAAGCTCATTCTTGTGTGTGGCAAAAAGTGGCTCTCCTCTTCTTCTTCTTCTTCTTCTTGCTTGCTTGAGTTTGTGCTTGAGAGAGGGAGTGTGAGAGTGTGAGGGAGTGAGTGTGTGAGAGTGAGGGACCAGGGAGGAGAAGCTCTCCATCTTCTCCTCTCTTCTTCTCTTCTCTTCTCTTCTCTTGCCTTGCTCGCGGCTATGGAGCTTGGAGCGTGGAGCTTGAGGATGGAGCTTGCTTGAAGCTTGCACTTAAATCGTGGAGCAACCGGAGTGCGCGGGAGAGGAGGTAACTCGATCGGCATGGAGGTAAGCTCACTACACCCGCAGATATGGATGGCGCGTCGGCTATGTGAGAGGTAGCCATTAGTGCTCGGCTTGGAACGCTTGAAACAATAAGCGGTCCGTGGGTCTTGGCGGTAGAGCGAAAGCTCCCCCACTCTATTGCACACTGCATGTACTTGTTCATATTTGAGTATAAGAATGTCAACAATATGGAAGTCAAGGTAGGCAACATGACATAGGTGTCTGCTTGTGAATTATCCATTTTTTATGTTGTTATAGAAAGGGCAACAACATGCTCATGGCCAACACCAACACCTTTGTAGCATTCTTGTGGATAGTGTCACACTTGTATAATTATGACACTTAAAAAATGAGGATGATGGAGATAGTTGAAAAATTGAAGCAAAAGGCTAAGAGTACCCAATATATAATTAGGTGACATGGTATTTCCCATGTCACTCTCTTGGGAGGGAGTAGATCATTTAAGCTACATAAGATAGTAGTATCTTTAGGGACTACTAAAAAAATGCAACAATCTATCATCTTTTGTAATTGTATAGAAATTAGTGAAATTGATATATAGCAATCAATATATCTTTTGAAACTATGGAATTAGTTGACTTTCCAAGTTGTGGTAGATTATCAACTTTAACAACAATGTTTCATGTTGTTTGCTCACATCTAGATTTTCACCTATCTGAATTGTTTGGAAACTTTTTAGTATTATATTGTGCAACACTATGATATGACGTGAATAGGCAAATGGGAAAATAGGCAATCTATGCTTGAAAATTTTGGAAAGAGTGATGTGGAGGTAGAAATGCTATCTTTATAATGTTTTCAATGAATTTATCATGTTTACAACCAATTCAGCATGAACAAGTGAAAATAAATTATGTGATTAGGTAGATAGATGATGTGGATATACGACCAATTTATTATCATGTTTGGGGTTTGTTCCCTCCCATCTAACCATTGTCAAGAATATATTGATGCACGTTGGGGAGCATGGATTGAACAACCATCCATCTTGAGTGCATCATTATCATTTATGGTTCAAAAGTAGAACAAGCTCATTAACAACTAAATGATAGTGTCTAAATAATTGATGGCCATCATAAACATGTGATAACTAGTAGAACATCCTTGTGGTGTCTCAAATTCCTAGTACATTAGATGAAACACATTGGAGAAGTATAGACATGTATGCATTCGCCAATAAGAATGCTTCACATCTTCATAGTAGTGTGGTGTTGTGCTAATTACTAGTAAAATCTCTTGGAAGGTAACTCTCTTAGGAGTGCTTGTCTTTGGTCTATTCTTTCACCACTAATGATTTAGAATATGAATTTTTAATTTTGTATTATGAATAATGACAAGGATGGGCAAGTAACATATTAGGTCATTTGATGATGTGGTAGATTATATTGACAAATCAGTTGGAGGTCATTTTCTAGGAATGGCAAACAAGATCATGTATTTGGAGAATAGCTCGAGTGCTTCATGGTGATTTTTGTATGACATTTGATGCAATGAGTGGCCTATTCATATTATATTTATAATGCATGCAAAAAATGGAAGGAGTCAGCTCTAGCATATCACCTCTTGGAAAAAGAGGACATGAGTTAGCAATTTGTCAATCACACTTATGAAGTGGAGCTCACTAGATAGATTTTCATTTCTATTAATTGTCCATATCTTAACTCAAAAGCCCTATGCACTCATATCCCAGATAGTCAAGATTTTTGCTCTTCCCTTGATAAGACCCATCCCTCAAGCCATGGGGCATGCAATTGATAATTACAAGAAGAGGAGGTGAATTTTATTAATAATGTGCTCTACTTATAGCAAGGTGAATAGTATAATAGGGAAAGTCTAGGACACTTGTGCTTAGTTTTACAGTAGTAATCATGTTCGTTGTCTATGTTGTGTGTTTCATCAATTCTTACAATTATATTGTTAATCTTTTTAGACAAGATGCAATGGCTATGGATGTATCAATGTACATAGTAGCACATCACATAAAGGTAGCATATCACTCTAAAATGCATGCTTTGGAAAAGTCTCTAGGATTATCATGTAAAGAAGCATATTTATCACTCTATTATTAGAAAAGTGCAATAGATAATGTAGAGTAGTTGGTACTCTTAACAACTCTCTAGTATTCTAAAGTTGTAATATGAGGGTATATGCATGCATTGATGCACTCTTGAGCACTTTATCTAACATGTACATGGTACATGTACTTCTCATGGTCTCCCTAATGCCAATTGCATGCATGACCTTAATTTTGAAGGTTCTATTATTCACCATCCTCTATTTGGCACCCATTATGCAACACTGATGATCTAATCTAATGCTAATCTTTGGCTAGTTCAATGAACTATGAGGATTTGTATTTTTTCGTTTGTGCTGAATATTTGGTTACCATGGATCAACCACTATCATGTAGTGTTTCCAACTTGTATTTTTAAGTAGAAATGCCATACAATTAGTATCGTATGCATATTTCCTTCATATCTTTGCTCACACCATTTCTAGCAATGGTATTAGCTTTGGTCCTATAATTATCATTGCTTTATCTCATGGTTATAAGTATCTCGACACTAGCGAGTTTCTCTAATGCATTCAGCTTCATGGGATAGGAATTTTCTTCTCACGCCTATAGCTATCTTCTTTTTGCAATATTACTATATTATAACCTTCCTTTACTTTTGCTAGCTAGCACTAGTAGCCTTTAAAACACTAGACATATGCATGTGTGCCCATGCAATCACCCACACATCCAACATGTGGAGAAAATATATTTGCCTTAGTATACCCTTAAATGTAATCTAATGTAACTTGTGGAGTAAATCTCTTGAGCTTAGTACATCACCCTTATGTGCAACCTAATGGCCCTTGATATGTACCAATATATAGAATTTTAAAGAAAAACTATGTATTGGTAGGAAAGTTTTTGTATTTGATTTAGTTACCTTTAAGCTCTATTCAAAGGCACTAGTGGTTGCTTACAATTCCCATTATGCTATATGGGTTTTTTCCTCATGCTTGTACTCATTGTATTCTTTTCATTTTAGGGCTTCTTGAAGATGTTTCTTTTGTAGAAGATTATAAGTCACTTGGCATCGGCATATAATTAGGAATTTGATAGGATTGAAGATTTATCCCAAACATTTTTGAACATTTATGTATTTCTAGTAGTCTATCACATTAAAGAAGACATAGCTAGTTCCATTTAAGTCAAATAAAGAAAGACTAAACATGTTAGTTAAGGGAAAATTTTCTATCCATTTACCATCTTTCCACTTCTATCTATAGCCATATCACTTATTTTCCTTTGTATTTTAAGTCAAATAAAGCAATACTAAATATGTCCGTCAAGGGCAAAGTTTCTATCAACTTATCAACTTATCACTTCTATCTATAGCCATGTCATTCCTTTTCCTCTTTCCACTTCTATCTACAGCCATATCATTCCTTTTACTACTTTTACATATCATATATAAACATCAAATAGGAGAGTTGTTCTTTCTATGGGCAAGAGGCCATTATTGTTGCTTTCCCTACACTACAATGAAGCACTTTCTCAATTTGAATTTTGAGTATGTGCATTAAGATGAGGCTCCATAGCCCCAAAAAAACTTGAGATGTTCTCATTTGCATCCACCACTTTTTTACTCAAGTTTTGCCCCGTATTGGTACCAACTTTGTACTCTCCACTACTTTGGTATATCATGTAGAAACAATACTAGGTAGGAGAGTTGTCCTTGCAATGGGTAGGAGGCCATTTTTGTTGCTTACTCTTCACTACGATGATGGCCATTGCATCTTCACTTATATTTCTTGCTATTGGAATCTATTTCACGCCTTTGTGTTCTTTACAATGATGCTTTCATATTTATATCTTCTTACCTCCACTTGTGGATCTAGTTTTGCTTTGAAGTAGAAAAAGCTAGAGTCATATTCCTCCAGCAAATGCTTTCATACTTATGTTTTGTTACCTCCACTTGTGGATCTAGTTTTGCTTTGGAGTAGAAAAAGCTAGAGGCATCATATTCCTCCACCAAATGCTACCCTTGTTTTCAATTTTGACTAGTTGCAGCAGCTTTTCCCACCATCATTAACCAGCTTATGTGTAACCAGTAGTATATCCTAGTACATGGAGTCTCACTGACAAATGTGCCACTAGTGATAAATACAATTGAATATTATGTATACCAATAGACATAATTTACATAGTAGCTAAATACAAGTTGAAAGTGTATATACAAATAATATAAACCTATGCATATATACAATATGTACACAGTGGATATACTTGTGTAGATATAAATATATACAAATATAAAAAGGTCTGAGCAAGTACACTTAAGAAGATATGCAAACATGCAAAAATGTAGAAATACAACAAGTACACATATATTTATGGAGTTGAGAGATGTCACTTAGTAATACAAAAAAGTACATTTTGAAAAACTCTTCGAAGTAAGGGGAGTGGAACCCCTTCAACATTAGCATGCATGCTAACCTTGAGTCCCTCTACAAAAAGTCGGGATGGGTTCAATGGGACAACCACCCCCTCCTTGCTTCCTATAAACCAAAATAAGGTTATTACATTACTCTTTCATTGAAATTGCCTTAAATTGAAAAGAGAACCAATACTGATTATGCTCAAATCATGAAGCAAAATAAACATAAATTTTGAATTCATTGCTGGCTATTGGAAAAGCAATACATAACCAAACTCTAGTATGGATTAAACATCAAATGTCTAAATCTTCATCTCTATACTTTTCCTCATGAACAACTTGACAATGAAGGTGGCATCAAAGGTACTCTTGATACATGGGCCTTGCTAGATTGTTGTGTTCATCACTTCCTGACTTAGAATTATGATACTCACTCCTATTCTCTATAGGGGCCTCATCCACATTCTATCCTCTTTGCCATTATTTATTATGTAGTGATTGCACATACTTCATTCAAGGTAGATGCTACTTGCAATCTCCTCCGCACTACTTGAAGTATTACAATCATTCACCACTTCATGCACCTAATCTGAGATGAATGAATCTCCATGCAATGTACACATGTTATGTAGTACGAAACATGTTGAGACCATTCTTGGAACATTCATCAAGTACATGTCATGCCTCTTCAAAAGAATCCTAAATTCAGACTTTAGCATGCCAAATTCTCACTTCACTAACATTCATACATTCCCAAGCCCTTGAGTCATACAAGTTTGTTTCGAGAAAACAATACAAAATCATGAATAGCACTTGCCCTGCCAACATCATAAGCTCTGACACAACAATTAGTCATAGCCACTAGTTATATCAATATGGGTTCATATCCCTTGTGATTGCAGTAGTCTACATGGTACATCCGCATAGCAATTATTGGAATGTGAGAACCATCAATTGCTCCAATTATGAACAAAATACCTCTTATTGCCTTAGAGCCCTTAAATATTTTGCCCACTCCTCTCTTATCCATCCATTTCACATATAGATAATGAAGACCAAATTACTTTATAAATGAGAAAAAAAGATTCATTATCTTGCATATTATACTTGTTGCACAACCATATGATTCCCTAATAATCTCTAAACTAGCTCCAATTGCCAATCTATGTAGTGCAACACATACACATGCTTCTATGGAGGAATTGGATCCTACATGTAAGTGCTTCAACACTGCATGAATGAAGCCACTTTGTTGCTTGTAAACTAGAACGTCTTTCGACTTACATGCATCCACCTCTTGAATAGCATAATTGAATATGATCCAAATAGACAATGTAGGAAATTTTATGTGGCCACCACAATGTATGTAGTTTGCATGTTGACTTTGTCATTGTATGGTTTGAGAGTAGTGTTTAAACTCACAATAGCATGTTAATGTTATAATCGTGTTGCCACAACCTACTCTTCCTCTTGATCACTGTGGCTATGAGGAGCTTTTTCAAAGATTGTTGCTATTAATAGAATGCACATAGATGCATACAACATGGCCTCCTCTTCTAGCATGTTAATAGCTGAGAGAGATCCCTAGCATTGCAAATAGACCTCACTTACAAAGCCACATTTTAAATTCATGATCCTAAACCATTGTTGGAATTAAACATAAGGTAATAAATGGGACATAATGCAATTTTTTAAGTACAGAATCCAATCTAGCATGGCTTCAAGTCGCATACATCAATGAGACATCAGTCAATTATTTCAAAAAGAGTCAAGATACATCAATCTAGCTTGGTTAAGTAAGTAGATCTATGTTATTCCCAAATTCTCTGAAATAGCTAGCCTTCTATTCTCAATTGTCTCCCTCCATGCTTAAGCCTATCTGTCCTCACTTGCATGTTGTAAGTGGGCAAGTAAGCCAAACTTGTGTTAGTAACTTGAGAAATCAAGTTATCCATTCATGCATTCCTCTTGTTGGCCCAATTTTGTTTATTGTAAGTTGGTTGGCTAGCAGTAGATGGCAAACATTAGCCTTCTTTTGGAATCTCTTTTGTAGCAATTTGTAATCAAACTAATTGAACACCACTGCCACAAGATAGGGTGTTGTCATACTCGGAGACAACACAGGTGGACACGGGTATCCCACTCTACAGTCAATACCCGGAATATTGAGACTAACATCATCAAAGTAAATGAATGCAAAGACAAAGTACACAACCAAAACTCTCAAGTGTATATTGGTATATAAAGCCAAAACAATAGTCTCAATAGAGATGAGATTGATAGTAACCAGATACATTGAGACAATCACTAAAGGAAGGACAACATCTCATAGACTAAAAAATGAATAGTAATACAAAAGGGACTTGGAAATATTACTACCAATACTTGTATCTCAAGACATGAAAAAGGGGAACAGCTCTACTACTATCGGCACTCACAATCTTGGTAGAAAGACCTAAAGGGTACTTGACAAAAACACAAATGAACTTAGGAAGAGGACTGGATACTCGAACCAATAATCTCACCCTTGACTTGGGTGGGAGAGACCTTTGTGTAGACTACTATGAGCTCTGATATTCTCTTTGCCCATGTGACGTGTCGATGATCATAATTGTTGCTGCACCCATCTGCGCATTAATGCATCACTAGGCTGCCTACTTTAAATGCCACTACTACCACCTCCTTTAACATTGGCACACATGGTGGGCTCAGATCCATAGAGTTAGTTGTTTGATGATGGTTCCTTCATCCTCGATGGCGAACACATTGTCTTGTTGGATTTGGTCCTAGTCTAGATGTGGGGCACATGAAGGAGGAATGGGTAAAAATAAGGAGCGGGGTGGGTTGGGGTTTCATGGAGGCCAGAGGCAAGTGGTTGGAATCACATTGGAGAGAGTGGGATATACTATAAGTGGTGCTACTATAGCAAGAGATCCATTTGGGTCCACATGGGAGGTTGTAGTGCCATGTGGAAGATGAGCTCAGTTGCGCGAATGTTTCCAAGTAGATTGCACCTAGCCCACTTTGATATTGGTGCTTGGAGGCGATTCTAGTAAGACAAGCCTACATGCCATCTATTTCATTTTTGTACATGGACTTGGTACCTAGGAGCACATGGATGCAATCCCAATGATTTAGGGATAGGGATTTGGACATGCGGGCCCAGAGCTAATTACTATTAGCCAACTTCATGATGTCTTGGGTTGGGAACAGAGGGGTCTTTTGAGAGTGGATCATCAAGTTTAGGATCTCTGCCTCCCTAATTCTTACTTGGATTATTAGGATTTGGCGATTCTTCTCATTGATCTAAGTGTGGGTCCTTCTTGGCTCACGCTCTTGGTTGGAGGTAGGTGCTCTAGTGGCATTTTGGTGGAGAGCATAGGTTTGTGGCCTTGAAAGAAGTATAGAATGCCCATAATGTAGCTGAAAACTTAGTATCCCAATCTTTCCCATTTTGATCTACCAATTTTGTTAGGATTTTACAAAGCACTTTATTGGTGGATTGTGCTAAGCCATTAGCTTGCATGTAGTAAGGTGATGACCTTTTATGAAATCGGTTCCTTGATGACCTTGTTAACAAAATGCATACCTCGATCACTAATCAATTCAATGGGAGTACCATACTAAGTGAAGATGTCTTTGAATAAGCATTTGGCACTTGATTTGGTAGTGTTGTTCAAGAGAGCCCATGCTTTTATCCATTTGGTTAAGTAATCAGTTTTGCTATTAGGATATACTTGCTTTTAGTATGTGCTGTTGCTAGGGAGATGGGATCAACAAAGTCAAGACCGCATTTTTGAAAGGGCACCAAGGGGAGGAGTGACTGAAGGGGCAAGCAATTTTTGGCACTAGCTTGACCTAACCTCTAACAAGAGTTGCATTACTAGACCCACTTATGTGCATTGCCATGCATGGTCAGCCACCACAATCTGGTGTGCTAGATCTTCTGAATGGTCACATCAGCAAAACAAAATGGCTGTCGAAAACCCCTTGTTGAGCTTATTACAGTACTACATCCTACTCCATTGGTAGAACTACTCTCTATAGCACTCCAAATAGGGTGCAATGATTTAAGTGACCCATAATGGCCTCAAAACACCAACTTCATGGAGCCACCTATTTTCACATATCCTTTTGGAAATGGGGCAAAGGCACTCCAGTTTCCAAAGAGGTCAACATTTCCTCAAACCACATCCATGGTGGATTAGGTGGTTTAGGCCTTAGGCCATCCGTTGTTGCTACAAATAAGTGGGCATCCAAGAATTCATTATGGACATTGGTTGATGCTTCTCCAAAATCCAATCAAGATAGAAAGTCGGCAATCACATGTTGAGCTCTTGGGAGATGTATCACTTTGTATTCAAACTCTTGTAATATCAAGATCAATCTTACTAATTTTCTAGTCACATTTTGTTGCTTATGTTGTGACCGGAGGCACAAGGATCGAGACACATAGTGCTTACACACAGTAGCAGAGAGAGAGAGAGAGAGAGAGAGAGAGAGAGAGAGAGAGTGCAAAGTAGAGAGTGAGAGTGAGAGTGAGCACGACTTGTGGGTATAATGACGAGTGTACCTCTTTAGGTTTTTAGATAGATGTATATATGAAAGTACAAGTGTGCTAAGGGTGTGTTCACACTCGAACACATATAAAAGCCACGAGGGCCCTTTATTTCCAACAACCTCCCCCCTAAAGGCAATGTGCCTTAAGAGGAGAAAAGAATTAGCTAATTGTAGGTATGTACAAAGCTGACATACATATATCCCAACTCCCATCATATGTCGGAAATGAGCAAACCACTCTATTGGAAGACCCTTTGTGAGAAGGTCTGCATGATTATCATGTGTATGTGATGCTAGGAGGCATATTCCACGGTGGATTTCGTGAGTTTTTTATTCCACAATGGATTCCGTGACGTTTTGCAGTGGATTCCGTAAAACTATATTTATTTGCCAGTGCTCGTACACAAGGTGGATTCCTTGTGCGATAAGTTGATCGGGACGCCTGTCCTTTTCAGGCGTCATGTTAATTTAATGTGCACATGGGTGACTTCACAGTGGGTGACTTTGCAAAATACATATTTGAATTAATGGACGTTTATGAGTTTAGAGTGCACTCGTATTAAATTAAAGTTAAGACAGAGTTCCAACCTATTTATTTATTTTATAGCTGAAGATTGCTAGGTATTCACTATTGTTTGTTTATTTTATTTATAAACAATTGGAAATGCTTCAGTTGATGTGTAGAGCAAGCAACGGTAGCGTAAGTCCAAGCATAAATTTCATTATTAAAATTATTACTCTATTTGTAAGTTACAAGTTTATTATTTTAGTAATAATTAGATCATTGTCCTTAGTATTATTAATTAATTTATTTATTAATATAGATTATTTTAGAATATGAGATTTAAGATATGCTTTTATTGAAATAAGCTTTCTTTATGGAATATTTGTTATTTTCTTAATGTGCCTAAGTTTAGAAGACTTTTCTAGCTTTCTTTATAAAAGCAATAGGATCGCGCGCAAAATAAGAGAATAGGGTGAAAACTTAATTTTTTTGTTTCTCCCTTATTTGGAATCGAAATTTAGAGCTTCAAGAGTCGTTTTGGGGGTTTTTGCACACTCCGAATGCGATGGTAATGTCAAAACGTCAATATTCAGAGCACATAATTTTTTGCAGCAACTGCAGTGCATGTTACAAAATACCTTTTGACTCTTAAAACTCTGTATTTCAATTGATATTTGTATTTTTTTTTGTAATTATATGTAAGATATGTATGCAAATATCCATATAAAACTATAATATATCATTAAGGATGGCAAACCATGGCTTTTGCCATGAGGGAGGTTGGGCCCAATCGTGCGTTTTTTCTCTTATCTTTCTCAATCTACTGAGTTATTCAAATCTTTTTATGTATTGTAATGTTGTTTGTATTTAATAGTTAAGATGTTTGATTTATTAGCTTTTTTCACTAAATTCTTTATTTATGATTGAGATTTAATTTTCTAGATTTACCACGTGTTCTGCTTCACAACATTGGCATCAAAGCTTGGCTACACTCCGAGTTTTCAATTGTATGATATCAGTATATAAAGGCAGACACCATGGAACAATCGCAATCTACAAGACAAGTCACTACAGATGAACATTGCAGCTGCATTTCTTGTGTTTTGGATAGCCTTATATCCACAATTAATTGACTCGAATTGATCCAATTTGTTCTTCTCTAAATTTGGATTATAGCATGGACTTGGCTATATAAACATGATGTTATAGCCAAAAAGCTTTTGAAGTTTATTTCATAGCTTTGTTTTATTTTATAAAAGTTTCAAGTTTCAACATACGAAGTATTTATTTATGTTACAGGCTATATAGAAGAGGGCACTTAAAAGTAGTCTACATGTTGGATATGCTTTACCATAAAAATCCTATCGAACAACTATTTTTCAGGTAATGTAACTTTTTATTGGTTCATATTTTGAGATGGTGTAAAAACAAAAGTTTTAGCCCTCAAAAAGATCTACAATTGTTATTAGACATATATTTTACAAATTTTGAATATTTAGCGAGTTATTTGAGTCCTAAAGTGACCCTAAATGTAAATTTCATAGCAGTATGCAAAAAATTGTGTAGTAGTCAACTTTGAGCCCTATTTTTTATGACCTTACCTTCAGATTTTGTAATCCATCATAGGGACATGAATTATAGAACTTTTTGTTGTCTACAACTCTCTAGTTATCATCATGACCTGATTCTATCTACAAAGAAAGTTATTTATATTGAAAGTAGTCTTGCAGTTAACCTAGACTTGGAAAAATTTGTAAATTTTAACCTATACAAACATCTAATTTCCTAGCATGATAGCTTTTAATCCATTTGGAATTTCAGTGTAACGTGTCCACCTATTCCCTTTCAGGACACATCTTAGCAGTCCATCGGAAAGAGAGTCTAGAAAGCTCCGCCCAGCACTCCCATGAAATGTTATGGGGTTTGTGATCTAGGAATTCCCGAGTCTGCCACATAGCGGAAGTATTCTGACCGTTCCCACTTAGGACCGACTTGAATCAGGGTTTCCCCTAATTGTCACTTTCCTAAACGACAGCTAGCGTCAAACCCCAAGCGAACTACTTTACGCAGAAATATTAGGGACGAAGCGGATTCATGCTACACTTGGTTCAAGGAGAATGGAAAATGAGAGGGATGCAAAGCTCAACCTCTCTGCCCATAAGGCATAGTCCCATTCCGTTCCCCTAAAACAGCATAAATCAGGATTCTAGTAACCTAAACTCTAGGTCAGCGCCCTTGCTATTCATTTCTATTGAGAAGAGCTCCTTGCTGTCCATTTTGTTTGAGAAAAGTTCACGGCCAACCAGGACCACCCATCCGTAGAACGGACTCATGGCCACATCCACCGCACTTTCCTCAGGGTTGCTTTAGTTGTCTAATTACCTACCACATTTAGTTGAACATGCATAAAATAGCTTCCTTAATTAGCCAGTTAGACACCGGTTCCTTCACGTAACCTTAGCACTTGACATAGAAAAACAGTGTCAAACCAGTTCCTTTTCAACAGGTTATCTTATTATCTTTGGAATACATCCATATAATCCAGCCCGTAGGCTAATCCATAATCCGCCCGAAGGCAATCCATAATCTGTCTGAAGGCTATCCAATAATCCACAGGGATTACTAATCCAAGATTCTGCCCGTAGACTAGTATGCGGGCCTCGAGATCCAATCCTGAGTCACGTTGGCCTCTTGTGCAGGGCCCGGAAGGCAAGGGATTTACGGCCAGAGCCCCCCTTGGCACCCAAGTGTCCTCCTGCTCCAAGTAGTGCCCAACGGAGAGACCTCACGCGGCGGGTTTGGTCCACATTCGTGGCGCGGCTAACAACCCCCTTGGTTAGGATCAGGCAGACAGTCAGGGGTAACTGATGCTACCTCTCCCTTCAAGCCTTCAACCTGAAGCATTAATTATCTTTCCATCTTTAGTTCCTTGAGCAAACAATGCAAATAGTGCTACTAAACTGTTACAAGCATAATCAATCCAGTGGTCATTTATTTGGCCAACTTCTAAGGAGTGAATCCTTATCTCCGAATGCATCCAGCATTCGATCCGGGATCAATTGTGACTTGGCAAGATCCCCAAGGGTTTGTTTGTTCACCCTTTTGTCCTTGGGTTAGGGTCATACCCTGTTAACCCAACTTAACCAATACCTTAGGTTTCATAAATTAATAGTAAATCCTATCAACCATGTCGCTCTAACTTGATTGATCCTTTGCTTCCAAAAGCAAATACCTAACTTTCCTTAACTTGGCAAATCAGCCCAAGAAAGGTAATGTAGCAAGATGACTACTCATCCTCTTGCAAGTTAGACTTACGCTAGAACTTGCCAAGCTCATTCCAAGGAATGACAAATTTATCTTATGGATAAACCACAAAGTCGTGCGACGTGGCAACTTATTGCACAAGTGTCTCACCTAACTCATGGGATCATCTCACCCATTGAACAAGGTTTCCTGGTCAAGGACTTTTGTTTAGATAATATGCAGGGATTAGGGCATCTTCTTACCCCACCCAATCCTAATTGTACTAGGCCGACAACGTTCCGGTCCTAGGGTTTCCTAATTGTACTAGGCCGACAACGTTCGGTCTTAGGGTTTCCAAACTCAATCCGAGTCTTAGCATTAGGTTGAACAATCCTTAGGGTAGGACCCCTAGATCGTTATTTTCATGAGCGTCCAATTGACCCGACATTCCGTGAATGTGGGTAGGACCTTTGGGTTTAAGGGTTTCGACTTGGCAACAAGTGCGAAACTAGGCCGAATCCTTAACGTGCTAAACCCTAGTTAGCACTTGGGGTATTTATCATATCAACTGAACATTGCCTATACGAATCCCTTGTGGGTATTTATCGTATCTCCTTGTCTTGCGACAAGGACGAGCCTTTCCTAGAGATGATAAACTTGATCTAAAGGAGGAAAAATAGTTGCAAAATATCACAATACATGTAAACATGCGATTCATTGCTTCTACGCATCACAAGGTTCGCAATAACCCTATCTTTCCTTGGTAAAGTCAAAACGCTGATAATTTGAAGAATAACTTTCCTAGGACCTACTAGGATTTACATCAAAGAATCATGCATACAACCCTTTTTCTAAGCTTTAGAATTTCATGCTTTGATAAACCATGCAACCTTTCCTAAATGCAACTCTTGATGAATGAATTTTTTTCGCATGACGAATATGCAACAAGCAATCCTTTCCTAACTACAACGTAGTTAATGAAGTTCATGCAAAGTGAATATTGTAGGACTAGTATTGGCTTATTCCATTTTGCAAGCACATGCCACATGCAAGTCCATAGAATCATTTCCGTGCTCCGCTATTTCTTTTCGGATAACATCCTACGGGTGTTAACGACTTTTCCTCATGAATCATTACAAGGAAGATATTGCCTAAAATGTGACATACGCTTATTCCTTCCATGTCCAATCAAAAATACACTTAACAATTTCATTCCTTTGCCCTAAGTAATAGGCGTTTAGACTCATTACTTTGGAAATGCACCAAAATAGCAACATGCAGCTAATCTTCTAAGACGGACAACTTTGAAAATGCAAACGATCCAATTTCATGATATGCACCAATCCTTATCTATCTTTCAAAGAGATAATTTATCGAATGTACTTTTATCACTATTACTTGAACTAACGATAAGCGAGAAATGCATTATCCCTATGCTAGGTGAATTAGAAACATGCATAAGTGCTTCAAAGCATTTCTTTATGTGGAAAATAAATTTGTGGAACCTGGGTTTGTGGATCTGCGGTGATGTCCATGTGAATGTTAGGGGAAGAACCTCCCGCAGGCGCGCCTTGCGACTTCTTGGGAGCCATTGTTGAGGACTTGAACTCCGCGGATTACCCTCACTTCTACGCATTCTCTGAACAGCCTCAAGATTTGCCTTCTCCCTCGTACGCAAGAGATTCCTTCACCAAATTGCGGATCTTTGAAAACCCGGGGGCTTGTGGGATTTGGGCTTATGGGAAGGCTTGTGGGAATGGAGCTTTACGAATGTGGGTTTTTAAACACCCGGGGTGAAACCCGTGTGCACAAGGCCTAAAGTAGCCTTATCCTTAGAAGGTTCTAAGGAAGCTTCTTCAGCCTATTCAACACAGGCGTGACGTGGGGAGCAAAGGGCCAATGATTGGAGGATAGGGAATGACGACGAAGAGGGAGGTGATTAGGATGATGGCAGGAGGGAAAGAATGGCGGCAGCAGTCGTATGAGGGCGGCGTCTTCCTGGCGGCGGCATCTCCAGCACGGCGGGCTATAGCAACGTTCTCCTCTTTCCTCCCTTCACAATCGTGAAGCACGGCAGCATCTCAGGCTCCTCCTCCCTCCAATCCAAAGCTAAGGGGGGGAGAGGGAAGCCACCACGTGGTTGGTGCATGGCTCTCCCCCCATACACCAACTTCACCACATCACCTCCTTCTCCCATTCCCTTTCCTCTAGCCATGCATCGGCTGGGGGAATTTAAAAAATTTGCTTAATTTGCATCATTATCCATTTTTTCCCCTTCCAACAGGGTGTTTCCCCGTGGTTATACAGTCTTGAACCCCCGGGCTGAATTTCACAATGCGGAGGTCTCATCTTTGCACGTGCGGGGTACGGATTAAGCTGCCGGTGATTAGGATGTGGGAGATAACCTTGCACAGGTATTATGCGGCGTGCAAGGAGTTAAGTTTAGTAATATTTTTGAGCGGGAATATTACATTGAGTATACTTCCAAAAGAAAAAGTTTAGCTTATACAAAGATCTAAAACTTATATTAGACATGGTTTTTTCTAAATATGCATATATTAAAAGTCAATCATATCTAAATATACCATAGAACTTGAATATTACTATTTTTTTACCAAGAGACTAGTATTTTATCCAACTTTAGCCTTTTCTTTAATATGTTTCTTTTTAAAATTTAGTCTTAGTCATAAGTAAATATTTTGTAAAATTCCTTATAAGCTCCGACTCTCTAGTTATAGACTAACTTGATTCACAAGAAGATATAAGTTGTTTTTTATTCAAAGTAGGCCTTCAATATAATTCTCACTCTAATTTTTGACGATTATAGTATGCCTTTAATATTGTTATCTTTTGACTTGATAGACATTGAGACTAATAATTTTTTCTTAAAAGTACTTTGGAAAATTCTTCAACTTCCTAATTCTATTGCAAATTCACGCTTTCTAATAAAGATAGAGATCTCCAATCAAGGTAAGATAGATAAGTCTTTTATTATTTTATTTTATTTTTCTAAAATTCTTAGTTAAATTTTTACTTACTACTAAACTAGAATAACAATTTTATTTGTTATTGTCGATGCTTTGAGTATGAGACCTAGCATTCATAATATTTATGTATTATCTTTTGACTATCTTACTCCCATGAAAGACATCTATAACAGTAACATTAGTTTTTAATTTTATTAGAATCAATTGCTTGTTAATAATTAGACTCTAATTGATTCATTGTCCTATACTAGATACTTGGTTCGATTGAAGACATACAATGGATGACCGCTCATGCCCTTAGTGCTTACCCTACACTGCTAGCTCCACATTGAGCAACTAATAACAATTGAGGACAATTGCTATCCAACCCTGGGGATATGATGCCAGGAGGCATATTCCACGGTGGATTCCATGAGATCACAGTGGATTCCATGAGTTTTTTATTCCACAATGGATTCCATGAGGTTTTGCGATGGATTCCGTAAAACTATATTTATTTGTTGAGACTCGTACACAAGGTGGATTCCTTGTGCGATAAGTTTACGGGGACACCTGTCATTTTCGAGTGTCATGTTAATTTAATGTGCATGTGGGTGACTCCACAACAGGTGATTCTGCAAAATACATATTTAAATTAATGAACGTTTATGAGTTTAGAGTGCACTCGTATTAATTTAAGGTTAGGACAAAGTTCCAACCTATTTATTTATTTTGTAGTTGAAGACTGCTAGGTATTCACTATTGTTTGTTTATTTTATTTATAAACAATTGTGAATGCTTTAGTTGATGTGTAGAGCACGCAGTGGTGGCTTTGGGTAGCACTGGGCGTTAGCATAATTCCAAGTGTAAATTTCATTATTAAAATTATTACTCTATTTGTAATTATAAGTTTAAACTTCTTTAGTAATAATTAGATCATTGTCCTTAGTATTATATATATATATATATATATATATATATATATATATATATATATATATATATATATATATATATATATATATATATATATATATATATATATATATATAATTTTAAAATATGAGATTTAAGATATGCTTTTATTGAAATAAGCTTTCTTTATGGAATACTTGTTATTTTCTTAATGTGGTTAAATTTAGAAGGCTTTTCTAGCTTTCTTTATAAAAGCAATAGGATCGCGCGCAAAATAGGAGAATATGGTGAAAACTTAGTTTTTTCATTTCTCCCTCATCTGAAATCAGAATTCAGAGCTTCAAGAGTCGTTTTGAGGGTTTTGACACACTCTAAATGCAATGGTGATGTCAAAACGTCAAGATTCACAGCACAGAATTTTCTGCAGCAAAACTGTAGCATGTTAAGGATACCTCTTGACTCTTAAAACTCTGTATTTCAATTGATATTTGTATTTTTGTAATTATATGTAAAATATGTATGCAAATATCCATGTAAAACTATAATATATCATTAAGAATGGCAAACCATGGCTTTTGCCATGGGGGAGGTTGGGCCCAATTGTGTGTTTTTTCTCTTATCTTTATCAATCTACCGAGTTATTCAAATCCTCTTATGTATTGTAATGTTGTTTGTATTTAATAGTTGAGATGTTTGATTTATTAGATTCTTCCACTAAATTCTTTCTTTATGATTGAGATTTAATTTTCTAGATTTGCCACGTGTTCCACTTCACAACAGTATGCACTTTGACAAGTTCAATGCTCTTGCTGTCAAGTACATCTCTAATGAAGTGGAACTTCACATGTATATGCTTCGTCTTTGCATGGAAGAAGGGATTCCATGATAGAATGATAGCACTCTGACTATCACAATGGAGAATAGGTAACTCTGTAATTCCAAGCTCTCCCACCAAACGTGAAAGCCATAAAGCATCCTTGCATGCCTGAATGGCAACCACATACTCTACCTCTGTAGTAGACAATGCAATATACTCTTATAGCCTGGAGATCCAAGAGATTGCTCATCTTGTGAAGGTAAACACATACCCAGAAGTGGACTTTCTGCAATCCACATGACCAGCATAGTCTGCATCCGTAAAGCCAACAATAGATGCCTTCTGCTTTCCAAAGCAGATGCACAAATCCTTTGTGCCTTTGAGGTATCTCATAATACATTTTACTACTTCCCAATGCTTTTACCAAGGTTTGCCATGTATCTACTAACACTCCCATTGCAAAGGCAATGTCAGGACGTGTAGCAACCACAACATACATCAAACTACCATAGCTGAAGCATATGGTAACTTGGCCATTTCAACCTTCTTATCAATAGATATAGAGATGTCCTCTGCACAGAGTTTCACATATGGAGGCAATGGAACCCCAAAATTTCCCCCCCCCTCCATATTGAAACGCTGTAAAGCCTTGGAGATATACTCTTGCTGAGATAGATAGAGCAATCCTTTTTACCTATCTCTGAGTATTCGCATGCCAAGAATGTGATTTGCATCACCACGATCCTTCATATCAAAGCTGCCATGAAGACTTTGCTTCAGTGAGTCCAAGGCATGAGTATCCCTGCCAGTAATTAGCATTTCATCAACATACAAAACCAAGATAATCAGACTGCCATCTGCTGCCTTCTTGGTGTACTATGAAAACCTTGAGACTACATAAATGTATCAAACCTATGATACCATTCTCTTGGTGCTTGTTTCAACCCATACAAACTCTTTTTGAGTTTACATACAATTTTCTCTTTCCCTTTTTCTACAAACCCTTCAGGCTACTACATATATATGTCTTCATGCAAATCACCATGTAAGAATGTATTCTTTACATCCATCTGTATGAGCTCCATATCTTCAGTTGCCAACCAAGCCCAAAATGGTTCTCAAAGTAGTCATCTTGACTACAAGAGAGAAGATCTCATCGAAGTCAACTCCATGTTCCTGCTTGTACCCCTTGGCAACCAATCTTGCTTTGTACTTTGGTGAGGAACCAGAAGTGACATTCATCTTGTAAACCCATTTATATGGTAGGGTTTTCTACCCTTTAGACAACTACACCAAGTCCCAAGTGCCATTTTTCACAAGAGATTCCATCTCTGACAACATGGCTTATACCATTTCTTGATGTCATTGTTTGTCCATTGCTTCCTTGAAGTAAAATGGTTCACCACAGTCTATCAACATGACATAATTAGCCACATTGTTTGCACTAGGAACAAATCTGTCAGGTTGTCTGGTAGCTTGAGATGATCTCCTAACCCAATGATCATGGTTTGCTAGCTATTCCTGCACATCTAGTGGCTCATCATTATGGGCAATAACTGAATGATCATTTCCAGCAATATTTTTTGCATTCGCAAGTTCATTTATAGCAGGTATTTGCTGCTATACAACGGGCACATTTTACTGTTCAAAATGTATTTCTTCCCGGAATACAACTCTACGAACTTCCTCAGTCTTTTATTGTTGTTTATGCACACGATCTTTCCGACAGATAACATCATTGCTGTGTGCTACTTTCCTTCTCTCGAGATCCCATAATTTATACTCCATTTCACCCTCGTCACCATATCCTAGGAAAATGCATTTGCGGGACTTTGGCTCAAGTTTGCTGCATTTTTCTTTACGAATGTGCACAAATGCTTCGCTACCAAACACTTTCAAGTGTGCATACGAAGGTGGCTTGCCCGACCACGCTTCTTGGGAAACTCCCCCCCCCCCCCTCCCAAAATACCTGTTTAGTGACCAATTAATCAAGTGTATGGCTGTCATAATAGCCTCTGCCCAAAAACCATGGGATAATGCAGCATAAGATAGCATCGTATGGACCTTATCCTGTATGGTCCGATTTGTACGCTCTACAACTCCATTTTGGGGTGGATTATGAGGGGCAGTGAGCTCCCTCTTTATCCCTTTGCTGTCACAAAATGCCTAAAAGACTTTGGACACATATTTCCCCCCATTGTCAAAGCAAAGATACTTAAGTATCTTATCAGTCTGATTTTCAACCAATGCCAAGATTTTTTTAGACTTGTCAAGCACTTCGTTCTTGCTACGAATAGGGTAAAGCCACACCTTCCGCGTAGCATCATTGAAAAAGGTGACAAAATATTTCTTTTTCCCTAAAGATAACCCTAGCATCTGACATATATCAAAATGTACTAACTCTAGAGGAGAAGATTTCAATGAAAGAGGCTTCTTATGAGACGTCTGTGCATGTCTACCATAAACACAATGATCACAATGCTCAAAATTAGCATAACGAAGACAAGGCAAGTAACCCAAACGAGAAAGTACTTTCATTCCAATTTGACTCGTGTGTCCCAAAAACCGGCCATGCCACAAAGAAGCACTTGACTAGTCGTTCACGGAAACAACATGATCACTCACACTAGATACATGGAGACGATACAAGGTATCACTTTTACAACCTATGATAATCACTCTAGATCCCTTACAGATCTTCCATTTCTCATCTCCAAAGGTGGTATATAATCCATTGTCATCTAGCTGCTGCCCTGTGCTAATCAAGCTCTTCTTGAGCTAAGGTACGTGCCGTACATGCTGAATTGTGAAGACTGAACCATGCTGAAGCTGCAACTACACACTGCCAATACCTGCAACGTCACATGCATAGTTGTCCCCAAGATGGACAACACCATATCAACCCCCTGTATAGTCAAAGAACCATTCACGATAAGGGGTGACATGAAAGGAAACACCTGAATTGAGAATCCAAGTATGCATGTCATCATCTATATCTGTAAGTAAAGCATGTGCACTAAAGTGTGAACAGACCAAGAGTATGTCATTCCCACTGTCACTATCGTAAGTGACTACATTCACCTCTTCAATTTTGACACTGCTCTTCTTAGGCTAACTCTCTTTATTCTCTTCCTTGCTATCATCTATCTTCTTGCCCTTTCCTTTTTCTTTCTTCCATTTGTAGCAGTCACATTTAAAGTGACCCTTCTTACCACAATGATGGCATTCAACATCCTTGCCACATGATTTACTATATCCCTTGCTATTAGATTTGCCTTTCTACTGTGATCTGCCCCTAGTATGCAAAGCACTGGAAGACTTACTGGATGCATTGCTCTACTGATTCACTTCTTCCATAAGTAGAGCACTCTCTACATCAACATACAAAAGAATCGCATTAGAATTGCTCATAGCAGTCCTGAATGTATCCCAACTCTCTGGCAGAGTGCAAAGCAAGAATGTAGCCTTAAATTCTTCATCAATCAAGAACTTCAAGGCAACCAGCTGGCTGAAAATGGAGTTAAACTCACTCAAGTGAGTAGAAATTGTTGTACCCTCTTTCATATGCAAATCCATAAGCTTTTTCAACCAATAAACTTTGCTTGCGACACTCTTCTGTGCATACAATTCTTCCAGTCAAGTCCAAATAGCATAGGTAGAATCCAAACCTTCAATGTTAAATAGCAAGGCATTAGAAATCGATAGCTCGATGGCTGAGCATGCAAGCTCATTTAACTCATCCCAATCTTCATGTTCCATATCTGCAAGCTTTGCCCCTTTGGTCTTAATCGGCTTTTCCCACTTCTTCTAGAATAGGATATTGTAGCATTGTTTTTGCCAGACTGCAAAGTTATGTGCTCCTTCAAGCTTCTTAATGTGAATGAGATTATTGATGTCATTGCTATGCCAGTCATGATTTTCAGTCCAAATGTAACAAAAAAATTTGGCAAATGCAGACCCAAACTGTCACACAAGTGACCAAGGTACAAACAAGTACCAACCAGCAATAAATAACCACGTAGAAATAGAAATTTCAGATCTGTACATAAATTTTTGAAGCATTAAACCTTGTGCTACAGCACTCCACAACTGATTATAGCTATTTCAAGGGCAAATACATCACATTACATGAGAAGTCCCAAATTTTAGCTGTAATTTCTATTGTATATGAATCCACGAGCACAAAATTTGACACACACTGATGAGAGAAAATCACAAAAAAATATTTGTCTAATACTTTGTTGATTTTTTGTACATTTGGAGCTTTGAAATAAAGAAGAGGGTGGGAACAACCTCTTGGGAAATCCAAGAAATCATTGGATGAAAATATTTCATGGACCGGTTTACTAGGAGGGGGGGGGGGGGGGAGGGAGAGTAAAGATCAATGGAAGAAGGTGAAGGGAAAATGTATAATGTGAAAAGAAAAGATATGAAATGGATTTGGAGCCATCTAAAGGGCATGTGAGGCTTATAATGTCATGACTTTGGAGCCTTATGATAATTCAACCAAATGGGACCCTTCTTGGAAGCATTAGTGGAAGAAAAATCAGGCACATGATTTTGTAAGATTTTTTAAAAATACTTCCACTCCGATCCAAAAAAAACTTTTCAACATGAAAGTTGTAGCGCGTGAACTGAAGTTTTGGCTGGTATTTTTTTATAATTTTTTGGAGCTATGAGTTGGGAGATATGGTCAAAATGATGGATGCCAACTTTTTCCAACTGCAGTGGAGACCACCTCCCAATTTTATACACATCCATACTTTCTTCCCCACACTTAACACTTCTATAAAATATCATTCATTAGACTCCCAACCCTTTCCCCTCTCTTCTCCTCTCTCTCAAGTTAATAAACCATTAGAATTCCCCTCCTAAATCACCCTCAAATCATCCTTAATTGTAGTAGTAATGTATGAACTCTCATTACTCTCTCTCTATTACTACTAGATATGATCTTATTTTATGAAGATTCTCTATATTTTTTTATAGGAGAGCTCTTGGACTCAAGCTATGGGGGGGAGAATGGAGACAACTCACCTATGATGGAGCTTGATTAAGTACAAATTGGTTAACAAAACATCTAGATGGAGCCTCCACATTGGTGGAACCACCTTAATGCAGCTTTGGTGGTGTTAATTCCTATTATATCTTAACCTCCTCCCTAAACACCCTCAAGGCCTATATAAAGAGGCATTCTCCTTTGTAATTTGTAAGAAGAGAGAGACCTATTTATATAGCCCTATTGAGCCTTTCCCATTCTCCCTCATGAACTTATGAAATTCCTTCCCTTACTATAGCTTATGTATGCTCTACAATGTAATAAGCCCATGATATTGGTGTCCATATTGTGTACATTGGTTATGTCCCGAGGGTTCTCCATCTCTTAAGTTTATTGATTCATCTATTTTTTCGTAGTTCTCTCTCTCTCACTCTCTCCCTCTCTTAGTTTTCCTCTCTTCTCCCTCACAATCTCCTCTCCCTCTTGCATAGCGTCCTAGTCCGCTCTTCCATGACTAGGTAGTGCCCTTACCCCATTCACTTTGTGGCAGAAGGGAGTTTGGCATAGTATAGAGGCTGCCATACCGAATTTCCTTCGTCAACACGGTCAAAAGCTCCTAAATTTGTGTACTCAAAGCATTAACCATACATCTGCACTGTCTCTAAGATAAATAGAATAGGCCAATTTTGCCAAAATAGAGCAATTTCATCAGCAAAACCCCCAAAATTTTCAATGTGCTAGATGTCCAAATTATATGGAATTAAAGTCACATGCACGTAAAATGACCAAATGGCGCATAAATTTTGCCCAAATAACAAAAGCCCCAAATAGCATGGTGTCCAATGTGCATCAATGTCAAGAAATTGGGTAAATTTTAGTCCAATTCTTGCATGTACATGAAAAGCCCCAAATGTCGAAGACAAAATGTCACAAATTCTTGCAATTTTTGAAATAAATAGTCTTGCTCTGCATTAAAATCCCCAAATCCAGGAAAAGCCCAAATTTTCTAGTTCAATTTTGCACAGATTTGAGATCTGTGCCTCTAGTGCGTGAACTCTTGCCAAGACAAGGGATAATTGAGGGGATTAAAAGAAGAGTTTTGACTTTTTTTAAAAACACTGATGGGGTTCATTGACCCTTTTGGTTTGTGACCTGTCAAGTTCAGACGAGTCAATGAATCTCATCCCATCCATCGCGCGCTATCTCCGTCTGACGCCTGTAGCCTAGGGTTGACTGGTCGTTTGTTGCACCCGTGATGCCTGCAGCAACTATTGCCTACTCTCCAGTATCCATGACCTGTTGCATGCCACTTCAACTAACCACCGCTACTGATGCCTGTCTGTGCTACATGTCAGCCACCTGCGACTTGTTTCGTCTGCAGCGTGTGACCTGAGCTGGTCACCGCAATTGTCTGCTACATGCCACTAGTTACCTCACCCTCGTAACCTGCTCTAATACTAGTTTGTTGTGACTAGAGGAGCGAGGATCAAGACACATAGTGCTTACACACAACAGTAGAGAGACATAGAGAGAGAGGGCAAAGTAGAGAGTGAGAGTGAGCATGACTTGTGGGTACAATGACGAGTGTATCTCTTTAGGTTATATATATATATATATATATATATATATATATATATATATATATATATATATATGAAAGTACAGGTGTGCTAAGGGTGTGTTCACACCCAAGCACATATAAAAGGCATGAGGGCCCTTTATTCCCAACAGCTTAATTAAATAAACCAAGATTGAGTGGCCCACATGGAAAGTAAAAGCATGCATTGGCAAATAATGCCAAAATTTCTTGATGGAATAGATCATGCTTAGGAATTCTCTTTCAATGATAGAGTAATCCTTCTCCACATCAGATAATCTCTAGCTAGCATAGAAGACTGCGCAAAACCACCTATGGGAATCCTCTTGCATGAGAACATTGCCAATAGCCATATTAGAAGCATCAATAAAGACATGCAATGGTTTTTTCTAATTTGGGGAAATCACTATGGGGGCTCATGATAATAATAGCCAAATGTGCTAAAATGCTAGGTCTACCTTTTCATTCCATTGAAAATGAGATTTTGCTACATGTGCCAATTGATTCAAAGGGACAACTATGTGCACCAAGAGTTGCAGGTGATGTCCATGCCATCATATTTATCCCAAGAATCAAAGTACTATAGATGGTGATTTCGGAATTGTAGCTTGCATGATAGCTACGACCTTTGTGGTGTTGTCAACAATGCCATCTTTGGAAATAATGTGGCCCAATTAAACACCTCCTTGAACACCAAATGTGTACTTTAATGGATTCAAACTCAAGCATACCTCTCGACATCTTGTTAGACATCATTGGAGGTGCATCATATGGATAGTGGTTTTTTCAAACACATTAAAGTGATCTAAAAAGACTCTCATGAAATCAGTTAAATAGGGCCCAAAGATCTCCTATATGACCCTTTGGAAAGAAATTGGAGCATTCTTTAAACCAAACCACATTATAATACACACATAAACTCCCCATGTTATAATGAAAGTTGTTTTGGACTAATCTTCTAGGCCAAGTTGGGCCTAGTTGTACCATTGAATCCATCCATAAAGGAATACATCTCGAGTCTAGTTATCTCATCTAGGATGCTGTCTCGATAGGGAATAGGGAATGTATCCGAAATAGTGGTGACATTGAGTTTCTTGTAGAGTCGACACAAATATGTAGCTTCTTGTTCTTCTTGGGGACAATGACAATTGGTGAGATCCAATCTGCTTGATCTACTAGGGCTATGAAGCCAACTCATAGTACTTGGTCCAATTCTTCTTTGACTTATTTGGCCATGTGTAGATTCGTTTGATATCTTTGCATCTGGACTAGAGAATCATCCGACTTCAAGGAGATCCGATGCTTATAGAATCTCAGATCATAGAATCTCAGATCTAGTCCTTTCATTTCTGAGTCATCCCAGGTAAACACATCTTTAAACTCATTCAGTAAACTAAAGAGTTTCTCTCAAAATCTTGGCTCTAGTTAAGCACTAGTTTTCAGTGGTTTGGTCTTCTCTAGACCCAAAAACACTGTATCTAATTTATATTGCTTCACTCTTGTGACCTTGTGCATTTGAGCTTCAAATTCCTCCTCTTCTCTCAATACTTCCATTATCTTAGCCTCGGCAATCTCTTTAACATTATCATCAACTTTCATGGAGTTGAGGTTCTAGCTTTGAGAACTTGTCAAATGATGGCCCTCCTCCTTCGTCGCGGGTTTATCTTGTAGACTTTACAGTTGTACATACTATTCACTAATCTACAAAACATTAATTAGGCACCATGGCTATAAATCAACATTGGCCTTTAGAAATTCCTCTTGCTCATCATCACTCAATCCTTCCACCATGTTGATTTTCTCCACCATAGACAATCTGCATTGCAGTGATGGAGGGGCAATATCTTTTAAGAACATGGTCACTTTGCATTGATTTCAGTGGATAATGAGTTTGTTTTTATCCTAATTATGGGCTACTCTTACTTGGCAGAGCCAAGGCCTTCCAGTAGGTGGCAATCTTCACCTACATGCTCCATATTCAAAACAACTAAAGAAACTAAGAATTGAATTATAGCAATTTCCAAAAGCATAGAGTGTATGATACCAAACGGTCTCACCCTCTACTAATTTGCCATTCTTACTAGGAATGGGGCTAGTTCCCAATCCATCAATCCCAATTCCTTACAAGTTGTCAAGGTGATAATGCTGACACTAGATTTTCCATCGAGCAATACATTTTGGAGGATTTGGTCCTTGGACTGAACAAGGCTTGTCAAAATTGATAGATCAGACAATGAACCTACCGATGCTAGCTCCTGTTGGATTCTCCTAACTATGACCTTTAGATCATTTGTAGTCATAGCTTCAACTTTAAGCTTTGGTAGCACTAGTTTATTTGTTTGGATCATCTTCAAGAGGTGGTCCTTGAAAGGTGGTACAAGATTTTAAAGGTCGCCTAATAGAATAGTGATATTCACTAGTCTCCCATCTAGTTGTTTCTTGGATGAGTCTGAAACAACTCAATCTCCTGGTCTATTCTCCTCCGCTTCTATGGGATCATAATTAAATTTCTAGAACCTAGTGCCTCTTAGAGATTAGCTTTTGAGGGCTTAGCATGTTTCTATCTGAGGTTATCTTTTGGATTTTTTTCCTACTTTGGTACACAAATCGGATGCTGTATGCTCGCGTAGTGAGCGCCGGAAGGTCCCCAAGAACAAACGAACTCTACTTTTTGCACAAAACTCAAGGTAGAAAGCATGCACGACATGAACAAGAGACCAATTGGGTGCAATCTCCCCCCATGCCTTGTGTGAGCGCTCCACAAAGCATGTATTTTATGTATTAATCATCTTCAAGCTCAAATAATAGCCCAAATTACTAAATAGCACGCTTTTGGCTTTTGAGTTTGCTTTAGTACAAAATAGAAATAAAGCTAATGGGCGGGCGCCCAAAGAGTCAGGCATACCCAATACAATGTCCAAATACAAATATCATAATCGTGTGCCCATGCGCATACAAAATAATAAATAAATATCCAATGCCTTAATAAATAAGCACGACAAAATATAGGCGCCATGCCTAAGGTATGCACCCATCAAAATATAAGTGATAACTTGAATACACACTATCCTCCAATGCTTTCCTCCGCCACTGCTGCTATCTCTACACATCAACTGAAGCATTCACAATCGTTAGTAAAATAATACAATTAAACTGACAAAAGTGAATACCTAGCAATCTTCAGCTACATAAATAAATCAACTGGTTAGAAATCAATCCTAACCTTAATTTATCATGAGTGCGCACTCTAAACTCATCAACGTTTATTAATTTAATATGTATTTTGCGAAATCACCCGCTATGGAATCGCCCATGTACACACTAAATTAATGAAACGCCCGAAAAGGATAGGCATCCCCATCAACTTCTCGCACAAAGAATTCGCTTTGTGTATGAGCCCCAGTCAACAAAGTTTACAGAATCCACTGTGAAATATGCCTCCTGGCATCATACTTCTTCCTGGGATGAACTTTTGATGTATGCCTCTTCTATCTACAAAGGGAAACCTCTAAATGTTTACCTTTGTCGATTCCAGGATGAATATGTAGATGCTTAACTCCAGTGGGTCGTTGTGGATCCTCCCTCACAACTTGCTTGTTTTTCTATTGCTTTTGGGTTAATATTTTCCGTCCGTTCTCCTACTCTCACAATCTTTGGGCCTATGGTTGTTCTTTGGTTTTTTTAATTTGATGTTGAAGTCAAGTGTGGATTTATCTTCATACCTAATTGTATTCTTTGAATTGGTGGGGTTTGTGCATCTCATTGCCAAGGAGGCTACAAATAGTTCATCCCAATGTGGCTATCTTTCCATCCTTTCAGGGCTTTATCATCCCAACCATCATTCTACTACAGAGGACTTTTCCACATGCCTAAGCTTCTTGACCATCGTCTATGTTGAACATCTAGACTAGAACTCGACACTGTATATTTCATCGTGGCTAGTTTGGCTATTCTCTCCTATTTTGCCTACGAAGGACCTATGGGTTTTAATGCTAATTTCAAATAAGTTTTTCCAAATCGGGTTAATACATTGACCATCTCTAGTGTCCTTCCTATATATAAAAGAACAATGCTTGAAAAATGGGCGAAAATTTCATCAACCTATTCCTTCCCTACCACACATGCCACGACCACTAGCAAGTTACTAGCAATCTTGATTTGTGTAAGGGATTATGGGTGTGTGTGCTTGATTGGCTAACATTGAATTCCATTGGCTAGGCTAGGGTGCACTTGTACCTTGCCATCCTCCAAGGTGGACCATCTGGTAGCAGCCATTGTACTAACAATATTTGATGTTATGAGTGGCCATATTATAGATTCTACATCATCGCTGATTCAGGCCACATTCAACCTATACATGGCTCAAATTATTGCATTGTGTGCACGATAGATTTTTACCTCATTTTTTTGAGTGCTCTCCAAGAATGTCTTACCCTTTTCTTTCTTTTTGGACTTGCTAGGCTTTTTCTCCTCCTCATCCTCGAAGTTAGTTTTGTCATTGCTAGTTTCTACCCCCATATTCAAATCGAAGTACAAATCTCTAGTTGCATCATCTTGGTTTTTTTGGGCCATTTTTGTGGATTTCTTTCCTTTTTTAAACTTTTTCTTTAATAGAAATTATTCCAATCTAAGGGCTTTCTTGTAAGAAGAATTTATGCTATTGCCAGACAAGCCATTAGTAGATGTAAAAACTTTCTAGATTGGCTTATTGAAACCTTGGACATGCATGGTGTTTGACATCTTATCCCATGGTTGGGCGTTTTGGTCCATTTTACTTGTTAAGATTGTGAACTTGGCCATGTAAGCTTGGAGATTTATCTCATTGCTTAAGGTTGTGGAGACATTCAAGCTTTCTGTGCATCTATTTGGTTAGGTTGAAATCTATTTTGGAATGCGATTAGTGTGGCATTCCAAGTGGGCCATCCATGTTCTATCACTAGCCAAGTTGCAACCTTTTTCCACATTATTGAAGATTCAAATATGGTGACTTTGTAAGGCTCATTGACCTAATCAAGGAAGTTGACAATGTAAGCGACATCAAATTGGCTAATGAAAGCATCCTGATTCTCATTAGAAGATTTCAAGAACTTTGGGAATGGAATGTTGGGTTGGTGGGCCATTTTATTGAGAATTGAAACTCAAGGAGGGGGTATAGGTTGGATAACAATTGGATGAGAAAAAAACAAAGAGACGACCCCCTAGCTTCAATGGAGTAGTAGGAGCAATTAGTGGAAGCACAAATTCACTTTCATTCCTAGGAGTGGAGCACGAATGGCACTTTCATAGTAGCTAAGGGGACTACAATGCACAGGATGTATCATCACTAAGGATAGAGGGGCCTTAGGAATGGTATCCTTTAGTGCTAATCTGACCTAGATTGCCATGCCAACTGGGTAGACCTTGTGAACACATATGCATTCAACTTAGCACAAGAAGGAACATTGATCGTGGTTGCCATGTGTAATTGGGCCCAAACACCACCACCACAGGATAGAGTGCAGTTATAATTTGAGCCAACATAGGTGGACATTGGTATCCCACTCTACAATCAGTGTCCAGAGTACCAAGACTAACATCATCAAAGTAAATGAAAACAAAGATGAAGTACACAAATAAAACTCCCAAGTGTATATTGATATATAAAACCAATACAACAGTCTCAACAGAGATGAGACTAATAGCAACTAGATACACTAGGACAATCTCTAAAGGAAAAACAATATCTCTAGACTAAGAAACAAATAGCAATACAAAAGGGACTTTGCAATACTACTACCTATCTCATGATATGCAAAAGGGGAACAATTGTGCTACTGTTGTAGTACTCAAGATGATTGGTCGAAAGACCCAATAGGTGCATGGCAAATACATAGATAACCTTAGTACGATGAATAAATAGTGGAACCAATAGTCTCATCCTTGGCTTGGGCAGGTCTCTCCTTTATTTAGCCTATTACTAGTTGTAATATTCTCCTTTATTGAGGCTAACTTTCAAAAGAATGTTGAGAATATTACAACTAGTAATAGGCTAACTTTCAATATTGAGGCTAACTTTCAAAAGAATGTTGAGAATAGAGGAGAATATTCTAGTTGCTATTCTCCTTTATTGAGGCTAACTTTCAAAAGAATGTTGAGGCTAACTAGTAATATTACAACATTCTTTTGAAAGTTAGAAAGAGGCTTGTCCCTAATAGCAATGAAAAACATGACTTGGAGCAGCACTTTAATTTGTGCAACCCTTCTATCCACCTTTGCTTGATCCATGTTATGCAAAGGTGTATCAAGAGGTAGAGTTGATCTATGCTCTTGCTCTACCCGTAAAACCTTTACTTTTAGATGTTCCTTTGATATTTCATGCACCTCCAATGATGATCGTTGGAGAACTATGCTTCTAGCATTTGCAAAAACATTGCTTATGTCGAAATGTGTGCACAACTTACATCAAATTCTTTGTTTTCTATCAGTGTCATGCAATGCATAACTCCATGGAAAGTACACTTTCCAATATTCTTGATACGCATGTCGGCCCTTCATTTTCTTTGCAACTGATCCTTCATAGTCCAAAACATCAGCGTGTATCTCATATTGTTCCCTAATTTCCTGTATGTTTTGCATTAAGTTGACATTTTGTTCCATCATGCCATTGCCATCTTCCTCCTCTTCCAACCTCACATTGAGGTCCACACTCACATTCCTTGTTGGAAGTGTGAATGTATGTAGGTATAATTATAACTTATTGCTTAAAATATAAAAAATATATTAAAATTTATCGATTTTTTAATGTCATGTATGTGTGTGTGTGTGTGTGTGTGTACCATAGCCAAACAAACCCTTGGCTGTTGTCATTGGTTTGATGCCATGAGTGTCTGATGTGATTTTTATGAACCCTTTGTATAAGCGCCTGGAGAGCTGCATCAGCAAGAAAGACCTCTCGGCAGGCAGACAAGTGCATGCACTCATTCAGAACCTTCGATTGGAGTCAAACGCCTTTCTCGGTTGCCACCTGATTCGTCTCTTTGATGCCTGCGGAAGCCTCTCCGAAGCCAAGCAAGTGTTCAGCAAAATCATTGAACCTACTGCGTTTGCCTGGAGTGCTATCATCTCAGCACACGTGAAGCTTGGCAGAAGCCAGGAGGCCTTATTCCTGTACCACAGATTGCTATGGTCAGCTGTGAAGCCAGACAAACATGTCTTTGTTGCTGTCCTCAAAGCTTGTTCCAGCGCTCTTGCGTTCATACAGGGCCGGCTTATTCATTCTGACATTGTCGAATGTGGCATGGAATTTGATGTCTGTGTCGGTGCCATTCTCATCAACATGTATGCAAAATGTGAAGACCTTCAAGATGCGCGTCTTGTGTTCGATAAACTGCCACACAGGGACACTGTTGCTTGGAATTCTATGATTGCAGGCTATGGACATTGTGGTCAGGGTCTCATGGCACTTGGACTCTTCAAGGAAATGCAGCAAGAGTGCCTTGAGCCTAATTGTGCCACTTTTGTTAGCCTTATGAAAGCATCCAATTCTGTAGCATTGCCTGCTGAAGCTGCAATGATTCATATCAGCATCACGGAAAATGGCTTCAAATCTGAGTCACAGGTATGTAACACTCTTATTGACATGTATGTCAAATGTGGATGCCTTGGGATTGCACGGAGAGCCTTTGAGGAGGCCTGTCATCATGATTTAGTGACATATAATGTGATGATCGCTGGCTATGTTCAGCATGGCCATGTGCAGGAAGCAGTCTTACTATTTGACCAAATGGAGCGAGAAGGTACCCATCCTGACCATATGACATGGAATACAATGATTGCAGGCTATATTAAGGATGGATATTTTAAAGAGGCACTACAACTTAAATGTAGAATGAAAGAGAAAGGCTTAGAACCAAATATTGTGACTTGGAATTCGTTGATAGCAGGACTTGCTTCTCATGGGCATAGTTGGGATGCTTTTGAGCTCTTTCAGCAAATTCATGAAACAACCCTAGAACCAACTGAAGTTACATTCATTGGTATTCTGAAAGCTTGTTCCTGTACAGCAGCCTTAAATCAGGGTAATCAAATCTATTCCTATTTAATTGAGTCGAATTACGACTTGGATACATATATTGCAAGTGCTCTTATTGATATGTATTCCAATTGTGGAAGCATGGAACATGCATCTGCTGTTTTCGACAGGTTGCCATCACGAAATGTGGTGACTTGGAGTGCAATGGTCTCTGGATATGCACAGCATGGTAATCACAATCTGGTTTTTCTGTGTCTTGGATACATGCAACTAGAAGGAGTGAAACCAAATGAAGTGACATTTATAAGTATTTTTTCTGCCTGTAGTCATGCAGGACTTGTTGATGAAGGCTATCATATTTTTCTGCTAATGCAAAAATTTTATGACATCAGACCGACACTTGAACATCTCAATTGCATGATTGATCTCCTTGGTGCTGGTGGTTGCTTATGTGAGGCAGAGCATCTGCTGTTGACCATCCCATTCCAGTCTAATATTTTGGGATGGACATGCTTGCTGAACCATTGTAAAAGACACAGGAATGTAGCAATTGGGAGGCAATGCTTCAATCAAGCAGTGGCAATTGATAGTTCCCATGCTTCGTTTTACTTAATCATGTCGGCTATCTATTCTGATGCTGGTATGTGGCAAGCGGCAGAACAGACCATACTATTGAAGAGATGTGCTTTGGCTCAAAAGACACCAGGCAAAGCACTCATTGAGATAAACAGCAAGGTTCGTGATTTTACTGTGGGAGAGCAATGCCTCCAAACAAGTGAGCAAGTATTTGCAAAACTGAAGGTTTTGGAGTTCCAAATGAAAGGGTTAGGCTTTGTCCCTTGTTTAAGTTAATCATGCTCATTGTTGGAGATCACTCTAAGGCAGAATGGCTTCAGTTTCCTCACTCTTCCCAATTTATCTGAGTCCGATCTTGAGAAATGTTGGCTGAGATAGATTGTGCTTGGGCTGACGGAGATCGAGGTCATCAAGTCGGAGACACGCAGATATTTCCTCTGCCCCCGTGTATATTTTTGCACTCTTATACAGCATACTACACTGCAGATTTTCTGCGTTTACACTGTCTCCTTTTCTCTCTCTCTCTTCTCTCTGTGTTCACTCTCTCTCAGCCTTTTTCCTACGCTTCCGCATCGCTGCACTCTGACATGGTATCAGAGCGGTGAAGATGGACTGACTGAGGGCTGAACCTATCTGAAGAGGAGATTTCAGTGCGACACAAGGCTGCGTTTCCAGGATTTGAGGGCGAGCGGGAGGGCTGCGCATCGGATCAAGGCTGAAGCGAGCGTGGGCGTGCGGGAAAGGAGTCCAATCGGTGAATTTGCTGCAGGTTATTGCTGTTCAAAGGGGAGGAAGGCTGCGTTTGAGGCCTTTCATTGCAGGTTTTACCTTTTCATCACCTCCGGCAGGTGAAGAAGGTTTGGGCAGCGGGGAGAAACCAGCCCTAGAAGGCTGCGTTTACATAGTCAGAGGGGGCTGATATTGTGTTTGTGCAGGTATTGCAGGTTAACATGTCTACAGAGACTGATTTGGAGTTCCAGGCGATAATGGACAGGAAGGTGCCTGTCCTACCGGCTCTTCCATTGGATCAAAAGCTTGATGGTGACAATTACCGCATCTGGCGGGTGATGATGATGGTCATTTTGGAGTCATGATTTTGCAGAATTGGTGATGGAGGAGATTAACAGGCCCTTGGTGAGGGATGAGTCCAAACTCTCTTCCAATGCTTGTGCGGAGTTGACCAAGGCCTTGTCTCATTGGGACAAACTGAATGATCGGATTCGATCTTTTCTGTTTTTGTCTTGCACCACAGTTGTGATAGCTCATATCGAGCACTTAACGGTGGTTCGAGTGATCTCGACCAGATGTACAACCGGATGACACTGATGAAGAGGGTTTCTTTGGAGGTGCAGATGCGGATCTTGTCCATGAATAAGTTTTTTTCGCTTTGGGAATACATCAACAAGCTTCGGTAGATTCAGATGTAGGTTCAAAATGTGGGAAAGTCTATTTCCTCCGAAGACATGGTGATCACTTTACTGTCCCAGTTGCCACTACGATTTGGTACCTTTTATTCCACTCTTATTGCATCAGGGCGGGAGTCGACTCTTTGGTGGGAAGAGTTGGTTTCTATGGTCTTGGACCAAGAGGAACAATTGAAGTGACAAAATGCTTCCAAATCGGAGGCTTTGGTTGGTCAAGCCTCTCAGAAAAAGGGGAAGGACCAAAAGAAGAAGAAGGACAACAAATCCAAGAAGGACAAGGAGAAGGAATCGACTTGTCATATTTGTGGTAAGATCAGTCATTGGAAGAAGGATTGCCCCGACAAAGACAAGGACACCAAGAAGAAGGATATGAAGGATTCTGGAGTAGTGGTTGCACCCTCATCAGCTGCTTTTCTATACTTAGCAGTCACTGAGGACTCTACATCGACGACTTCTAATGTTGCGATGGCAGCTTCCCAGACTCGTGAGTGAATCGTGGACAGTGGTGCCTCACGGCACATGACTCCTTCCGATGGTATTGCCCATTTGCGACCTTCGCGTGGGCAGATTTTCATTGGAGACAGCTCTTTTGTGTCTATTGCTGCGCGGGGTGAGATGTAGCTTATTCCAGATGGATATGGTGGTACCCATATTTCCAAGGTGTTGCATGTGTCAGGCTTGGGATATCATTTGCTTTCGGTCCATAAGATTTTTGCTCTTGGTCTCTTGGTGGAGTTTGACAGTGATACTGTTTGAGTCCATCGTGGATCGATGAAGGTTCTCTCTGTAGGGTATAAAGAGGATGACATCTACAAGTTGAAGTCTTCCACAGCTCTTATCTCTTCTTTTCTTACCTCTCAAACATAGTCCGAGCTTTGGCATGCTCGGTTTGGCCACTTGAACTATGAGTACCTTTAGAAGGCGTCGTAATGATCGTTTGTTCGAGGTTTATCGGATATAGTGGTGAGCCATCAGCCATGTGAAAGATGGCTTCGGGTAAGACAGAAAAAACGATGAAACCTCTAAGCACGAGTGATTCTTCTCCTCCCAATCACGCCTAGATAAGTGCTGGCACCTCTCATCTGTATTCCTCTGCCAGCCGTCCACTTTTCTTGAGTCCTACTATTCTTGGACTCTCTTACTCTCTAGGCTTCCCTTAACCCCGTTCAGGCGCCCAAGAGCCCGGACGGTCATTCTCGTGCATGTTCCCCTAGATTTACCTTAATGTCACATTAAATGTCACTTTAATGTCACATTCCATATTTATGACCTTAACGTGACATTAAATATCACTTTTAATGTCACATTAATGTCACATTTCCTTCCCCTTAAGAATCGGTTTCGTCCTCGAAAACGATACTTGGAAGGTCTAACTGTAAATCAAGAAACCTTTTCTTTAAAGTATTTACTCGCTCCCATGTTGAGCTTTCTTCTGAACAATCTTTCCACTTAACCAAACATTCCTGATAAATAGTATTCCTTGTTCGTCGATTACGAACATTTAATATTTTTTCTAGTTCATGTGGATTAGATTGGTCATTGAATAGCTCCTTAATATCATCATTTAAGATTAGATTATTCAAATCACCCAGCTTCTTCCTTAATTTACTTACATGAAAAACTGGATGTATTTTACTACCAGCAGGTAGTTGGAGTTTGTAAGCCAATTCTCCCACCCTTTTAAGTATTATGAAAGGATCACAATACCTTGGTGAATGCTTTGGACATTGTCCCTTTTTTATAGTTTTAGTTTGTTCAGGCACCTTAAGATAGACCAATTCTCCTTCTTCAAAGGAGATGTCTCTTCGGTGAGGATCTACATATGCTCTAGCTCGATTTTGAGCTTTTTTAATATTTTCTTGAGCAAATTTTAACATACTATTCATATCCTCCAAAAAGTCTTTAGCTGCCTGAACCTTTTCCTTATGCAGTCCTACTGCAAAAGGAGCTTTGGGTTGAAACCCGTACATTAACATAAATGGACTATATCCAGTGGAAGAGTGCTTGGCACTGTTACATGCAAACTCTACTATCGGTAAATACTCTTCTCAATTAGTTTGCCTTTTACTTACATATGCCCTAAGCATATCTTCAAGAATTTGGTTAACCCTTTTAGTTTGCCCATCTGTTTGCGGATGATCCGCCGTACTCATGCTAAGTTTAGTATCCAATTTCCTAAATATCGCATGCAAAAAATTGCTATCAAATTTTCTATCCCAATCAGAAACTATATTTGCCGGAAGGCTATACAATCGGTATATGTTCTCTACGAACAATCTAGCCAATTCTGGTGTTTTAACATCAGTTGAAGTTGAAATGAACCTAGTCATTTTGGTTAACCTATCTACAATTACCCACACAGAGTCGTGCCCCCTCTGTGTTCTAGGTAAAGCAACAATAAAGTCCATCGAGATACTCTTCCATTTTCCCGAAGGAATTTCTAGTGGATGGAGAAGTCCTCCCATTTTAATCTTTCAGCTTTATTAACCTGGCATTTATTACATTTGACCACATAGTCAATGACGTCCTTATTCATTCCATGCCAATAGAACTGCCTTTTAATAAGACTATAAGCCTTATTAACTCTTGGATGTCCCGCACTAGGGGTATCATGACACTCAAAGAGTATCTGGCGCCTTATTTCTGTATCTTTCGAGACACATACCCTACCCTTGTAGAGTAAATAACCATTATCAATGGTAAAATTCTTCCACTTGAATCTAGTTTGAGCAACCCCTGATGCTTCATTTCCTTGTTGAACATCCTCAAATATTCCTTCCTCAGTAGAAGCACTTTCATTTGGATCCCCATTTTTTATTGCTTCCCATATGTTGGAATATGACGGATCAACCTGGCATTTTCCTTTTAAAGATTCAAGCAAATTGGAAGTGAACTGAGTAAAACTCAATTCATTAATGATGGGCATTCTGCTAAGTGCATCAGCTATTATATTATACTTTCCTTTTCTATATCTTATCTTATAGTCGAACTCTTGGAGGAGTTCGGCCCATCTGGCTTTACGCCCGTGTAAATCCGGTTGATCATTAAGCCACTTAATGCTTTCATGATCCGATAAAATCAAAAGTTTGGCACCATATAAATAGTGCCTCCATTTCTTCATTGCATGTACTATTGCATACAGCTCCCTCTCATAAACAGAATAATTCTGTTTTGCACGATCTAATTTCTTGCTTTCAAAAGCAACTGGTCGATCTTCTTGTAATAAGACCGTGCCTATTGCCTTATTACTGGCATCAGCTTCAACCACAAATGGTTTATTGGGATCCACTATTAATAATACTGGAGCTGTAGCAATAGCTACCTTAAGTTTTTGAAAACTTTCATTTTGGTTTGTTCCCCAATTAAAACTTTTCCCTTTCCCTTTAAGTTGGTCTGTCATTGGAACAACTATTTTGGCATAATCTCGAATGAATCTACGATAAAATCCAGATAAACCTAGGAAGATCTGCAGCTGTTCCAGATTCCTTGGAGGTGGCCATTCAATAATTGCCCTTACTTTTTTTGGATCCATGTTGATTCCCTCTTTCGAGATAATATGTCCCAAATATTTGACCTCTTGTGCAAAGAATTCACATTTAGTTTTCTTCGCATAAAGGGAATGTGTTCTTAATAGTTGGAATACTAATTGTAAGTGTTCCAAATGTTCTTCTCTTGATTTACTAAAGATCAAGATATCATCCAAGAAGACTACTACAAAATATCCTAGATAGGGCCATAAATCACTATTCATCAGCTTCATAAAGGTAGCTGGTGCATTAGTGAGGCCAAAAGGCATCGCCAAAAAATCATAATGCCCGTATCTAGTACGAAATGCCGTCTTGGGAACATCTTGTGCCTTAATTCTTACTTGGTGATAGCCTGATCTTAAATCTATCTTTGTGAAGAATTTTGCCCCTTGTAATTGATCAAAAAGATCTTCCATTCTGGGCATAGGAAATTTATTCTTCACCGTTATTTTATTAAGTGCTCTATAGTCAACACAAAGTCGCATAGAACCATCTTTTTTCTTTACCAATAAAATTGGGGAAGCCCAAGGTGAATTACTGGGTTGAATAAACCCTTTATCCAGGTAATCCTTAATTTATTTTTCAACTTCTTAATGCTGTGTTTCACTTAACCTATACGGTGGTTTAGAAATAGGGTGTGTATCCTTATTTATATCAATTGGGTGATTTATATCACCCCTATTTGGTGGAAGGCCACTTGGTAAGGAAACACATCTTTAAAATCATCTAACAAACTACTTAATTCATTATTAACATTCAACTCACAAACATAAGAAAATTGTTGCTTTATATTACATAAAGTAAAAGTGTTCTGTACAGGAAGAGACCATAACATATATACCTCACAAACTTCCTTCTTTATCAGCTTCTGAACTTCAGTAGAACACAGCAAATGATTATCAGATACTTCATGTTCACCTTGAATGACAAAAGTCTTACCATCCCTTTCAAATTCTAGTGTATTATGATGGTAACTACGTTTTAAAGATGGTTCCAATCCCCATAGCCACTCCCTTCCTAGAGCAATATCAGCTCTTTCCATGTTCATTATTTGGAAATCAAGTTTATCTTTATATCCTTGAATTTCAATTTCCAAATTGGATACCATTGTATCCTATATTTTATTATCTTGGCCTTGCATCATACGAACAACATATTGATGCCCACTCTTTTGTTGGGGAAGTTTCAATTTTTTTACAAATGCATAATTTATAAAATTATGTGTGGCAAAGTCATCAATCATGACTCTAACCCTCTTTCCAGCTATCAATCCATGTACTCTAAGTAAATCATGTGGCCCAAAAGTAGGCTGCCACATAGAAGTTGACATACAACACTTATGTTGTACATCCATGTGCAAGGCCTCTAAAGATTTGTACCTTTCATGCCCCTTTAATTCAAAGGTCTGCAGTACATGGATTTGTTTTTCTTTTCCCTTGCCCTTGTCCTTATCCTTTCCTTTGTTGTCCCCCTTTTTCTTTTGAGGGCAATTCCAAGCAGCATGGTTAGGGGATAGGCAATTGAAACACAACTTTTCTTTTTTGGCCTTATTAAAGTCATCAGGACTTAACTTTGGCCTCATATATGGTTTCTTTTCAAAAGGTTGTTTTTTACCCTTAAAAAATGGCATTTTCCTTTTAAATTTGCCCATAAATTTTGAGGTTTCCAATTCCTTAGACTTGGGCTCTATATCAGTGAGACTAGTGAGTGTACCTGGACGCATACTATCTTCATGAATTAATGCAAATTTAATTGCCTCTTCCAGCGTCTTAGGTAAACTCCGTTTTACTTCCTTTTTACAGGCTTTATCTAGTCCCCTAATGAATCCTCTTGTTTTTTGGAATTCATCTATTCCTTCCAATTTGAGGATTATCTCACGATATTCCTCCAGATATGTCAGCAGGGGTTGTCCCTTTTGTCTGACATAATCCCAATCTTCCCAATTTCTTTCCATTTCATTTTCAGGAAGAAATTCTTTCAAAAAGACAGATTCAAATTGAGCCCAAGTTTCAGGTATTTTATTCGCCTGCATCCCCCAGAATGAACTATCTCCATCCCCAAAAAATAAGACAACAAACGAAGGTCTGTCATCTCAAAAGTAGCACTAAGCTTTGCCTTGATGTTTGCTAGGGTAGCAGAATCTGAGCCTGTGATGAGTAAGTTGTTAACATATAGTAGGATATAGCTAACCCCCTCTGTAGTAGATCGAGCATATAAGTTTGGATCATAAGGGGTAGAAAGAGTCCGTAAGAACTCATCCATCCGATAGAACCAAGATCGCTTGGTGGAAAATTGTTTGGGAACAAACTGAAGAGTAGAAATAGAGAGAATGACCATCCATGGAAGCAGTTTTAAAATATGCTTAGTAAATGAAGAAAACCTTTTATTTTAAAAAGAAACACGATCGTAGATAGCTAATGTGTCCCACATACAAACCCCTAATTTAGGTGTCCCAAAATTTGTAAATATGCATGCAGGCCATCACTCTCCCTCAATCTCATTTTTGTAAGTTTTAAGAGCCATAACTTTGCTGCCCACATCCCTTTCGTGGAGGGCATCGCGGTGAGAGCTTCCACAAGCCACTTAAAACCATCTAGTGCATGATTCCAGTCTTCTGTATGTGCATGCTATTATTGCCATGCTTGTGGAGTTGTCGCCTACTACAGTTGGGTGTTGTTGCCCTATTGTTGGATGTTGTCGCTACCTATTGTTTGCTGTTGCCAAGGTTTTTTCTCCTTTGAATGTTACATTTATAGTTTTTGGGTGCCGCTTGGCATTCTCTCACCTCTGACATTTGTGTTTGTATCTAACAAGTATTGCCTAGTTTTTCTCTCTCCTCATATACTTGCGTTTTTAGTCTTTCTCTCTCTTGTACTACTGTCTATATTAGATCCAATCTTCCTTGGTTGCATTTGTTAGTGTTCGTCGATACTCGGAGGCTGCCTTTGCTGCGATTTGGGATCCGTTCGAAGTACGACACTCTACATCTCATAACCTCTGTCTTGATCCTAGAGATACCAAAGTTTGAGATTCAATATTCACTACATAGTATATTTGGTGTTTAAGCACTTTATACTCATTATTCATTCACTTTATTATTTATTGTGTTCATTGTCTCTTTGAGTTACCCTAATCATAACTCTAGTTGTGTTTTGAATTTATCAGTTTGTGCTTTGTCGTACGATTGGTTTCATGGTTTTTGCATTTAGAAAATTTCTTCATACCTTCAATTAAAGTATCCAGATTGGTAAAATGGTACATAAACACCATGTCAGAGCTCCAAATATCCTTGTCTAAGTTAGTTTGAGACTCACAAGTAGGAGATGATGAGACATGATTGCTAACATCTCCTCTCAAATCTTAGATGTGGTGGAAAGGCAAAGACAATGAAACAGATCTGAGGGTTGTAGTGTTGTCATAGTTGATGAAGTCCATTGATAGTGAATGCTAGCAAGGAGTAAGACATCCTCTTTAGATGAAACCCTATACAATGGGAGAGAAACATAGGCCAATGGAAGTGAAGAGACATTAAACATATCATTCTGGTGATATCCAATTGGGAATGTGTGAGCCACACATATTTGACCCAACTTAGAGATGATAGCAAGGAGCTATCAAATGTATTTTAACTTGCCAAGAAAGAACAATATGGACCAAGGGTCATGGGAAGGATATGCAAGCAACACGGAATGGTGGCTTGATGATGAAAGAAAAATGTCACCCCATGAAATGAAGACCCATACAAAGTTGCAATCTTTGAAGAATCCCTTCATAATCTTGGAGTTCCTCCTTTGAAATACGAAGAATAGGGAATCCATAGAGTATTTCCAACATCATTCCCCTTTGAATAGGATAGGGGTATGGAAGGGAACCACCAAAGAAGATGGTGGGAGATGGGTTAGAAATTCTAGGATGGATATATAGGTGGAGAGCCAAAAAATGTCTCATATGGAGTCCTCTGAGGGGGAACTATAGTTGGGGGTGTTGTTGGGGATGTACACAGAAGTATTAATAGCCTCGACCCAAAGGTGCTCAGGGAGCTTTGCTATGAATAGCGTAGAGCATGCCATGTTCATGATTTTTTGGTTCCTATGCGTGAAAGGGGGAGTTTGTAGAGATATGTTGGTGAGAGATGCCTTGCTCTTGTAGAACCTTCAAAAATTCGTGGGGGTTAAACTCACCACCACTATCACTCATGCATCCTACATGACGACGAGTCTTGTTATGAACTAGCTTCCAAGTAGAAAAATATGTAAATGTATCAAACTTATGCTTGAGAAAGTAGATCCATATGTATTTATAATGATCATCCACTATAAAAAAGAAGTATAGCGTGTGGTTCAAGGTGGTAGTGGATGTCGTCCCACAAAGATAAACATGAATCAATCTAATAGGTGCCTCAACGCGATGTGTGGATGCTGAGGACGTGAAAGGGGGAGTTTGTAGAGATATGTTGGTGAGAGATGCCTTGCTCTTGTAGAACCTTCAAAAATTTGTGGGGGGTAAACTCACCACCACTATCACTCATGCATCCTACACGACGACGAGTCTCATTATGAACTAGCTTCCAAGTAGAAAAATATGTAAATGTATCGAACTTATGCTTGAGAAAGTAGATCCATATGTATTTATAATGATCATCCACTATCAAAAAGAAGTATAGGGTGCTGTTCAAGGTGGTGGTGGATGTCGGCCCACAAAGATAAACATGAATCAATCTAATAGGTGCCTCAACACGATGTGTGGATGCTGAGGATGTGGGGAAGGCCCTCAACCATTTGTCGATTGATTACTCACAAAGAGAGTCGTATCTGAGTTGTTCTATGCAGAAATGTAAAAGATGCTCATTATTCATAGGCTCTCGTGCGACAGCTAAGTGTGGAAGTGGTGGAACTCTAACCCCTCGGTTATTGACTCGAAAAGAAATCGGGTAATGTGGTACATGCCACTAGACTATGCCTCACCACAAGCAATCATTAAGCTAGTTTGAGAGTCAAGGTCCTTAAGTGTGATTGCTATAAATAAATTTTCTCGTCCCAATGAGCAAATTTGCTAAATAGATAATAAGTTCACCCCAAGTGAGCGACATAGTATACATCATCTAATGTAGCGAGCTCCGGCTCAAGTTACAAGGGCTTGGGAGATGAAAATGTCTGAGATAGGAGTCATATGAAGAGTGACTCCACTGTCCACAATCCAAGGAGTAGTTGAAGTACTTGGCCACGACGAGTGGGCCTTTGCCACATCGTCGTCGAGAGGCAACTTACAGATGTGGACGAGACTTGCATCCTCAAATGTCTTTAAAGAGATGATGTTGCTCCCTACAGACTAGCTAGACATGTCTTATGGTGTTGAAAATGATGTTGATTGTGATGGATGATCGGTGGTAGCATGGGTCTGATGGCCTCACCATTACCCTTGTTGGGAGTCGCAATCACCTTGTCTCCCTTGACTGAGGGGTGGGATCTGAGACTCAAGTTTTTGGTGATGTGCCTTTTTCCTTTGATTGACAGTGAATGAGGTAAGCCTTTCGATAATGATGACAATGTTATCCAAATGCTTACAATACTATTAGCATTATCGAAAGTTATTGAGAGTCCATTATCATTCCTTCATCTGGTGCTTCCTCTCTTTATCGCCTAAGTGAGGACACAATTTAAAGATTTATTGCGAAAGAGCATATTTTCATTACAGAGAAGTAGCCCAGATCTTCAATTAAAGCAGTTTGTGAAAAAATGGTGTGCATTAGCCAATTCTATCTTGTCAAATTAAGGGAGTTATATTCCAGTAGCTCTTATGTAGAGTTTAGGAAATCCATCCAACTTATCATGTCCACCTAGTAATAGACTCATAGTTGTCGAGATGGAGGTCTCTTATTTTTCTTGATGGGTATATTTCAATTATCTAATTTAGCAAGGGATGCTATCTCAATATGTGAACATTTAAAAGCAACCTCATTTTATTAATATGTTATGTATGGTTTGTTAACATAACATTTAGGTACATGAAAAAACATAGCAAAAAATGATAGATTAATTAAGAAGGTTTATTATAAAACCATTACTACCACAAGCGTGGCCAAATCTATCTTGCCTAGAATGGGACCTTGCAATGCCACAAGGTTAGATCATATGTGATGACACTCTTTTCATGGTCATAGTGGATTTATGAGCTCAGAGCCTCGCTAAGCTCCCCTAAGCCCCCAAAGCTATCCTATATTATAGGGGTACTTACCACTTGGCCCTTTGCCCTATTGGATACTTGAGTAATGTAACAAAACAAAACACCTACCACTGCTATAAGAGGATAAGAGCCTCACCCCATAAGGTGAGTTTTTCCAATATCTCACAACATATCGAAGACTCATTGGTGTGGGGAATGGTCTTTATAGCAACATATCCTCATTTTCATTCGATACCTCACAGCATACTAAAAGACTCGTTGGTGTGGAGATCCCAATGGTCTCTATAGCGACATATTCTCTTTTTCATCCATTTATCATAAGCATGGGTTTTGGCATAAGATAACAATCATATGCTAAATCCATGAATAGCCATACCACATAAAAACCATAACTTTAAGTATAAATGACCCTATCGTGCATGGAGATATCCTTCCTTTTATCATGTTTATTACAATAAAAAGAAAAAAATTAATCTAAATTTGGTTTTGAGTATGTGATATTTTTAATTAATTTAATTAATAAAAATTGAATGTAAATTTTGATATAAATTTACTTATTTGTTATTTACTCCAATGTGGTTATCTTTGTTTGGCCGATCATTTATTATGTGAAATTACTATAACATTGGGTTGACTCAAGACCATGACTATTTTGGATTGTGGGGTTTCTAAGATTCATCAAGTTGTGCTTTAGCCCTGGAATGTGGCTCAAATCAGCCAAAGGTCCATTGATGATAGATTCACATGCGATCTCTCTAGGTTGTTTCAAGGCCATGGAAACTAGTATTTGGGACGCCTTTTACTTGTATGCAAGGAAACAACATCCAAACATTGGTCTAATATCACACACGGTAGAGTACAATTAGAGAAGAATGCTCAAAATTTTGAATATTTTTTGAAGTCATTTGGTTACTTGACTCATCTCCCAAAGGTTTCTTGCAAAAATAAGGCTAGAGTAAGTGAGTTATTGGAAGTCTATGTGTAAACACATTTTAAAGTAGAAGTAGCATTATATTTTTGTTGTAAGAGAAGGAGAAGAGACTAGCATTAAGGTTCTAATTCTTGGAGATGCTAGAGGACATTGCATTTGGTAGTAAATGAGTCAATGTTGAATGAAGCACACCATTGAACTCCTCTCCATTTTTCAATCGATAGATAGCTCTAGGGGTTTGACTTGATTTGAAATGCGGATGGATATGGATTTCTTATTCAAAGACGGAAGTTCAAAAAGATATTGGGGGTGGGGATGGGGGAGGGGGGTGGGTGGAGAATGGGAAGAAGATATGGTTTTTTTCTTCTTTAATTTAAAAAAGACAAGCTATTTTGTGTTATGCCTTCTCTACTTTATAGAAACAAAATATAAAATTTTAAACCAATCAATTTATTTTATTACTTGTATGATTTTATCTATGAAAAGTGTGTTATCACCTGTTCCTTATTAGATGTTTAGCTTAGTGTGGTTTCTGCATTAGATTAAGATATCATAAAATTGTTAAACGAATAATTTAAGGAACCAGTTTAGCCTAATGTGCTTTTGATATCAGATTAAGGAATTGCAAAATCATTGAAGGAATAAATTTTTAGGACACATGCACTTGTAATTAATTTTACCTATTTTAATTTTAAATATCTTATTCTGAATTTTGGATTTTATACGGAAGTAGGGTAAAAGCATGTATAAGTGGGTTGGAAAGTAATGTTTAGGAAATTATTTTTTGGCACTTAAAAATAGACATTTGAAAGCACTCATAATATCAAAGTGAATCTCAATTTTTAAATCCAATAAAAAATAAGTACGATATTTTGATGTACCAAAATAATTGTTTGTCCATTTAATGAAAAAAAAAGAGGTTGATAGTTATGAGGTAGGTACATGCTCATAGTCCTATAGTTTGATGATTTGAACACACACACGCACACACACACACACACACAGAGTTGAGATTTGCAATCACATCCATGCTACCTCTTTGTAAGAGTAGATGGATTGAGGACATTGGGATGAGGACATGCGGGCTGCAGGAATCCCATAGCCATAGAGGAAAAGACTGTCACCTACCCAACTCTATTTAACATTGTACTTGCTTGTTATTTTCATATGAGATGAATGCAATGTCATTGCCAGTTTGTGCTTCAGTATAGTGTACTTTTTTCTTGTTCTCTGTTCTTGAGTCAAGTCTCTTGGACTCTGTCATGTCAGTATCTACATGAATCTAGTCTATGTTTATGAGCCACCATAGCTGCCATACTCTAGATCCCATGTTTTCACATGGTATCAGAGCAGCTGAGCATGGCTTAGTATGTCTCATGTTCTATGTCTCAGGTCCTCTCTCAGCTCTCTCAGCTCTCCTCCATCATTGCCCAACTCAAGGCTAACTAATGACCTCATTTCTCAACTCTATCTTCATCAACCTTCCATGGTAGACATAGCCACACAGTACCTACCTTTGATGGAGCTCTCAAATCTCTTGATACAAGCCTTAACTTCACACTCTTTCTTCTAAGGGATTGCTCTACACATCAGGGTGCATCTCAGCACCTCAATCCCTAACATTGGTGACTTGTAACTTCAGCATTCTGTAATTTGTCAGTCACTGTTTAGATCTGCGTGTGTTCCTATCATACAGTTGGAAGCTCCTGTGTGCAGCGCAATCTTGATGACTTGCATAGGGCATTTGGAGCCCATGGAGTAAGCTTACTCCTCACAAAGAATCTCCCTATAATACTTTGTATACGTGCTACAATAGCTAAAAATAAAGTCGGGCATGCTAAACCCTATAAAACTCCATAGCCATTCTCAACTCCAAGCTTATCCTTTACTTCATTTTCTCTCTCCTGAAACTTAAATCAGTCCATTGTCACTTTGATGTGACTGAATACTGAAGTTTCAGCACACAAACTCACATCAAATCATTGAGGAGGGGAGTTCTTGGTAGATTTAGAAGCATTTCAAGAAGATTGAAGTATAGTGTTTCTTGACACTTATCTAGTGACTCTTGTCACTTGTGTCAGCTTTGTCTTACATCAGATCTGAGATTTTTTGGGCTACTCCAGTATCAAATCAAGGAGGGGAATACAACATTGAGGATCCTTGAAGTTCTTGAAGACCTATTGAAGATTTTCCAAGCATCTGGCTCCACAAGTATCCCTTGATACTAGTCACTTAGTGCTTTTTGGGCACTTGTGCTTGTTAGCACACTCAAGATCATTTCTTCAGCTATTGAAATCTGAGAATTTTGGAGCTGATTTGCTGCTGTTCTTGCAACTCCAACATGGGCAAGGACTCTTTGACAGTTCGCTTTAAGGGGGTCGGGTTTCACACCTAGCAGTCCTGCGTCAAGCTTATCTTAATGAAGAAGGGTCTCTAGGCTATCACAAGTGGCAAAGAAAATAAGCCTCGTGAGGTGGATCTTGCAGTCACTTGGAAAAAGTTTGATGATATGGCTCAGGCCATTATCAAACTGGAGCTAGACGATAGCTACATCCACCATGTGGATAACTGTGTGACCTCACATGATACATAAAAGAGATTGGACACCTTGTTTGGTGCACAGTCTAAGTCATCAAAGTATGGTCTCTTGATTGAATTTTTCAGGCTTGACTTGAAGTCCAACACTCCACTTGCCACACATCTAAATTACATGGAAGGACTTCTAACCTAGTTTGCAGGAATCAACATCAAAATGGAAGGAGATGTTTGTATTTGTGTTCTGCTTAAAAGTTTACCTCCTGAATATAATAATGTATCAACAACCTTAATCAATATGCCAACCCTAAGCTTGTTGATATCAAGGCATCACTGTTAGAGGAGGAAAAGAAGTTGAAAACTAAGGAAGAACCAAGCACCTCTAGAGATGAACAAGTATTATATGTTGGAAACAAGTACAAAGGCAAGAAGGACCAGCTTTTCTGTGATTTTTGCAAAAGGATAGGACACACCAAGAAGTTCTGCCATGCCAAAAAGAGGTCCTAGAAGGTCTATCTTGCTGAAGTTAAAGAAGAAGAAGACCATGGAGCAAAGGAAGAAGAAGAAGAAGAAGACCGCCAAGAGAAGGACAAGCCTCATCAGTCCTTCTACGCCTACTTTGATAGATTGTTTTAGCCTTGTAATTTCTAAAGCTCAAATGCTTCTATCATAAGCTTGTAAACTCCTCATGTAGCCTCTGTATACATTCTGAGGCCCTTGTTATAGCCTCTGGATGTCCACCATATCTGTGGTACTCACACTTAGCCTTTTCTATGACAACCTATGGTGTTTTGCCATGTTTATGGTGTGCCCACACTTTAAAGGTGTTGCTTTTACTAAAGCCTCAACACACTTTGTACTTCTAGTTGTGATTGAGAAGGGGTGTTGAGATTTGCAATTAGATCCATGTTGCCTCTTTGTAAGAGTAGATCGGCTGAGGACATGCAAGTTGTAGGAATCCCATAGGCATAGAGGGAAAGACTCTATTTAACATTGTGCTTGCTTGTCATTTTCATATGAGATGAATGCAATGTCATTGTCACTTTGTACTTCAGTATAGTGCACTTGCTGCTTGTTCTCTGTTCTTGAGTCAAGTCTCTTGGTCTCTGTTGTCATGTCAGTGTTTATGTGAATCTAGTCTATGTCTATGAGCCACCGTAATTGCTATGCTCTAGATCCCATGTTTTCACACACACTATGTCTCTCTCTCTCTCTCTCTCTCTCTCTCTCTCTCTCTCTCTCTCTCTCTCTCTTCTATGTTTTGAAATGTTGTGAGCTTTGTTCTATATTTCTCTCTCCTTTCTTTCTTTCTTTTTATCTATGCTTTCATATGCTCCTATAGAAGTTGAAGCACTATTCTCCTGTCTTTAAGCTTTCTCTTTGAAAGCATTCCATTTGAGATATCTTTGAGCTTCTCATCTACCTTCCTTCATCTCTCTCTCTCTCTCTCTCTCTCTCTCTCTCTCTCTGGCTCTCTCTCTCCTTCCCCAGAGAGAGAGAGAGAGAGAGAGAGAGAGAGAGAGAGAGAGAGAGAGAGAGAGAGAGAGAGAGAGAGAGAGAGAGAGAGAGAGAGAGAGAGAGAGAGAGAGATTGATGTAGACTTGGGATGCGCTCTCTCGACAACTCTTATGCATCCTTAGGGTACAACTATTTCTTGTACTCATAGCTAGTATTGTTGAAAATCAATACAATGTAATAAAGCATAAATGCCTTAGTCTAGGGTTAAGTATAAAAGGTAGAGATGTAACATGTGAGGGATCTTTTGCCATTTTGAATAATACAAGATTTGAGGTTTCCTTCCTCCCACCATCTAAGAGGGTGCATACTCTTAGCCACCAAGATCATGGGGTGCATACCATGTCCCACCTTGGTATGAGGTGAGTATTCATGTTGTAGTATTTATTTATGATTCTCAGCCTTCCATGGCAATATAATTTCATGCTTAGCCACCTTGGCTATGGTTATGGTGTATTTCTTGTATTTCTAGTTATTTTTCTTGTTGTGAGAATTAGCTATTTTACATTGGTATCTGAGCATGGACTTTGATCCATAGGAAGAGTCATTTTCTTGGAGAAATTTAGTCACAGGGATATGTGACAGGTAACTGGAGTACAAGATTTAGTTACAGTGGTTGACACAGTTAAAACCATGATTGTCCATGCTTATCTGCATCAAGTTGTCACAAATATGGAGGTTCTTGGAGTTGGACATGAAGAAATTAGAGGATCTATGGTGAAAATAGCAGGTTGTGGCTCTTTTCATGATATTTTAGAGGTCCTTAAGTTAACTGTGGTTAATAGGGATTAAGAATGGACTAAAACAAGGCTTACTTCTGTAAAAAGAGAGTTTCTCTCTCTTTTTTCTTCTTCTTGCAAGCTTTCCCTACAACTCCATAGCCAATATCTTACTTCTATCTCTTTCCTAATGCCTTGATGGTCCAAATGGCTACATAGATCAATTCTTCATGTTGTAAGCTTGCTATAGAGTACTTATATGCTTTGCTTAAGCCTCATTTTGATGATGAGGTAAACGTGTATGTTCATGGACTGTTTACGCCAACTTTCTTTTGAAGACACACTCCCTCATTAACGTGAGCAAAATGGAGGTGAATCTTAGCTTCTTAGTTTACTCAAGTTTACTTACAAACTCTCTTCCAAGTCTTACGGCATGATAGAAGCAAACTTTATCACTCTCTCTAGAATTCTTGGAGCTTCAAAACCCTAGCCATGGTTGAAAATGGACAACATGAAGATTCCTTCAATTTCTTGAAGATTTGACTTCTTATTGATACCTTTTAGCTTCCAAAGGTCAAGGGGAAGCATCTATAACACACATTGGGTCTACATTGAGGATTTCAAGCAAGATTGGAGCATCCTCTTCTCTTAATTTGGGGCAAATAGGGCAGCCAATTGATTCTTTCAAAATTTTTGGTCTTTGAAGATTGGAATTATGGGGCTTTTGGCTCTTGATGCCTCCTAAGGCTTTTAGGCATTGGATTTTGCCAAAAAATTGAAGATATTGCTTTAAGATTGCAAGCATGAAGCTTGAATTTGATGTTGCAAGTATATGGACACCTTATGCAAGTTCAAGTACTTCAATGGGAGAGCTCTTTTTCAATAGGTACTCTCTTGGAAGGTTCATCATTGATTCCCCTTCAATTTTAAGTCACATTTGGAGCTCATAAGGATCATCTTCATCAAGCTTATGGTCATAGGAGCTTTCTTGGAGAAGAATTGGAGTTTATGAGCCAAATATTCATATTGGGAATTACAATTTGAAGGTATTCTTGGCCACCCCAAGCTGGAGATCAAGCTTTTCAAGTCTCATATGGTTGTTGGAGCTTCCATGATCATCTATATTCAATAATGAAAGATCTACTTCTACATTTTGCTCTCAATTCCCTTTAAATCGAATTGCGAAAGCCATCCATTTTCTGAAAAAGGGAAAATTAAGGGTAATCCTATTTTAAAATTGACAACTAAGTGCATATAGACCCAACTTAGGGCTGAATGTGGCTATTCTAAATTTTCTTCATCCTACCCACTTAAAATCAGTAGCCAATTGATGCTCATCTTTCTCACTTGCTAGAATTCTATACCTAACCTTGACTTTGGTTTCTTGAATTTGATTGATTGCAATATGGCTAAAAGTAAAAATCAAGTGGTAAGTGAAATTCATTATATGCAGTGAGTCACTGCAAGAAAGGGCAATACTTATCCCTATCCTTTTCCATTTGATCAATTTCCTACTTCCACTTGCATATCATTAAAGGGATGAAAGAATTCTTTTTGGCCTATTGCATATCATCACTATTTTCTTAGCCTTAGCATGTATCTTGGCATGTCTATACCCATGAGGAAAAGTGGATGCTGGGTGAGTTGGTAGCACAAAAGTGAGGTGACCCTCCCCTATTGGATGAGGACCCTAAAGGGGAGCACAAACTGGCTTGAGAGGGAAATTTGCACACCCTTTAAGTCACAGATCCCACACATTTTTTTCAATATAGGTGTAGGTACATCTCGAGCCAAGAATTGATAGTGGTATTTTAGTAAGATCAGCAATTCACATATGTTACAGACATTTAGTAGCAAGAGAACATGGTCATTTAGCCATTTTGATTACTATAGGTGACAGGGTAATTAGTGATTATTTCCAATAGTTACCAATCAGTTACAGGTGTTTCTTGGATACCTACAGGTGCCCTACAGTCCATCACAGGTCTATTAAGTATTTGGGTGTCTACAAGTACTCCAAGAGACAATTCAAGGTGAAATAGGGCATGCACACGGTATTTACAAGGTGTAGGAATTCATAGGACAAGTACACAATTTTTGTTACAAAATTTTATGCCATGATCTGATCTAAGAGCTTGATATCTTAATTCAAAGAGGGAATGCCAAACTTCGATTTCAACCAAAAATTTTAGTAATCGGACATGGGAAGTAAAAGTTATAACAGTTTTTTTGACAGCTAGTATAGTGGGACTGGGCTGATAGGGGTGCATTGTTTGAGGTCATTACACCTATTATCCCTCTTGCAAGATGAGATCTTAATAGATCTAGAATATCCCCACTATAGGAGCTTTCTTTGGGTCAAGAAATCATTGGGATTGGTGCAATATTAAGCAAGATATTGTCACTTTTCTCTAAAATAGTTTTCCATCACTTGGTCTTTTCTTTTGGAGACTGTTTTAGATAAAACTGTTTTGGAAACCATTCCTAATATTGAGATTGGTGCAATATTAAGCAAGATATTTTCAATTTCTCTAAAATTAAAATAGTCATATTGAGAATATCCCCACTATATGAGCTTTCTTTGGGTCAAGAAATCATTGGGATTGGTGCAATATTAAGCAAGATATTGTCAATTTTCTCTAATACAGTCATTTCTAATGGCAAAAAAAAAGAAGAAAAGACCAAGTGATGGAAACCATTTAAGAAGATATCAAAGATTATGTCAACGATAAAAATAACACCAATGAAGCCCGTAATCAAGACCAATAAGATGAATGTGTTAGTGCTAGTAATGCTCATAGTGTACCACTTGGCAATGATGAGAATCAATTGTTTCATGAACCTTTTGAAGACCCCATACTTACAAAAGGGCTACGTATGCTGAATATTGGGATGCATGACACTGATGAACAACTCTCTAATTCATTGGAGAAGATGGAGAAAACATCCAATGAGGTGAATGAGAGTCTTCAATAGTTAGTCAAGTTTATGGAAAATGGATTTGAAAATGTAGTAGCAAAGTCTATGAAAAGTGGATTTGAAGATGTATTAGCAACCATCATAGACTTGAAAACTCAAACCATACCTTCTACGCCAAATGTACCCACTTCTCATATTGAAAATACTTCAATCTAGCCAACTTATATGAAATGAAAAGAAATTGATCAGCCAATAATGTCAACCTTTGAGAAAGAAGATCCATCAACATTGCAGAGTGCCTATTATCAACCACTAATACCATCAAAGCATCATGCTTGTCCATAATTCGATTCAAGACATGAGGCCACTTATGAAGAGGAGGAGGACTTAAGAGAAGATGAGAATGAATAATTTCATGGATGTGGCCCGTTCTACAAATCCTTTCCTTTCCAATCTACCATCAAGCAAAAAGAAACGGAGGTGCATGATAAGAATGGAAGAATCGAGGAAAGAAGGTCATTCTATGATATCACTAACAAAGAGAACTCATTTTATGGTCAGCCCACTAGTGGACAGTCTCATTCTTTTGGATTGGGTCTACCAAATCAAGGTGTCAATGCTTCTAGACCAAATTCTTTTGGAAGAGGTTCAATATATAGAGAGTCTTGGAGGCAATCATCTTTTGGACATCACTCTAACATTTTTCAGCCAACCTATAATAAGAGGGAGTACAAGGAGAAGATCACCATTTTTCAAGGGAGATAATGCATCTCCAACGGAGTGGGAAGAATGGGTAAATAAAATAGAGAAGTACTTCACACTTTTTTCTTGCCAAGATGAAGCTAAGATCTATTTTGCGGCACTCCATCTTGAGGGCTATGCACATACATGGTGGACATACATGCAAAGAGTTGGTCACATTTTGGCTTATTGGGAGGATTTTAAGAAGGCAATGTTAGAGGTGTTTGTTTCTCCAATGGAAAAATAAAGATTGCAAAGATGTTATGGACCTCAACAAAGGTCCATGTCTGTTTGTGACTACTCCAATATGTTCCTCAATCTCTCTATGTACATTGAAGGAATTGATGATTTAGCAAAATTAAACAAATATATCTTTGGTCTAGATCCAACCCTTTCTTCGGAAGTAGGTGCAATGTAGCCCAAGAGCATTCATAATGCTATTCAATATGCTGAAAGGTACGGGAAGAAATATAGGACATTCAATGGATATTCAGCCTAAAAGTGCAGGGTATTCCTTACCAAATTAGTCTTCTAAGTTTGGAGCTCATTTTAGCAAGCTAAGGGATGTGTATAGACAAGATAATAAGAGAATTAATACCTACAATAATAATTATAGTAAGGTGCCTACTTATCCAATGATTTATGGGTCAAAACCAAGTGTTGGTGGTGGTTCTAGACTAATGGTTGAAGCAAAACAAAACTTTACAAGGGTTGAAAATGCACAAAGGGATCTCAAAACAACACTTAAAACAAAGTCCTTTCTAATGATCAAATTAAGGACATGCGGGCCAAAGGCTTATGTTTCAAGTGCAGAGAAAAGTGGACACAAGACCATAGGATCAAATGTAAATCCAAATATAGCAAGCTCAATTTTGTCATCATTGATGAGCCGAATGAAGATGAAGGTGAAGAGGAAAATGTGTTCCATGTGGATGCAAACCCTATGGTGAAGACATGCATGATGAGGATGATGGAACTAATGATGAGTTCTATGATATTGTGGAGAGTTTTCCCTTTGATCCGGGTGGTTCTTTATGTGCAATTTCTCATGATGCATGGACCGGTCACAAGGGAGAAAATACCCTTAGACTTGAGGGGCTAATCAATGGGAAAGTGGTTCATCTTTTGATAGACACAGGCAACACCCATAGCTTCATAAATACCAAATCTTTGCATGGGATGAAATTGCTACCTCAACAAATGCAAGTGTCATTGAAGATCCAAGTTGCCAATGAAGCTTATGAATTAAGCAATGAAGTGTGCCTACGCACTCCTATCACCTTATCTCCTTCATGTACCATACAATTGGACTTGATTACTTTAGAAATGAGAACTATAGATATTGTCATTGGATGTGATTTGTTAAAGTCCATTGGAAAAATTTCATTAGACTTGGAAAACATACAAATGGAGTTCAAATGGAATGGACAACATATATAATTGAAGAGCATTGGTAAAAAATAGTTGAAACTCATATCCATGAAGAAGTTATGAAAAGAAATCAATGCAAGATCATGTATCTTCACTCTTTTTCTTGCAAAAGTAGATGAAGAGCAGCCACCAAATCAGCCTTCTTTTTCCTCAAAGAAAAGGGATCCAAGATTAGAAGAGTTGTTGGAGGAATACAAAGGTTTATTTAAGCCACCATCATCTTTGCCTCCAAAGAGAGAGATTGACCACCTTATTGATTTGCTGCCTAATACAAAACCCATCAACAAGCCTCCCTACCGCTTATCAAAGTTAGAAAGGGAAGGGGTGGAGCAATAAGAGTTACTGCAAATGGGTTTAATTCACCCAAGTTAATCACCGTTTGCCTCTCCCATGCTCTTGGTTAAGAAGAAGAATGGATCTCTTCGTATGTGCATTGATTATAGGGAGTTAAACAAGTCCATGGTGAAGAATAAAACATGATTCCACGCATTGATGACCTTTCAGATGAGCTCAAAGATGCAAAGGTCTTTACCAAGATTGGTCTTCATTTAGGTTATCACCAAATTAGAATGAAGGAAGGAGATGAGTATAAAACAATCTTTAGGATTGAAAGAGGATTATACCACTTCTTGGTCACCTTATATTTTTTGATGATATCCTCATTTATAGCAAATCTAAGGAGGAGCATTTGATACATGTACGAGAGGTATTTGACATATTAAGAAGACACATACTCTTTGCCAAAATGTCAAAGTGTTTTTTCATGGAAGATGAAGTGGAATACTTGGGTCACATTGTAGGAGAGCAAGGCATTCAAGTGGATCCCAACAAAGTGAATTATGTTAAAGAGTGGCCTTCTCCTATGAATTCTACTTCTTTGAGGGGTTTCTTTGGATTTCCTTTCTTCTATAGGATATTTATAAAAAATTATACTCATGTGGCGGTTCCTTTGATCGATAGGCTAAAGAAATAGGCTTTCTTTTGGGACTCAATATCCAACAAGAGTTTCAATGAGCTGAAATCTCTCTTAGTTTCAGTACCTATTATTGTATACCCAGATTTCTCTAAGGAATTCATTACGTGTGTAGATGCTAGTGGGAGAGGAGTTGGGGTTGTTTTATATCATGTAAGGTGCCCGTCTAGGCATGCTTTTAGTAGTCTATCGAGAAACGAATCTAAGTGTCACTGCCCGGCACTCCCATAGAATATTTCAGGTTTTGTCGCTTAGGGTTTCTTGAATCCACATCGCAACGAAACGCTTACGGCTGAACCCACTAGGATCGACCTGAAATTTGGGCTCCTAGAGGCCAAGGTCTGCTAACAGCATTCTAGCGTTGGATCTTGGACATCCTACTTTACGTAGAGATACCCAAGCCGAAGCAGACCCATGCTGCACTTGGTTCAATGAGAGTGGAAAACGAGAGGGATGCACTACTCAAACTCTCTGCCCGTAGGGCGTAGTTCCATTCTGGTCCCCTAAAATGACATGAATCATGGTTCTAATCTAACAATTCCTAAGGGTCGTTGGACGTCGGTAAAACCTTGTGAGAAACCTCTTAGTTTTTTGGGACCACCTTGCTGTAGGACAGACCCGTTGGGGATCTACCCACTCGCTTCCCTTGATAGGTTTAGTTTTCTAATTAGGTTCTATCACATTTATGTGCGACACTTAAAATGAGCTTCATTAATTAAGCCTTTAAGGGAATAGGGTTCATTCGCATAACTAATAGCACAGACACGAAAACAGAGCAAACAATCTATCAACAAACAAATTCAAACAAGTTCCTTAACTTATCTTCAAGTTAATCTTTGTCTCCCGCCCATACAAGAGAAATTATATATCCCTTATGTCCAACAGAAGTATCCCTTCTTCCCTATAGAAGTAACTGGTCCAAATCACATGGCACCACAAATTCAATCCTTTATCTAGAATAGGATCTCCCAACATGCCTAGACGTTGGGGGCCACAGAGGTCTTAAACTCCATTCTAGACCTAGCAAGGGGTGTCCAGAGCTCCACCTGACCCACAAGCTGTCTAGGAGCGAAACATCATTCCCGTGGTTGGCCTTTTCACCACTCGACCTTTGGCCCATGAACCGAGCAATGCCCTCTTTGGATTAATCCACAGTGCAATCATGGAGGTGATCCATTCGTGCAAAATATCATTCCTTAATTAAATCCTTTAAGAATCAAGCACAAACAAGGCATTCAGTCCTAATATCATTTTCTAGGAAAATATTTCTTTATCCCCATAGCAACTTGTCATCACAGACCCTTATCATGCATTTAGCATAAATCACAAGCACTTGGAATAATCATCCAAACAACAAACTAACAACCCGTTGAATGTAAAATCATTTAGGATGTTGTTAGATTAACAAAAAAAAAAACCAATTGCATTCTTCACAAACAATGCGGAAATAGTTGGATAATATTTCCATCGCATATTTGCTCTTTCCCTTGGGATCAAAGAGCGATTCTATGTAAAATTTACTTAACTTTTGTATGCACAATTTTTAATGTCATGACTATGCCATCCATAATCCCCTAACCAATTCTTCCTTGTAATTTGTTCTATCAACGAATAAGCCATATGCAACTAGGTGCAATTAACTTTCCTTAATACATGCAGTTTGCAAGCTCGATCTTTTGAATACGTGAGATGAAATGACCTATACTCGTGCATGATAGTATGGGATCTAGCGTATCTTATACGAGAATCAAAACAAGCATCTATTAATTTGGAAATACATTGCTTAAGACCGGAACCACAATTGGGTTGGCAGTGATGTCTTCGCCTGAAGCTTCACTGCTGGTTGTAGGATTGTCATCCGCACGCGACATTCTTCGCTTGGAGGCCATCGTCTGCACAAGTAGACTCAAGAGATTAAGAAGGCGGAATAGATTCGAGATGAGAGAGTGTAGGAGAAGATGGCTAAGTTGAGGATCGAGATAGAGAGAATTGTGCAGACTTTCGAGGTAACTTCTCTCTCTCTCTCTCTCTCTCTTTCAAGCTCTCTCTCATAATCTCTTGGAGGGGTATCCTTCTCTCTACCTCTTTCTTGTAGCCTCTCGGGGTCTCCTTATGCTTATTGTGCCTCCCCCATGCCTCATATTTATAGTGAATAAGAAAAGAGGCCTTGTGGTTGAGAAGTGGAGCTCTTTCTGGAGGGGGATCTTGGAAAGATCAGTGATCTGATGCTCAGATCATAAATCTGATGGTTCCATTGGCTCCGAAAGGGGGATAAAACACCAAGACACTTGGTCAGAAAGCTCTTAGTTCACTCATTTTTTTTTTGTTCGAAGTGCTGTCTACTGCTTGTAGACTGTGATCGCGGTGCGCGCGATTTCGTAAATCCTTCTCTTTATTTTTTGTTTTTATAAAATCTCAAAAACTAACTAAAATATCACTTGCCTTTTCTTTTAAATGACATCCAATTTTAGAAATCTCCATATCTTTTTTTAGGATAATATCTAAAATATATAAAATATACTAGTTTTGCTCAAAATCTAATATTTTTAGACCATCCAAACTATACAGATTAATATTAGTGATTAACATAGCTCATAGGTCTCGTTCACGTTGTAACTTACGTGAAGGGTGGCTACAGTCCTTGTCAATCTGAGAAAAATATTAGATTTATGACTCTCAATTTTTCTAAATAAAATATTTTTAATTAAATAAAAATTATTAGTTAGTTATTGTTAGTTAGTTTTTACCTTAGTTAGTCTTTAGTTAGTAATCTTACTAACTTATTATTTGACTAACTAAATTTTGAACTAACCAACTAACTTTTATTGCATGAAAATATTACATATCAAGACATGGAGTTATAGCCTATGAAAGTCGTGAGCTTGACGATAAGGAATGTTAACTACATGCCTATTAACAAGAGATGTTGGCAATTTTGCATGCTATTAAAAAGTGGCATCACTTTATATGTGGTAGCCATTTCAAGGTTTAAAGGGATCACCGTGTGGTGAAATATTTCATTTCCCGACCAAATTTGTCTCGTAAATAAGGGAGGTGGCTAGCTACTCTTTAAAGCTATGATTTTGAAATATCCTATATGGTTGGAGAAGATAATATTGTGGCAGATGCTTTATCAAGAATGTGGGTATGTTCCATCTCTATAATTTCAATTGTGTATAAGGATTGGATACATGATATCCAAGAAGAGTATTTGCTTGATGAGTAAGCATAAAAGATGATGAAGGAATTTTAGCAAGGCAAAGGAGAAGAGTATTCCAAATTCAAATGGCACAACGGTCTTTTATGGTATCATGCTAGAGTCTACTTGACACCACGATCTTCTTTCAAAGACCATATCTTGAATGAGATGCACTCTTCACCTTTAGGGAGACACCATAGGTTGTTCAAAACATTTGACAATATCCATAAGAGTTTCTATTGGAAGGGCATTTGGAGGGATGTTAAAGACTATGCCATGAAGTGTTTATCATGTCAATAAAACAAGGATTCCACACTTCTACTTGGAGGTTTGCTTTAGCCATTACCCATTCCTCAAGGGAAATGGATAGACATAAGCATGGATTTTATCACGGAATTACCAACAACAAAAGCACGGGTGGAATAGTATCTATGGTGGATCAGTTGACTAAATCAATACATTTTATCCCAATAAAGGCTCAATTAACAGCAAAGCAAGTGGTTGATCAGTTTATGAAAAGTGTTTTTAAACTCCATGGTATGCCATTGAAGATCGTATCCAATCATGATACTAAGTTCATGGGAAGTTTTTGGAGGAGCTTCTATGGGAACAATTTTGACTCCTAGCATGGCATATCATCTCCTAACGGATGGCCAAATGGAGTGTGTCAATAAATGGTTGGAAGTCTACCTTCAACATTTTTGCCATGACACTCAAACTTTGTGGGATCATTGGCTACATCTTGTTGAATTTTGTTATACTAACACTCATGATATGAGCATTGGCATGTCACCATTTGAAGTGCTTTACGGATATAAAGTGCAAATATCTTCGGCTCTCTTTCATGAAGATGTGAATCCACAAGCCAAGGCTGAATTTGAGAAAATGGAAGCTCTTTTATATCAATGCAAAGAAAACATTAGAAAGGCACAAGATGTTATGAAGGCTTATGCTAATGAAAAGAGGAGGCCTTTGGAGTTTGAAGAAGGAGATTGGGTATTTCTCAAAGTGCCTAAATCTAGGTATGCTTCTCTCAAAGGCGGTCATAATAAGTTGGCTCATTGTTACTATGGGCCTTATCAAATCCTCAAACGAGTTGGCGAGCTTGCATACAAGCTTGATTTGCCTTCTTCAACAAGGAATCATTCTACCTTCCATATTTTCCAACTTAAGAAATATGTGGATCCAGCCATAAAGGTTTAGAGGAGTTACCTCCCATAGATGAAGATGGTCTCATCATTTATGAGCCCAAAAAGATTATTGGCAAAAGAGAAAAGGCTTTAAGGAACAGTTCAATGCTGGAATACCTTATCAAATGGCAAGGTTTGCCCATGGAGTCTACTTGGAAACCATTATCATACATTGATTCTTTTCCATGGCTTTTGTAGGAAATAGCGCAAAATCTGAATAGGATAGCTTGCTATATAGAAATTATGGCATAAAAACAATTGCTCTACTATAATTTAAATTGGATTTTTATGGCATGGCTGGATACTAGGGATGGTCCTCTACATTTCTACAGCTCATACGTGGTGATTCGGCATTTCTTCTTCAAGTTATGGCCATTCTTGTGCAGTAGGTTGTTTTGGATAGTTTCCAGTTGTATACTCAGATTTCATACTTGTACTTCATTGACATGTGAGATCTTTTTCAACTTGAAGTTTCATTTCAACATGGATCCATTACTTACAAAGCTATCCTTGCAATCTTTCCTCGTAAATTGTCCCAATTCCAACTTTGAGGACAAAGCTATTTTAGGATGGGATGACTTGTAGTAAAGCATAAATACCTTAGCCTAGGGTTAAGTATAAAAGGTGGAGATGTAATGTGTGAAGGATCTTTTTCCATTTTGAAGAATACAAGATTTGAGGTTTCCTTCCTCCCTCCATCTAAGAGGGTGCATACTCTTAGCCACCAAGATCATGGGATGCATACCATGTCCCACCTTGGCATGAGGTGAGTATTCATATTGTAGCATTCATCTATGATTCTCAACTTTCCATGGCAATATAATTTCATGCCTAGCCACCTTGGCTATGGTTTCTTGGCACATATGGTGTATTTCTTGTATTTCTAGTTATTTTTCTTTCTGTGAGAATTCACTATTTTACATACAAGAATTTTTCACGTTTCACTACAAAGTACATGTGTACTAATGATTTTTCTTTTTGGTCTTGTAGGAAAATCCCTTGCAACAATGGAACCCTCCACGAGCTCTCCAACTTTGATTTGAAATGCTAAACTTTAGTATAGAGAAACAAAGAGAGAATATTGGACTTCTCAAAAGTAGAAGCAACAAGTGGTAATGGTGAACTTTAGAATGGAATGCAATAATGTGATGTTGAATGAACAAAACAAATGTATGATATATTAATCTATGGTAGAACACTGAGAGAAATTAATAATTGAAATGGATACATGTGCTAGGAAGAAATATTTGATGATGTTCCTTAGCATCCTTGCTTTTGTATTATGTAGAGTAACTCAAAAGAGTTTGAAGCAATTATATTGAGAAATGTCTACAATACTTTGAATCATGTAGAGATCACAAGATCTTTATTGGGAGGTTTCACCCCTCCCAAGAGGAGATGAATTGTAGAGATGCAAGGGACAAAGAAATACAATAATGAAGAAGAATGTGGTTGATAATTGATTTATTTATTTGATACAAAAATTACATTTTATAGATTTTGCATCATGGCTTTTACATGGCCATATGACCCTTTGTTCCTTCCATTAAGCTTTTGAAACAAACCTTTGAATTGTCTCTTCACTTACACATGGTATGCGCGGAGGACTTGAACCCACAATGGACCCTTGATAGAAAAATATTATAGCGCAAATCCCAAGTGCACAAAATATTTGTGAGTTATAGTGCAATTATGTTGGTATATGTCAGGCTAAGTATAAAGTTGGTAGAATTCGATGTAGAATCCTGAACTTTGAGATGTGTGCATGTGAATAGGAATCATACACTGGCATAACTAAGATCCATGGGTAGGTTGTTGGTTGAGGTAGTTTCCCTTTGGCTCTTTGACTTTGTGCCTCCCCATACACCATTTGCACTCATTGGATCTTCAATCATGGGTCACATAAACTTGCCACGTCTTCATCTTGATAATATGCTTGAACCTGGACAATGCGAAGAGGTTGAAGGGGTAAAGTTTTCACTGGTGTTATGCCATGGTAGGAGGTGAGGAGGGAAACCCAAAGAATATGTGGATAAGGTAAGCATATAAATGAGTATTATAGAAAAAAAATGTAAGATTATTCATTAAGTAAAGGAATTAAATACTTTTGTAGTATAAGTACTCATGCTCTTTCCACATCCAAGTACCACTAATAATAATCATAATCATGTTGTCGTTGGTTGACCTAATCTTAGGCTTAAATCTATCATACTGAGAAGTTTCGTAAATGTGCCAAAAGTGGAGTCAAGTTGTCGGAAGCATTCTATGGGAGAACTTCGTTTACTAGGCCAATTGTTCTACCATTTTAGATTGACTAGTTGTGTCATCTCTTTCTTAAATGGCCAGGGAGAACTACCTTATGGTCACTAGTCTTGAGGGGTGATACACCAAGTCTTGCTCAATAGAGGGAGCAATGGAGATTAATAGTGTAGTGGTGAGGCTTTGGTGAACCGTTGGGCAGTCATCTAGATGGCTCAGAGGTTAAAGTGAAATCAATAACTTAGGAAGATTTGAGGGGTTGACATTGGTAGGCTTGGGTTAATAAACCATGATGGGCCTAGGGTCCTTGTGGGGGTTAACATTGATGGATATGCTTTGTATTTTGGAAGGCGAGCCTTGGTTCCCATAGGGGATTATCCTTTAGATGAAGTAGTAGTATAGTGTTTCTACTATTGTAGTTTCTTATCTTAAGCATTCATGCGGACCGGTGTAGGGAAAGGTAATGGATCTTAATGATAGATACGAGGATACATGTGTGGTTTACTTAGGGAGATAGAGGTTTTTATAGTCATGATAGTATCCTTGGGTATATAGGAGAGCCTTGGGCATCCATTAGGGAGTCATATGTGGTTTGCATATGTTAATGAGGCATTTGTGGTGTGTTTGTCAAGAATTGGTAGTGGTACTAGAAGATTTGGATCTTGCCTGAGTGTGGGACTTGGGTCTTTGGTGGATTTGAGGTGGTGGAGCATTTGTGCTCATAAGTCATTGATTCGGAGTGTGAGTAGTTTGAGGTTGCGATGAGAGGAGAGCCATATCAGGAGTTTGTTGGGGCAGTAAAGTGGAAATACTAATTGACATGGGCTATAGAGTTAGGACCCCCAAGACTGAAGGACACATATAATCTTTGGATTGAGGGATTTCAAGCGGATGTATTTATAAAAATAGTTGATATTTTAATATGTGAGAAATTTGAATGAATAACCCAATAGGATTTTGATTCCAACCCCTTCTTTTCTCGCTAGAACATAAAAGGATATCAAGATGGTTTCAATCTCTATCGTCAAATGTACTTTGCATTTTTTCAAAAATGAATATGGTTGGCCTGCATAGGGATGTAGTTTGGGATTAGTAGGCTAGAATGATGGTTGCCAATAATAGTAAGGAAGGGAGTTGACATCTTCACCCTTTGTCAATTAGTATATTAGTAATTGCATACTTGGTTGCAATCAACTAGATGCAAAGGCAAGTGGGTGGAATTATAATGTCATTATCTAATTCTAGGTTATTGATAGTGGCTATCTCAATGATGAAGTTTCTCAAAAGACTAATTGAAGGTTGATTGTTGCATTATATGTGTTGCTCCATTTGGTCGTACGAGGTTCACTCAGTCACCATGATGGATCATACGAGAATTTGGGGGTCCTTCATGGGTAGTTCATGTAAGTAGTATCCTAGAGGATAGTAGCATTTAATATGAGTACCATTAAAGTGGGCAATACTTTGCCCATCTTGCTAATGACACGAATACCGTATGATCTAAAGCCTTGAAGTTTTTTTTTTTTGGTGGCCTTTGATTGAGTATATCACCATTAGGTTACTTTTCTCAAAGGAACATGCTTACTGAACTAGGCCTTTCATTAGGCTTTCCATTAGAGCCAAAAATGTTTTAAAAAGGCACTTGAAGTTGCTAATAAGAAGAGATTTTACAATAATAAACCCTCCAAATTTGGTTATTCAGATGTGATTAATGAGGGAATATATGGTTCATTGAAGAGATCGGTCATTAAATACCTCAATTCTTCAATCTATGTCAGGGGTCACCTTTTAAGAGTTTTTTCTCTTGGAACATTTTGCATAGTTGAGATTTTTGCACCAAAATACATTTGTTTGCTCCTTTCGGGCTCATTTCTTGCACCATTCTCTTTTCTACACTTGGTTTTTTTCGTTGTGATATTATCATTTGGTTGATTCTATTTTGCTAAAACGTCTAACCATACCTATTTAAGTAAAAGTGTGCACAAATATAAACTTGCTATTCACATAGATCCAATTTATTCATCTTGGAGAAGTATACATCATCGAGAATTGTTAGACATGGATGAGACTAACAAGTTACAAATGAAAGGAAATAGATTTGTGGAGAGGTAGATGAAAATATTTATCCAGAAGACCCTTCAACATGTAAGTCTCCTCCTTTTTTCAATGTTCATGGCTTTGTAAGATATGTTAGAGCTGGATGTAATGGAATACTTGGGTGTTGCATGCGGTTACGTTCTCCATCCTTTTTATATACAAGATAGATGTTGAAATGGGAGAAGCATTGACAACTACACAAAAAACTATTTTGAACTAATGAATAAGGTTGACATTTTGAAAAATTCTAATAAGTCCTTTCAAGAAAAATTATTATGCTTAAAAGAAACTCCAATAGGATTTAAAGAGAGAAAAAGGTCGCTAAAAAAGAGGTTAAAATTTGAAAGAGTTAATGAAATAATTGAAAGGGGATGTAAAACCAAATGAAGTAGTTGAGATATGTAACATTGTAGGTATTACTCGCAGAGGTTATCGTGCTCTCTCTAAATTGTCATTCAAAAATCTTAGATGTTATAGGATAAGTGCATTTGGTTTGCCTCAACCTCTTGCAATTTTAGTTGCTGGGCAATCATGAATAATAGGATTTTAAGTACTTTTGGGGAATATATTTATATTAAAGGATCCATGCCCTACCAAAAATAGAAAACAAAAGCTATCTTTGGATCCAACATATGTAATAACATTTGGGATGATCTTAAAAGAGTGTGAATTGCAATGATCCATATGTATAAATTTACTGTACAAGAATGTGGCAGTATTTTAAAGTTTGTGCTAAAGATGAATGAGGTGCAAATTCAAAAGAACAAAAGATGGAAAGAGTCAATATTTGTATCATGAATAGGGCATTAGAATACAATAATGGGAAATGACATATACAATATCATAAGATTCAATCAGATGGAGATTTGGTGGATTGGTGCAGATGTAGTACCCTTTGAAAGTCATCAAAACTTGAGATGGTTGTTTTCTCATACAAATACTCTTGATATTATTAAGTCTCAAGGTGAAGGAGAAACATCAATAGTTTATGGGGTTGGTAGTTTCAATGTATAATGACATATTAGTGTTGACTTAAAGACTATCAAATGTATGCTTGGAATATGTGATGGGGCCAATGAAAAATAACCTTATATTTATTGCATGGAAAGCATGGGATCTAAAGATTGGAGTAATTTATGACTTGCTAGAAGAGTCCCAACTGGAGAATCTATAGATTTAAGAAAAGTCAAAAATAAGGAGAGCATATGGGTTTCCATTATTTTAATCTCTCTTGAGAATATTCATATTTGTACTTTGCATACAGAGATTAGAATAATTGATAAGCTTCTTAGATTGCATCTTGACTATGCAAATTCAATTAAGCTAATATCATTGTTAGATGAGTGGATTAATAATGCACGTGAGGTATTACTCTTGAGAATGGGATTTTATGGGAGACGAGTTTACTTGAGAAAAGACTCAATAGCTTTAGGATAAATAAGAGTTGTCTTAGCATATGTCTCTATGGGAGATGCAAAGGCCATAAGATTTTTGGGAAACCACGATGGAAGCAAGTAAATGTGGTATGGGAGTATTGGAGAGAGTTATGTGAGATTAGGACAAATGTGACCAACACACCCCAAGTTGTAATTTTGTGAATGGAGGTTTGGAGACATCTTGATATCTTTCTAAAAGTACTCGTGTAAAAACAGATGCCATTTAGGTATCCAAAAGAGTATAGATCTTCAATTACAAATCTTATTCAAGAAATAAAGGAAGCATGGGAAGAAAATGATGTTACTTTCTAGTTGGTAAGATAGAGAAAGAATTCGATCCCCACATTTTTAAAATGACATAAAGTAACTCTTGCTTCTCATATCATGTAGTAGCACATTTTTCTTATTCATGGGACTTATTTTATGGAAGAAAAAGAGCCGTTATCAACTTAGAGTAGCTAAGGAATGGAAAAATCCCCAATCAAGCATGTACATGTTCCTTTTCTGGCACAAGATACAATGGAGGAATAACAAAAAACCAACGCTCTTGAGGAGTCATTCAACTCATTTTTTCAAAGATAGCTTCAAAGAATGAAGAAGACAACAAATGATTACGAAATCTGAATAATCAAAGATACATAAATCTAGCTAGCTTCCAATACTCTTTACATCCTCTTCCTCCCTCGGACATCTTTCCTCAATAACAGAGAAGTTTTCTCCTCTTATAGCTAGCTATGGATTTGATATTTGTTTGTTGTGCTACCAAAGCATAAGAGGAGAATGCTAGAAAATATTCAATTTTGGAGGCAGATTAGCCAGGAGCATAACAAAAAATTTGAATGGTGGCTATCTTTTCTAGAAACATTACTTTGTGGGCACTATATTGTAATCCTAAGTAGCCAAGAAGCCTTGTAAGTGTTTTTATACAGAGAATGGGCCATGAGGCCTCTTCTGAGAAAGCGTTATGTAAAATCAAAAGAATATGAGGATCAACTTTGGCAAGGTAATGTCCAAGTGGCCACCACCACTTCTTGATCCTCTGCTTCTTCCCAAGAAATTATCATTGTTTGCAATCTCCAATCAAAGATCAAAAGGAGATGTAAGAAAGAATATGGTGAAAAGTAATTACAAAATATATATGGATATGCATGAAAAAGAAATAAAGTATTACCATTTGATTTTCATTATTCTCCAGTTTAATTGGATTCTTTCCTTGATGTCTTTGAGTTTCTTTACAAACTTTGACTCTTCTCTTGTAAAAATTGGAAATCCAAGTCTTTCTTGAAACTTGTTAAACTCCTTATCAATAGTTTTTCATTCCTTCTCAACATCTTTTGCTTTGGTCAAACACATAGATAAGACCTCTAGTGCATCAATAAACTTGTCATTTGACATTTGTGTATCTAGTAAAAGAAATTCATCTTTAGAATCATGTTCAATATCAATAATGCCATAAATATTTGCAAAAGCTTCTACAATAATTGCCAACAATAGTCCTCTCTCAAATTGAAGAGTTTGTGGATATGAGATAACAAGTACTCATTGTCTTTGATTAGAAAAGTTGGCAAAGAGAGTACAATAAAGCTCAAATATGACTCAGATACTTCAGCCTTGGTAGTGCTTTCATCAATAATAATCCCGGCTTTAAAATGATCAACATCTAGATTCATTGCAATACAATCCTTTCTCCTCTACAATTCTCTCTTGGTCAATAGCATGATAAGCAACTTAAGATAGTTACAAATGGTGACAAAGGTTGGGTCTCAGAGGTTCAAAAAAGTATCAAAAAATCTTTTAATGATAGTACCAAATCTCATTCTTTGAATTTGAGGCTATTTTTTGGGTTTTTGGCTTTGATGTTAAAGATGAGGGGAAAATCATATCTATTATAGGCATCTAGATCATAATGTATGTGGTGCCTCCAAGGGTAGGGTAGATGAGTGGGATTTCCTCTTTCCACTAAAGGGGCATTGCAAAAGCCCATCCATGCTTCATTGTTAAACTTCAAGATAGTTTCCTCCAAGCAAGTTGTGCCTCAAATGTGTGCACCTTCATAGGCACTTTTAGGACTTTGTTATGTAAATCCTCCTCCTCCTCCCACTGCCACATGTTAGGATTATGTATTTTTTTGGTCAAGCCAACAATTCCTCAAGGTGTGACATGTTTTATACAACACTTAGGTGGAGCACTAAGTTGAGTTTCAAGGACAAGGTAAAGGTGAAGGACATGGGCACATTTTGAGATTCTCCTTTCCTAAAGCCAGAATTTCCTCTTCCTAACAACGAACACTCATAGTTTCTTTCTCTAAAAGATTCATTAAGTACATGTTGGGATCATGCCTTGAGCCTTCCCTTTATTGCATTCAACTACTCTTCCCTCTACTACTTAGGATCCTTGTTTGTATTTGAAGAGGTAAATTAATTGGGTGAACGTTCAAAGTCTGATGGTTTTAGGGGTGTGGGCTCTAGAACATTGGTCATATTCTAGTCCCATGCCTCAAGAAATGGTGGTGATAAGGGCTCTTATAGTTTTGTGAATCCTATCTTTATTAATTGCTCACTTGTGGATGCCTCCTCCTCCATGACTTGCCCTACTATCTTATCCTTGGTGGATTTGTGCTTAGGTTGTTGAGGTAATGGTTCCATGCTATTATGGAGGGCGTTCCTGGCAATGTGCAATTCCATTTTGAGTTCTTCAACACCATCTTCTTCACTTGGATGTGTGATGTCTGATAAGGTTTGGGTGAAGCTTCTTTTTTGCATTTTCATGATCATTTCAACCACATTGGTCCTATGAATGGCTACATTTCTCTCATGACTTACTTTTGCTAGTTGGTGGGCTAAGTCGGATGGTTTTTGTGCTTCACTCCTTGATCTAGTTGATATTTTTCCTTGCTCCAATCATGTGTCTTGCCATCTTGTTAAGGCATCTAGGGTTGCGAGATGCTCCTTTTTGAGGTGTTTTAGCTCCTCATTCTCCTTGGTCAACTCTGCTATTTCCTTCTTGAGATGCTCTTGGTTATGATGTTCTTCTTCCCATTGCTCAACCACCTTGTTTGCTTCTTCTATGCAAACCCTCTTCTTCCTCCTTTAACTATTTTACTTGCTATGCATTTGTGTTTAACTCTCCTTGTAGTTGGGCTATAGATTATAGGGCCATGTTGGGATTCTAGGTTCTATTAGTTCTCTTTCTCTCATTTGTAGAGTTACAATATCTCCTCACGTTTCTCATCTTCCATAGTTCTTTCCATCAAGGTATCTTATTCCAACTTTTGGTTGTATAATCCTTAGTGCTCTATCATTGGTAAGCCATAAAGGCTTCTTTTTCTTTCTCTAGGACAGGGCAAGCACTACCTGTTTCTTTTCTAATTCTTTCTAGTCCCTTTGCTCTTCCAACTTGAGAGGTCATCAAATTCTTGAGTAGGACCAATGTGGGTGGATGTGCCTTCTAACTTAGGTAGCTTCTCAAGTTTTTTTTCCAGCTCTGCCTCTTGTGCTACCACATTTTTTGACCCTATAAGTACTAGCCCTTCTATATTTTCCCTTGATATTGCTATGAGCATGGTCTCCAGAGGCCATTTGTGGAACCTTTACTCTTATGTTAATTGATAGCCTCCTTTTGTTGGGGTGGGTGGTTGTAGTGATTGAGTGGTTCTTAAGGCCAATTCCCTTTATGGAGATAGAGTAGATGGGTCTGCTTGGATGGGTTGCTTTCCCTTGCTATCCCCTTGCTTGCGAGAATATCTTATGGTAGTGCATCTACCCTTCTCAGTGCTCTTTCTTGAGTATCCTTTAGGTAAGGAGGATGAGGTGGATCCACGGTAGCTAGCTCCTCAGCTCTACTTAGTTGTTCAACTTATTTCAAGATGGACAAGTTGTAGTCTTCTGCCTCTTTTCTCCTAAGCTTCTCTTCTTCTTCCTTGAGCATGGCTTGCCATCTTTAGTCTCTATTTTTCTAGAATCCCCCAAGGATTTTCTATAGCATCCTCTTCTTTCGATGCTATCTTCTTGCCCCCCAATCTTTCGTAGAAGCATATTTTTTTTTGCTATTCTTGATGGAGGTCTTGCTCTTGCTCTTACCTTTGTCCTATTTGTCCTTTTGAGGGGTCTCTCATGAATTTATTTTCTTAGAGTTTTCCTTTCATATGGCCTCCAACTTAGCTTGTTGGGCCTCCCTAATGAAGGGAATGAGCTCGGAGTGGAAGCATGCAAGCAAAAGCAGGAGCTATGGTGGACGGAGAGAGAGAGAGAGAGAGAGAGAGAGAGAGAGAGAGAGAGAGAGAGAGAGAGAGAGAGAGAGAGAGAGAGAGAGAGAGAGAGAGAGAGAGAGAGAGAGAGAGAGAGAGAGAGAGAGAGAGAGAGAGAGAGAGAGAGAGAGAGAGAGAGAATATGTGAGAACTCCAATAGTTACAATGTTTGAGCGGCCTTTCCTTTATTCAAATGTCATTGAAAGAATAAAGAATGAAGTGACAATGATGGGCACCCGCCACATATATTGTATAAGTGTGCGGGTACTATCAGTGTAGTAATACACGTGTGGCTAGGCATAGGCACCTTTACCCCCAACAACCTCCCACTTAAAGGTGAATGTGCCCCTAGTGAGGAGAGAATAAGGAAAAAGTGATAAAGAGAAAATGTACATACGTACAACAAGATGAGGAAAGATGTCATCTCATCCAATGCCCATCAACTTCCTAAGTAAGGCAAAACACTTTATTGAGAGACTTTTTGTGAGTAGATTGCTAGGCTTTTGGTCAATTGAGATCTTGACAAGGTCAATAGACCTATCCTCAATGACCTCTCTAATGAAGTGGTAACACACCTCAAATTGTTTTTTCTTCTCATGGAAGATTGGATTCTTGGATAATTGTATAGCACGTATAGATTTTGAATAAAGTGTAGGGACCACATCAGTAATACCTAGGTGTATCACTAGATGACCTAACTAGAGAGTCTCCAAGTATCACTGGTTGTGATATAATTGGTCTTGGTAGTAGAGAGAGTGGTCCATTTCTGCACCTTGGACATCCAAGAAACAACACCTTCAGCAAAGGTGAAGACATAGCTAGAGATGAACTTCCTATTGTTAGCATGTCCTACATAATCAGATTCAGTGCATCCCACGACTCGTGTATCATGGACACCATAACATATCTAGTTGTTGTGCCCTTCAGGTATCTCATGATATCCTTGACTGCATTCCAATGTTGTCTGCCAAGTGTAGCCATATAGTATGCCCTAGCTCCCATCACAAATTCTATGTCAAGATGAGTGGCTATCATATCATACATCAAATTGTCCACAATGGATGCATAAGGGACCTTGGCCATCTTGGCCTTGTGCTCATCACACTGTGGATAATTGGCCTAACTAATGTTCACATAAGAAGGTAGAGGATAGCCAATAGGCTCACTATCCTACATATGAAATTGCTCAAGGACTTTCTGGACATGCTCCTTCTGCGACAACATATAAAGGAGCAACTTAGAGTGATTTCATGTGATGTGTATCCCAAGAATATGTGAGGCTTGTCCCATGTCCTTCATCTCAAAGCTCTTCCTAAGGTGAGTTTTCAAGGCATCTAGCTCATCATGAGTGCTCCTAGCAATAATCATATCATCTACATAGAGGACCAAAATCATAAGGCTGCTACTATCATGAACCTTCTTTGTGTATAAACACAGGTCCATAGCACTACTGCTATATCTTTGTGAATGTATAAAGGCATCAAACTTGTGGTACCATTCCCTAGGTGCCTACTTAAGGCCATAAATGCTATTTCTCAACTTGCACACTAGGTGTTCCTTACCATTTTTTTCAAAGCCCTTAAGCTGTTGCATATAGATCTCATCATGCAAGTTTCCATGTAAAAAAGTCATCTTTACATCTATTTGATATATATCTAGATCTATTTGAGCAACCAATGCTAGTACAAATAGTACCGTCATCATTTTGACCACAGGGAAAAATACTTCATCAAAGTTAACACCATATTCTTGCTTGGAATCCTTTGCTACCAATGTGGCCTTATAAGTGGGCTTGGGTATTTATTGTGTTGCTATGTGGACACAATGTGAAAAAACTTGGAGTGCATCATTATCCAACTTTCCTATTAACCTAGAGAGTCAATGTCATATTAGTCATTAGTTTAGTGTCCATAGTAAGGATGGCTCAAAAATATAGGAATTTTGGATTGGAGATTACTTCTAAATAGTAGTACACATTGTTTAGATAATCAAGAACCATTTGTCTTGGAGTTTAGCCATCAAAAAATCAACTTATGACTACTATAATAACTAGGATTACATAGGGCTAAAGTGTATTTGGAGTCCCATACAAGGATTTTCTTTACATTCTCAGGTTCTATTAATACATAGTGCTTCCAAGAGAAGTACTAGGGCTTCTCCTATACCAAGAAATCATCTAAACCTATTGACATTTGGATTTTTTGGACTCATTATCTTGGATGTATAGGAGAGTTTACATGTAATACGTACAGAGTTTGAACCATAGAGTTTGGTCTTAAGCTTGTGTAAAGGTTTTGGTAGACTTGGTATAAGGTTTTATGATTGATTCATGATGTATGGACATGTCTTGAAGAGAACTTGATTTTGAGCATTCTTGGGATTCATTTGAATCTCCTACCTATTCTTTTTCTTATCTTCTATCCCTTAATCTCTACTTCCTTCTCTCTCTAATCCTTGGTGGATACGATGTTTTGACTAAAATCCCTTTGACATTGGTGAGCTCGATGTGAAAGGTCAGTGGAAGGAAAAGGCAAGATAGGAGAACCTTCAAGCATGGTTTCTAGTGATGTTTTGTAGTAGTTAGTGTAGAATATGAACATGCTTATGCAGGTATAACAAGAACAACAACAGGTGATGCAGGGTTATACTCAAATAGAAACTATTGTGATGAATGCTATGTAGGTAGTAGAGTGTAAGACGAAGTTGTTTAATGGTAGGAATGTATCTGCATATTTGCATACCTATGCTCAAAAAATGAAGTTCTTTGGGATAGCTCGACTTATATGGACCTAGTATTTTGTATGGGTCACTATACATGAATTGAAAGCCCAAGTTATTGAATTGTACATGCAAAATGCTGATTGGGTAGCACTTCAGGAAGAATACATATTGAAGATGCTAGTTTGATTATTCACAAGACTTTTCCAGAAGAGGGTTCTACAACCCAATAAGGGTCTTGTGGCTATAGAGTTATTAAGATAATTTGAAAGTCAATTTAAGAAATTAGATCTTGTAGAACAACATGTTCTTGCAAGTTAAAAATTTGAATAGTTTCTACAAGAAGTAGATCCTGAGCTTTAAGAGAAGCTTGATGATTTGTTAGAAGATCAAACTACTGAGATAGGGCTTAAAATAGAGTGGAGGCATATTAAGGATGCTGTTACTGCATTGGTGAAAAAGCATAGAAGAAGAGAAATATTGCATGTATCTAGCTTATCCACTGTTATGGGAAAAACAATTGATGTATCCAGTAAGCCACCTACTTTTGTGGCTAATCCTATGATTGCACCTATTGTTTCCACTGTTAGGAAATATGTATTAGATGAATTGGTTAAAGGCATACTGAATCTTTAGTTGAAGGTTGCAAAATTGGATGAGAAAGGACAAGAGGAAAGGGTATGAGAAACAACCCATATAACTAGGGAAAAGATGTATGTGGTCTGATAGTTTGCAACATGAAAGTAAGTATTGTGCTGTGCTTATCAGGAGGCCTTGGCACAAGAGCTCATCTTTTGGAAACATGGCAAGATCCATGCATACGAAACATGATTGCCTCTTGTTTTGAGTTTTGGAAAAGGAGGTATGCAAAAATTGTTGAAAGACTTGACTGTCCCGAAGGCTTATGCGGCTATATATGCTACTACTTTTGGTCTACAATTGGATAGAATGCGTGGTTAAGTGATGGTTAGTTTGAAGGTTGCAATATGGTCACATGCTTTTCATACAGTTGAAAAGAGTGGAGCCCTAAGAGAGACACCAAGGAAATAGGGTTTCTACTGCAAGAAAATCTATATTGTCATCATCAACAAGCTTTTTTATTAGGTTTTATATGATCAGAGTGAAGAAAAGAACACCAGGCACAACAAATCTTCATGCAGCATCATGTAGATCTCCCACGGATTTTATAAAATCAACCATATTCTTCAACATCTTCATAATCTCCATCAAAAGAACAAAGAACACAAATGAATACACCATCTTTGAATGGAAATCAATCACATATTATCCATCTTCAATGACTTCATAGTTCTCTCTCTCAATCTCTCATATACAATTACACTGTTTTGATAGAATTGACTATCTCTGACTCTCTCTCTCTCTCTCTCTCTCTCTCTCTCTCTCCATCAATAGTAAATCATATCCTCACTACAATAATCAATAATCACACATAATACTCCTCTCTTGGTCGTGGATACACCTTCCAAAAGGTATGTGTGGTATGAAGGGACACCAGAGACTTCATAGTGTCATGTGAGATCTGTCTTCTGTCACTATCTTCTGTAACCTTCTGTGAATCTTCAGCAGTTACTTCTTCACTTCAATTAGCTTGGATAGAGCTTCCATTCATCCTTTCCTAAGAAAAAAACACTTCCCAAAATATCCACACATCCATCATAACACTCAACAGAAACAACAGAACAGAACCACAGAGCAACAGAAGTACAGAACAACAGAGCTACAGAAGCTTACAGAACTTCACAGAAGATCAATAGAACCCATAAAAATCATAAAAACCAAAACAAAACCAATTCAATCTTTCATAAACCTCTTCACACAACTTCAATCATCTCTCAAAACATTCATTCAATCATCTCTACTACCAAAATTGAAACAAAACAGAAGAAAATCAGACCTTATAGAACCAAACATCCTCATCAAAAACCATAAAAAACCCTTCAAAACTTATCCAAACCTTTCCAAACACTTCAAAATATCTTCAAATTCAAACAATCAGTCATAAAAAACAACCATTTATCATCAAAAACAACAAAAAATCAGCCCAAAAACTAACATAATTCACACTCAGCATATCCTCACACTTAGAAAAGAAGCGTCCTCGCGACCCAGGAAAAAATGAATAAAATCTCTAATCTCTTTGCTAAAAAATCTTCAATCAGCACAATGTACCAGTTGCGATCACGACCCTAACATCAGCTTCATAAAACCTATATAATATGTTTCAGCTTCCAAATCTTCAACTGCAACTTCATCCAGCTAATAAGAAACATCATCAATCTTCACAGCTCCATCTTCATCAGCTCCTCATCCACAAAGAAAAACAACAATACCCAATACAAAAAATACCCATACACAAATATAATCTGAATGGCACAACTCCTCAAAAATGTTGAAGAGAAAGAAGAAATTTCCATTAAAAAGAAGAGAGTGAATACAATCAAGAAAACCCTCCTACTAAGTAGGATGAAGATATTTCTTCTTAAATTGCAAACTAATTTTAAGACGGTCCAAGGCTTTGTTTTCATCCACAAAGTATTGAGGTACATTTTGGAGGAATTGTAGGCAACACATCCTTTCCAATAAAATGATGAATCTGGTAGGGAAGGCCTGTGCAAAATAATATAAGAGATCCATTTGAGCAATTGCTACATCCTCATTTGGATTAATCAGCATCTAGGGGATACCCTTGTGAGTATTCAAGTGTGACTGATGATGCATGAACGCAAGATACCAGCAAAAATGAGCAGCAAGATGAACTGTGGTATCTCCAGAAGTACCATGTACCCTAGCAAAGTGGAGGTAAGAATTAGAACACGCTGCAGAAGTATCCAAGGACCTTGGAATGAGAGGCCAATTAAACACTGGACCTGTCAGTGAATCATGTAATGTCCACTGTCTTCTACGAAGGATGCCACCATCATACCCTGGGGTATCTAGCACTGTTTGGGGAGGAAGGTTAATGTAATCTGTCGGAGAGGGTAATGGAATGAAAGGAGAGCATTGTAATGGAGGATAGGACAAATCATAAAAAGAGGATAATTGAAGGGATAAAGAAGGTGGAAAAGATGGAGAATACATCAAAAATGTATGGAGGGATTCTGTTGGAAAAACTGAAGGAACAGGAGGAACAATAGGAGGAATGTCAAAAGGAGTAGGAGATAATGCAGGATCAACAATGAAAGGACATGTAGTGAACACTGGAATGTGAGGAAATCCTGAAGGGGTAAATGATAAGAGAGGAATATTATAAGGACTAGATGAAAAAAGAGAAACATATAATGGGAAACGATAAGACATTAGGGAATATGATAAAAGATCAGCAGGATCTAAAGGATAAATAGAACATTGAAAATTTAAATCCTGAAAGAAAGACTCAGTAAATAATGGGTTATTAGCAATGAAGCTCAACAACTGAGATTGAAGAGGCTAGATATCTGATTTATGAAAGACACTTCTGAGGCGGCGAGGTTCCAAAGCAACATCCTCCAAAGGTGGATGCCAAGCATATCCCGTGTACCAAGACGTCTGCTCATGATAAGTTCGTAAACTCTCTGCTAAAACAGAAGCTCAACTGAATGTACATACATCACTGCCTGTAAGATGACATCTCCCACATAAACGTTTAAATCTTCCTCATCAGGGATCTGTAGATAGCCTGTAAGATACATGAAAGAGAGTAACTGGACCTCATGGGAAATCATGTCATCCACAAATCTGTCAAAAACAACTCGTAAGAGATCCATAGGCCAGAGATTGGACCATCCATCCTCTGGAGGCTCTAAATCCACATTGCTCAAAGAGATATATAAGGCAAACCTCTGTTGATGATATTTCACCCAAAAGGATGGAGGAAGTGACACCAATTTAGTATAACGGACAAAATCATTCTGCACACAATCCATCCGCTGTGCTGAAGGCGATCGACCTTAGTTGAGAACCCATCACAGAGCTTAGCCTTATGTTGCAACTAATTAAGCTCCTCTTGGGATGACACAATAGAAGATACATGAGCAGGAGGGGAAACAGAAAGAACATCCACCTTCTGATTAAGTTCTTCAATGAGTTTTTGTTGGGACTCTACAGTGTCCTGAGATTGCTGGAACTGACCCTCACTGGTAGCAAGCTTACTAGCCAAAGTGACCATCTCTGCAAGGGCAAAATTCTTCTCAAGCATCAAAGATGCATTCTTCTCCTCTAGTTTAACAACCTTAGCTTCTAGCTCCTGAATAGTGACCTTCTGTGAATCCATTAAGGCTATGCTAGTAGTCATCTGATTGTGGATATCACTGAGGGTAGCCCTTTCTGAAGACAGATTCTCCAGTGCCATACTCAATTGACTAGTGAGGGAATCCACCTTGTCTTGCATGGAAGTGTAAACATTGGTGTACAGTGTCTGAAGACAGGAAGTAAGGGAAGTTTCCAGAGTAGATTGGATATTGGAAACCATCTGTGGAAGCATGGGTCCAGCTAAAATGGTTTGTAATGATGAAGGGATCTGTGAATCTAATTTTCCTTCCTTTTGAGCGGCAAATAGATTGGTACAGGAAAGGAATGAAGGAAGGGCACTGCCAGACACAGCAGGAGTGGATGTTTGCACCAGTGGATCTTGGACAGAAGGATTGGAAGGTCCCTTTGTGCAAAGGCGTTTCTTTCTAGAAAAAATAACAGGCGACTTCTCATCTTCTGAATTAAGCTGCATGGGCCTAGGAGAAGAAACTGATACTGTAGGCTGCAGCACTGGTAAAGGAGCTAGATCTGGCACTGGAACACCACCAGGAGGAGGTGCAAAAGTAAGGATCCTCTGTAGGAAGGCACCATAAGAAACAGTACTATTTTGACCCTTCTTGACACGCTGGAAATGCTGATCCATCTTAGATAACAGGAAACTTGCCCAATTGAATTTAGCTCCCTCCAAATCTTCACAGAAGCTGTGAATAATTCTTTTGACAGGTATTTGGATGCAACCTTTCCTGACATGAACCAGTCCTGTAGGAACTGGCATAACTGCTTCCAGACTGGAGAAGAAATGTGGGCAACAGACACCCCTGAGCTATTAATGAGCTGGTTAAGGAGCAAGGGGGTGGAAGTTTCCTTCTTCATCAGTGTGACTATCTCCTCAGCCGTCAGTATAGCTGGTTACCACTGGGCACAAAGGAAGTAGATAAGGGCAAACATAATGCTTCACTAATATTGGCTATTGATAAACAGAATGTCTGGTTGTAAGCCAGGCCAGACTGGCTTTTGTAAGAAGCGAGGAAAGAATAGCACAGCTTCTCATCCACATGTGGTAAAGTGAGAGCCACAAATGGGCGAAGGCCAGCTCGTCAAATACAATCTGCCTCTAACAGAAGAGAATAGTCATGGACCGCAAGAAGAATATGCTGGACCACAATTGGAGGCGTAGAAAGAGGTGCCATTCAGACTATGGTAAAAAAAACCCACACACACAACCAGGAAAAAAAAAATAAAACCTGCAAAACCCAAAAACAAAACCAAGACTGAGACCATCGATATGAAACCGACTAATTGACACGACTGATTGGACCATAACAACCCTTAGGCAAACCACATCCTAGAAAAAAAATCGGCATGACCTCTACACACGTGCAACCGAAAGCTTCATGCTATGCAGACATACGTGCACCTTGTAACCCCGTATCAGGCAGAAAATAAAATAAAACTACATTCCGTAGCCCAGACAGAGACTCAAAAAAAAAATCATGACACAATCAAATATTTTGACTAAAAACCTTAATAAATACCATGTTGACCAATATCAGATTACTACTCCCACGCCCACGTAGCGTTCACATCCTACAGTGTGGCGGAGTGTGTGAGTGAAACTAACGACTCATTTTTAATTATATAAACAATTAAGCATCGTTCATTATTAAATTAACCTGTTACTGCATGGTGAGTCGACATCGTAACCCAGCCCCACTCAGATTTTGACACGACTAGACTGACTGATTGGGTCTCTACTAATGTAGTTCCTTGTTATAATTAGATGATGTATGGCACTTGCGTGCATGTATGCGTGACTTTGGGGGTTGATTTTAATTACAAGTTAATGTGTCTGAAATGCGTGTGCATATGCATTTGTGAATTGATTTTAATTTACAACTTATGTGGGTTAGGGTGCAAAGGTGCACGTGCAATGGCGAGGGTTCTTTTTACAATTAACGTCAGGTTCATTTTATTTACAATTTATGAGGTGCAGTTTGTTAATTATGTGTGTGCAATGTTCGGTTGATTTTATTTACAACTAATGTGTGTTATTATGCAAGTGAGAGGGGGAAAAAGGAAGGAACTTGGTAATGTGTGGGTCTGCCTGCAAAGTCTGAAATCACAACCTCCAAAAGTGGAATGCCCAGTCCACAAAAATCCACAAAACGGTCAAACAGTCAACTGCCAAGAGTCGTCCTGTTGGATAGAAAAACAAAAACGAGCTAACACTGTGACCACGATAAAGAACAATGAAATGGATGACCAAAAGAAAAGAAGAAAAAAAATGTATGTCTTGGATTTATTTGCATCTATTGATTTGTAGGGTGTGTATGGTTTTATATTTGTTTTTGTTTTGGTTTGGGGTTTGTGGTGGTTTTTGTTTATTTGTGTGTTTAAAAAAAAAAAAATTAACAAAGAACCCAAATTTTCCCACTACGAGGAAGGAAACCCATATTGTTGCAATGTGATGGAAATGTTCATTGGATGTTGGGGAGTTTCGAAAAATTTTGTTTATAATAAATACATTGTCATGAGATGTTTCCAAAAAGAAATAAGTTCCCAACATTATGTGAATATTTTTTTATTCCAAGAAAATGTCCAAAATAGGAAAGAGGGTAAATGTGATTATCTAAAGTTTTTTGTTGTTTTTTTTTGAATTATTTTTTGATTTTTATGTATTTTTTGGATTTTTTAAATCAATTTTCATCAGTTTAGAAAGAATTTTAGCCAATTTAGAATTTTCAAGAATTTTTAAATAGGATTTTTTAGGAAGAAAAATTATTAAACTATGGAAAAAGATTTCAACAATTTTTGGTAATTTTTCAAAATTTGTTTGGAATTTTTTAATGATTTTTGTTTAAATTTTAAATGTGTTTAATGGATTTTGTGATTAAAAAATGATTTTTGGGATTTCAAAAATGAATACCCAGACATGCATGAACAACTGTGAACGAACGAGCACGCATCATTGCACGGACAAGTCCAAACGCGCGTCTCGCGCGTGAATAGTCGCAAAGAGACGCGATCACGCATACACGCACGTGAACATCATACGGTCTCCCGCACGAACAACAGACATGAGAAGACACGGAGACACGAACACGTGGCGGGGGAGGGTGGGGTGAAGCCAACTGGGGGGGGTTGGGTTAACGGGGTGAAGGAGGGTCAGGCTAGGGTAAGTGGGTGGGGTGAGGATAGGGTAGTGGGTGTAGTGGGGTTACGGAAGGGTTTAGTGAGAACAGGGGCTAAGGGTAATGGGATTGAGGTTATGGGGAAGTTAAGTGTAATGGGGGGTGGGAGTAGGGTAATGGGGGTTGGGGGGAATTAGGATGAGTACGGGGGTGTAGGGTAAGGTAATGGGGGTGGGAAGGGTAAGGTAATTGGGGGGGTTTAGGAATAATGGAGGGGGAACAGGCAGGTGGTCAGGGACCGAATGGGGGGGGAACACATAGTGGAGGAGGGAGGAAGCGGGGCCCAAGTAGCGGACCAAGGAGGAGGCGGGACAGCCTTGACAGTGCAGGCAAGGGCGGGCGGAACCAGGGCGGGTGCCGATGCAGCGAACTGGACAGGCAGCGGAGGTGACCAACGGGCGACGCTGGGAGGGAGATGGGCGGCGATTCGGGACCAGGGCGGGCGGAGGAAGGTGCCTGGGGGCGGGCAGAGGAAGGCGCCTAGGGACGGGGAGGATGGGGAGGAAGCAGGAGGAGGAGGGGGCACGAAGGAGGGGAAGCAGGGGAGGAGGGTTTTTAGCACAGCTGAGATGGCATCTAGGTCAACAGGGGTCGTCTTCCAAGTGTCCATCTCTACCCTTACTGCACTAGTTCTGTTCCCTAGGAAAATCAAACCATTGCCCTAGTCCTCAATGACACGCGCATTCCTCATCCAAGG